>NC_056665.1:143779347-144090135 GCF_018350195.1 Panthera tigris
TCAGTGAAACAGAAGAGTAAGCCCAGAAATAAACCCACGCATATATATGGTTGGTTAATTTACCACAAAGGAGCCAAGAATATACTATGGGGAAAGGACAGTCTTTTCAGTAAATGGTGCTGGGAAAACCGGACCACTATCTCATGCCGTACGCAAAACTCAAAACATGTTGAAGGCTTGAACATAAGACCTGAAACCGTAAACTAGAAGAAAACACAGGCAGTAAGCTCCTTGACATTGGTCTTGGTGACGAGTTTTTAAATCTGACCCCAAAAGCAAAAGTGAATAAGTGTGACTGTATCACACTAAAAAGCTTCTGCACGGCAACAGAGCAACCATCAACAAAATGAAAAGGCAGCCTACTGAATGGGAGAAATATTTGCCAGTTCTGTATCTGATAAGGGACTAACAGCCAAAATATATAAATAACTCCTACAACGCAATACCAAAAAAAACCCCCCAAAACCCCAAAACCAAAAAACCCCCAAACAATCTGATTTAAAAATGGGCAGAGGATCTGAATAGACATTTTTTCCAAAAAAGACATACAAATGGCCAACAGGTATATGAAAAGATGCTCAACCTCATTAATCGTCAGGGAAATGCAAATCAAGACCACAATGAAATGTCATCTCACACTTGATAGAGTGGCTAATCTCAAAAAGACAAATCGTAAGTGTTGACAAGGGTGTGGAGAAGAGAAGCCTTGCGCACCATCGGCGGAGTTGTAAGTTGGGACAGTCCCTATGGAAAATCATGTATGGACTCGCCAGATGATGAGAACTGCCGTATGATCCCACAGTTCCACACGCAGTGGAATCTTCGTCAGCCACAAAAAAGAATGGAATCTTGGCATTTGCAACAACACGGATGGACCTTGAGGGCGTTAAGCTATGAGAAGTCAGAGAAAGACGAAAACCGTTATCATTTCTCTTATATGTGGAATCTGAAAAAAAATAAGCTTGGGGCGCCTGGGTGGCTCAGTCGGTTAAGTGGCTGACTCTTGATTTTGGCTTAGGTCCTGAGCTCGAGCCCTGCATCGGGCTCTGTGCTGTTAGTGCGGAGCTGCTTGGGATTCTCTCTCTCCCTCCCTCTCTGCCCCTCCTTTGCTCTCAAAATAAATAAACTTAAAAAAAAGAGAACAGATTGGTGGAAGTATAGTGCATTATTGACTGACACCTGAAAACAGCTTATTTTTGTCTAGGAATTTGTGACCATCTCCTATAAAAAAATCAAAAAGATGAAAAATAGAAATAAGATCCTGTCTTCTCAGATCACCACTGTACGTGCTCTTCTAAGCCATTTTGGGGGCACATGTATATATTTTTCTATAAAGGTAGCTTTATTTTAAATAATACCACTTTATAATTTGCTTTTTAAAATAGTAACTTTATTGAGATATAATTCAGACATAATACTCACCATTTTAAAGTGTACAGTCCAGTCATTTTTAGTATATTAAAGAATTTTGCAATGATCACCACTTTCTAATTTTAGAACATTTTATCATCCGAGAAAAAAAACTTTGTACCCATTAGCTGTCACTTCCCATTCTTCCCTGTTCCCAATCCTAGGCAGTCAGTAATCGACTTTCTGTTTCCATTGATTTGCCATTTCTGGAAATTCATACAAGTGGAATCATATAGCATGTGGTGTTCTGCAGCTGACTTCGTTCACATAACATAATGTTCTCAAGGTTCATTCGTGTTGTAGCATGCATCAGTGATTACTTTTTATAGGGAGATAATATTCCATTGTATGGATAAACCACTTTTTTTTTTTATCTGTTGTATATATTGCTGGTCATATGGTAACTCTTTACTTAATATTTTGAGGTACGGCCAGACTGTCAAAGCAGCTGAGACATTTTACATTTCCATCAGCAATGTATGAGAGTTCCAGTTTCTTCACATCTTCACCAACACTGGTTACTGTCCATCGTTTATTTTCTTTTAGCCATCCTAGTGGTTTCTCATTGTGGTTTTGATTTGCATTTCTGTAATGACTAATGATGTTAAGCATCCTTTCATGTGTTTATTGACCATTTAGGTATCTTCCTTGGAAAAATGTGTATTCATATCCTATGCCCATTTTTAAAATCAGGTTGTCTTTTTGTTATTGAGTTATAAGAGTTTTTTACATATTCTGGATACAATTTCTTTATCAATATATGACTTGTAAGTATTTTCTCAATTTTCTCCACATTCTTTGGGTTATCCTTTCACTTTCCTGATGGTCACCTTTGATGGAGAAAAGTTTTTAATTTTGGTGACATCCACATTGTCTATTTTTTCTTTTGTTGCTTTTGCTTTTGGGGTCATATCTAAGAAACCACTGCCTCATCGAAGGTCATGAAGATACATACCTACTTTCTTTTAAGATTCTTATAGTTTCAGCTTGTACTTTCAGCCTGTGATTCATTTTGAGTTAATCTTTGTATATGGTCTGGGGTTGTGGTCTAGCTTTATTCTTTTGTGTGTGGATATCTAGTTGTCCATTAGCTGAAAAGGCTATCTTTCCTCATTGAGTGGTCTTGGTACCCTTGTCAAAGATTAATTGACTGCAAATGTAAGGGTTTATTTTTGGACTCTAAATTCGATTCTGTTTATCTGTATGTCTATCATTATGTCAGTACTGTCTTGATTACTTAGGTTGGTAAGAAGTTTGAAATTGGGAGTTGTGAATCCTCCAAATTTGGTCTTCTTTTTCAAGATTGTTTTGTCTATTCTGAGTCCATTGCATCCCCTATGCATTTAAGGATCAGTTTGTCAGTTTCTGCAAAATATAATTTTCTTTTGTTATACCGTGAACATTTTCCATTTTCTTAGTCTGTAATTGTGCTATTCAGTACAGTAGCCATGATACATACATGTGGCTGGTGAGCATGTGAAATGTGGCCAGTCCAGATTGATGTGTGCTGTAAATATAAATTAACACCTGGTTATGAAGAGTTAGTATGAAAAAAAAAAAGACCACAGAATATCTCATTAATAATTTTTAATGAATTAATAATTTTGTGAATGATTTTATATTGGGTTAAATAATATACATTACATAAATTTACCTGTTTCTTTTTACCTTTTTAATATGGCTACTAGAAGCTTTAAAATTATGTCATTCTCAGGGAGTCTGGGTGGCTTAGTTGGTTGAGAGTCCAACTTCAGCTCAGGTCATGATCTCACGGTTTGTGAGTTCAAGCCCCATGTCAGGCCCTCTGTTGACAGGTCAGAGCCTGGAGCCTGCTTTGGATTCTGTGTCTCCCTCTCTCTTTGCTCCTCCCCCGCTCCACTCTGTCTCTCTCTCAAAAATACATAAATATTTAAAAAATTAAAAGTAACAGGGGTGCCTGGGTGGCTCAGTCGGTCGAGCGTCGGACTTCAGCTCAGGTATCTCACAGCTTGTGAGTTCAAGCCCCGCATCGGGCTCTGTGCTGCCAGCTCAGAGTGTGGAGCCTGCTTTGGATTCTGTGTCTGCCTCTCTCTCTGCCTTCCCCCCACTTACTCTGTTTCTCTCTCTAAAATAAACATTAAAAAAATTTATAAAAATAATAAAATAAAATTACATGATTCTTATATTTGTCTTAAACATAAGTATTATTTATTAAACGTTTTTTTTAATGTTTATTTATTTTTGAGAGAGAGTGAGCAGGGGAGGGGCAGAGAGACACAGAGACAGAATCTGAAACAGGCCCCAGGCTCTGAGCTGTCAGCACAGAGCCCAACGTGGGGTTTGAACCCATGAACTGGGACATCATGACCTGAGCCCAAGTTGGACACTTAACCGACTGAACCACCCAGGCGCCCTGACAGAAGTATTTTTCAATAGCCTGGCTTTAAGTTTCTCGATTCACTTCTTTGTTGTTGGACACTGAGATTGTTTCCAGTGTTCTCTATTTTATGCAGTGCTGTGGTGCTGCCAGAACAGAGTTCATGAGGAGTGGGAAATGTGTCTGCTATTTCTAAGTCTGCATGCAAACTTGCCTGTTACAGAGTTGAGTAAGTGAATGAATGTTTCCTTACTAAAAATAATAATGTTTCAAAACAAGGCTGTAAACAGACTCACCAAATAACTGGTTGAACCTCCCTCCGCTGTGTCACGTTCTGTTTCAAGAGCTGGGAACACAGTGGTGAAAGAATCCAAGTTCTAGCCCTCACGAAGCCTATATTGTAATAGGGGAGAGGGATAGTCCATACCCAGTAACCATGTCAATTAATGCTGAAGAGCTGTGTTGGGAAGGACAAGGAAACAACAGGCCTTTGGGCTGCGGTGTGGTGGGAGTACTGTCCTAATAGAGATGTCAGGGAGGCCTTTCTCAGCACATCACATTTGAGTAGGGACCGAAAGAAGCAAGGGAGGGAGCCATGTGCAGATCTGGGAGAAGAATGTTTTTCGGTAGAGGCGTCAGGAAGTACCGAGACCTTGATGTGGGAATATGCGTGTTGTGTTTGGGGAGCAGCAAGGAGGCCAGTGTGGCTAGAGCTTGGTGAGAGGTAGTTGGATTGGGACACATTTTGAAAATGAAACAGACCGTTGTTGCTGATGGATTGGCTGTGGGGCGTGTGAGGAAGGGGCGGCCTTCATGACACTCCTGAGCACTGGTGTGGTAGCATTTGCTGAGCCAGGGGTTGTGAATTAGAGAGCAAGGGTGCCCAGCGTTCGGTGTTAGGCCTGTTAAGTTTGAAATGCCTCTTGGGTGCTCGAGTGGAGATGTGGAGCTGGTAACTGTGATACGTGAGTTTGGAAATCACAGAGGAGGTTGGGTTAGGAATGCGTATTTGGAGTTAAAAAAAACAAAAACAAAAACTACCTGAACATCAGGTTGAGGGAGAATTGAAACACGCAGGTCTTTGGGGACTTTGGCAAGAGAGATGTCAATAGGCTGTGCCGGAGTGCTGGGTGAAGATTTTCAGGGGAGCATGGGATGTGTGGACTGACAACCCCTTGAAGGAGTTTGCCGTGACGTGGACAGAATGATGGGGGAGGGGTGAGATGGGGACAGACTGCTGTTCCCTGTGCCCTGGCAGGAGTGGCAGAGGGTAGGCCTCTCCTAGGGTCTGAGTGGACTGGCGGGCCTTCTGTTCAACAGCGAGAAGATGAGATTTCAGATTGCTTCAGTTTCCCGAGAAACAGAGTGACAAGGTGGGAAGGGGAGTTGTAGGATTTGTTAATGGAGTTGAATGTAAAACTTGCATGAATTTTTAATATGAAACCTAAGACTTCGCATAAATGGAGTGACTTCAAAGCGCTTACCCTTGGGGTTCTCTCTCCTGTGCCTTTGGGGGTGTTTTGGTGGAAGAGTTTGAGAAGCCACTTAATTATTGTATTCTATCGTTATGTTGTTAAATCTCACCCGAGTGAGTATTTAACCTTAAAGAGTTTGAGATTCACTTACCCATTTTGTTATCTTTAATAGAGCTTTTGCACCTGCTCCAAATATCCCTCCATTTGTGTATCTTAATTGTTGCTTGGCAGGCCGCTGCATTCTGCACCAGGGACGGCCCGGCGCAGGAGGCTGTGGGGCGTCTGTAGGTAGAGTGCCCTCGTTCCCACCCCTTTCCACTTGTTTTGGAGGAGAGGATGTGGAAGAAGGCAGGGCCCCTGAAGTGCAACACCCTCCAAGAATATTTTAGCATACCTTTTCCTCTTTTCTCAAAACACTTAACAAACACACCGCACATCTTGTAATTCTGACGGGGTGCTTTGAGCGAGCTGAGTGTAGTGCTGTTAGCCGGCCTTTTATGATACTTCGGCTTCTTTCCTGTTTGTCGCATTGGCCTGCTTTTTTTCTATACAGTTTTCGTAAGATAACCTCCCACCGCCATTTAGGTCCTTCAGCCTTCTTAGTAGAGAGCGCTGTGAACAGTTTGAATCACTCCACCGTGACCTCGTGGGATGGGAGCATGTGCGAAATCAGGTCTGCCCCTCTTATGTTGTTGACCCCTATCGCTTCTCAGCCTTTTGGCTAAGATCAAGTGTGTGTTGTCGTCCCAAGAGATGGCCGTGGCCTGGGGGCGCTTGATCTGTAATCGGTGATTTGTTTGTGTGACTCGGCCACCTGCCCCTGACGGCCAGGTTCTCCCACAGGCTCGTGGGCTGACCTCCCCACTCCTAAAGCCTGGCTTCGTCAGGTCGCTGGGCCAGGAGGCCTTCCCTGAGCACGCTCTGCACAGCCACCAGCTTTGCCTTCACGCCTGCACCACTGTGTGCTTGCGGGCGTGGCGGGAACGCTCACTGGTTACTTCTTGGTCTTCCCCTCCAGTCCACGGGTTCCATGAAGGCGAGGACTCTGGTCTTGTTTTCAGCCTAGTGCGTCCAGCAACCAATGAAGGGGGCGGCACACTCAGAAAGTTTGTAGAATGAACACATGTATAAATCCAGACTTTCAATCCAGAGTGCTGTGTTCTCCTGGCCACGAGAGGGGCCCACGTGTCCGCGTTGCAGCCCAGGCTTGCCCTCTTGTCGTTCGGCAGTCCTTCACAGCTGTTAGTTTCAGAGTTGTTTTGGAGTTTGGAATTTTTGAGATTTTAGAATGGAATCCGTGAGTATACCATATATTGTAGAAATCCTAAATAGCATTTTGTACTCAAACAGATTTTTGAGGCAAAGTACATGACTCTCTGTGCTAAGTGGGGCAGACACTGTAGATAGCCTCACGTCACGTCAGGGAGTGCCGCCCAGTGAGTTAGCATGTTTTCAGAGCTTTTGGGGTTTCAGAATCACAGGTAAAGGTTTGTGGACCTGCGTTAGTGAATGTCTGTCCGTCGGGCATTATGTCGTGTGCTGAAAATGCAAAGGAAGAAAACAGCTCTGCCGTCCTGTGTGGGGTCGCCATAATGTGGGATGTCGAGCACACACGAAGGCCCTGCTGGGGACCCTGGGTGTTTCTGTCACCCTCGTTTGCTTTCCAGCAGCGTGCTGTCTGCTGACCGCTTCGTGCCTGCTACATGGGGCGCCGGCAGAAGGGCGCTCTCTCGGGGAGAGTGTAGGAAGCGGCTGTGCCCCGTCTTCCTGGATGGAGCTCCCTCAGCCCGGCCACAGGGATTCAAGGAGTAGAGAGTGATGTGTGCACCCTCCGGACCTCTGTCTCCTTCACTTGGGGGTCGGGGTGGGAATGGACCCCAGAGGCGAGGCTGCACCAGGGGCAGGTTTGAGGTCCTCAGTCCTGGTTCTGACTTATCTGCAGTCCTCTTGGCTGGATCTGGAGTTTGCAACTTTAGATGGGTTTAATGTATGTTTCCCGACTTTTAAAATAGCGTAATTTCATTTCAGTATTTATAAGATGCATTTTTGATGTAGATAGAAATCTTTAAATAAAAAAAAAGTTCTACCTGGGGCGCCTGGGTGGCTCAGTCAGTTGAACGTCTGACTTCAGCTCAGGTCATGAGCTCATGGTTTGTGAGTTCAAGCCCCACATCAGGCTTTGTGTGGACAGCCAGAGCCTGCTTGGGATTGTCTCTCTCCCTCTCTCTCTGCTCCTCCCCTGCGCTCTCTCTCTCACAAATAAATGAACATTAAAAATTTTTGAAAAAAATCTGCCTACTTTCTAAAATGGTACTTGCATTTTGAAAAAAATGTTTAATTGCCAGACTGCAGGAAAGCCAGCTCTGTTTTATTAAAAAATGAGGGGCCGGGGGTGTCTGGGTGCCTCGGTCGGTTGAGCATCCGACTTCAGCTCAGTTCGTGATCTCACAGTTTGTGGGTTTGAGCCCCGCGTCGTGCTCTGTGCTGACCGCTTGGAGCCTGGATCCTGCTTCGGATTCTGTGTCTCCTCTCTGCCCCTCCCCGGCTTGCATGCTCACGCGCTCTCTCTCTCTCTCTCTCTCTCAAAAATAAATAAACATTGTAAAAAAAAAAAATGAGTAGCCAAGGCGTACCTGAGTGGCTCAGTCGGTTGAGCGTCCAACTTTGGCTCAGGTCATGATATCATGGTTTGTGGGTTCGAGCCCTGCATTGGGCTCTGTGCTGACAGCTCAGAGCCTGGAGCCTGCTTGGGATTCTGTGTCTCCCCCTCTCTCTGCCCCTCCCCTGCTCGTGCTCTGTCTCTCTCTCTCTCTCTCTCTCTCTCTCTCTCCCCTTCAAAAATAAATTTAAAAAATTAAAAAAGATTAAAAAAAAATGAGGAGCCAATACTCAAATATGTCTGAACATGCATATTTCAAGCATTGAAAAGGATATAGGGTGAAGTGGTTTGTTCCTGGAGCAGATGTCAGTGTTATTTCTAAAGTTTTTCTGTGGTCTTTGATAAATTATGTAGAATGTGTCAACTCTCGTTTGAACATGTGTATTAAAGATTGTTCTTTCAACTTAGAATTATTTTTGTCCAAGGTACTTGACTTAAGATTTAATGAGCCATGACACCGAACTAGAGACATGCTTTCAGTGTTTCAGCATTTATAAGAGATATTATGGTTTTCAAAAGGACTTATGAGAATGGTCTTTTGTAATGTATTTTAAGATAGTTAAGAATAGAGTTTGTATTGTGAAAAATTCCTCCAAGACACGTTCTGGAGTTTTATGAGTGAGTGTCATGGTGGCAGGACAAGGTGGTGTCACCCATAGAGTTGTGGTTTTTTTGTTTGTTTGTTTTTTGTTTTTGCAAGTAGTTTATTTCACAGGGTTTATTTACAAGAGACTCCTTCTTGTGTTTTATAATTACCCTTTCTTTGGGATCAACTAATAATGTAAAAAATACCTGGTGGAGGGGTACCTGGGTGGCTCGGTCAGTTGAGCGTCTGACTCTTGGTTTTAGTTTAAATCATGATCCCAGAGTCATGGGATTGAGCCCCCACATCGGGCTGCACGCTGAGCAGGGAGCCTGCTTGGGATTTTCTCTCTCCCTCTGTCCCTCCCCACTGCTTGGTTGCACGCATGCTCTGTCCCAAAAAAAAACCCAAAAACAAACCTGGTGGTGTCATCTTTGTTACAGATGTATTATGTTTATGGAATTGGAAATGTTTGATTTCTTAGAGTGTGTGTGGATGGATTATGGAGTTGAAAATGTTTGCATCTGTAGTGCGTGTATAAACACGCCAGTTTCCAAGTGTGGCCTTTAGAGTATTATAGAAGAGTGGGTTTTGTTTTTAAAGGTCATAATTGAAAAGCTTTATGTGTCTTAATCGCTTAAATATTTTCTTTCACCGGGATTATTAAGAAAAACACAGAATGTAACATGTGGGAAAATGTTAAATGGATGCAAACACTATAAGATTTTCCACAGAAGTTTTTTCTTCACAATGAGGCACATGGGAAGGCTCCATTAACACTTTAGATGGTATCATAATTTTGGAAAAACCGTTTCACCATAGGGGTGTTTACAAAAACCGAAGCTGTCTCTGCCAGGTTTTGACATTTGCTTAGCTGTATTGGTAGCAAGAGATGCAGTGGCAAAACCAGTTTAAAATTACCTAGGTTGTCACCATGCAGATTCTCTTTATTCAGTATTTAAACTACAAATTTATCAATCTGGGTAATTTGAAATACAGTAGCATAAAAAGAATTAGATATACCAAACCGAAAATGTGTGCAGATCTAAAGTAGTTTCTTTTCTTGATTTTGGTTAACAGAAGTATCTTCACATCTGTAATTTCTGGTAACTTAATGAGAACATACTGAACTTTGGGGGCACAATAAATTTTCCCATTATGTAAAATATTTTACACACTGGTTGACTCATTGTAAATTGTGAGTAGACACGATTCTCTTCCTGCGGAAAATAGAAACACATTATTATAATGGCGATTTTAGCCAATTGCAAAATTGTGCTCAGGTTACCACATTGCTTCCTCTTGGTTGGATTGTTGAACACTGAGATGGACAGTTAATAATGGGAACATGTTGGGAGCTCTTTTGTTAGGTTTTGGGGATGTGGTCTTTCTGTAAATCAGTTGTTTATTTTATACATGGGCTTATTTTTGGGTTTTTTTTTGTTTGTTTTTTTTTTTTTTTCTTTTGAGTTTTATGTGCAGTTAATGAATGTGTTTTCTTTGTATTGACTTCAAGGCTTGTAAATATTGCTCGGTCTTAAAAACCCAAGTTCTTTTGTTTATTTCATAGTAGAAAGAACTAACCAAATGAGTGCTTTTTGGTGGTGATGGTGGGGTTGATAGTTTTCCTAGTGATACTCCCTCATGTTTAAAAGTGCCACATATTCATATATGTGTAATTTATATTTTAAAGTTAAAATCAGATTTTTTTCTTGAAAAATTCTTGAACTCTGAGATTTGGGGGAGAAAAATTACTCAAAGTAGTTCTGAGTTGTTTCAAACAGTATTTGGAAGGGCCACCCCCAAAATAATGCATTTTTAGGGGCATAATGCTCTTGTAATAACAGTTTTCTTTTGTTTGTTTCTTTAATTGAGATGCTATGTCTCATTAAGGGGTGTTAACTTTTGGGTGTCTAGCCTTAGGCACAATTGTGTCAGCTTTTTGAAAATGTACCTGCATGAGCTAATCACACACCATACAATTTACCTATTGGAAGCATCTTATTCAGTGGTTTTTAGTATATTCACAGAGTTGCACAGTCATTGCCTATTTTGGACATTTTGTGTGAACGGAATCATACATGTGGTACAATTTGGGGTCTGGCTTCTTTCACTCAATATCATGTTTTCAGGATTCACCCATGTTGTAGCCTGGATCATTAAGTTGTTCCTTTTTGCTGCCGAATAAAATTTCATTGTAAGGATATAGCACTTTTTATGGATTCATTATCCCATTGATAGGCATTTCAGCTGCTTCCCCATTTTGACTGTTAATGAAGAATGCTGCGAGGAATGTTTGAGAATCAGTTTCGGTGTTTTCGTTTCTCTTGCGAGTATACCCAGGAGTTTGCATCAGCTTGTGGTGCCTCTTTGACCTGCTGTTCAAGTTTTTGTTTATGTTTGTAAAGAGACTTTGCTACTTATAACTGGGCTTCTTAAGACCTTTGTTGGTGATCTGATGACCCTTTTCAGGCTTGAAGCCCCTGGACCCCTGTTGCCTGGAGAAACTGCCAGAATTATAGTATCTTTCTTTCCTAAGACCGGATCACATCTGATGGTCATCACAGGGTCTTATGAGATGAGTATCCTCTTAGATTTGGGGCAGATGATTAAGTCTGTTCTTTATTCAAGCCAACTAAATCTGTCTGTATTTTATATTTTTCTTGTGTTCTTCTCTCTGCTTCTTCTTGGGGACACCCTTTGTTCTTTGACCCCAGCAGCACAGGGAGTGACAATGAATGATTTGTGTATTTTCCCTTAAGGCTGTATATCCCTCACTCCTTCCTTCTTTCCTTCCTTCCCTCTTTTTTTTTTTTTTTTTTTTTTTTTTTTTTTTAAATTTCATGATAATTTTGGTAACTGGGTTGCCCGTTGTTGAAGTGATATAATATCACCTTAAGGTAGTGGTAATACTCGAGCATTATTTTAAGTGTGCAAATGAGACTTATAGGAATGTTTCCATAATTTGTATCAAACTCATGTAAATGTACTTTAACAATGTTCGCCAGTTGCCTGAGTTAGATTATGAGTTTCATTACTGCTGTTTCATCAAGGAGCAGGTTCTGCATGGTCATTCCAGTTAATGCTGAGAACCCTGTAGGTTTCTTGTCATATATTTAAACTGAGTTAAGCTTGGAAAATTATTGAGTGCTTTGAAGATACTGGCTATATTTTGGAACAATTGTGCCTTTCATTTTGAGAAGCGTGTGTTCTGGGGAACCTTTCACATGCATTATATCACTTAAAAATTCAACCCACCCCATAAGGTTTGTAGGGTAGGTCTTACTCCTTTCTGGACTCCCAGATTCAGAAAGAGCAAAGCAATTGCTGGGAGAAGTGAGTGTCAGAGGAGATAGAGCGCTGCTCTTGCTCTGCCCCATGCTGTGAGCTGAGAGGAGGCAGATGTGGGGAGACCAGGCCCTGCCCTGGCCAGCAGGGTTATGCCAAGTCCAGAGCAACCAGGCAGCTAACACCAAGCAGCATCGCTTGGACATCTGGTGGTGCACTTGCAAAGATTTCTCCTGTTTGTGCCTTGCTGCCTCCTCATACATAAAGTAGAGATAATAGGAGGCCACTTTCCAGGCAAGTGGGGATCTGGTCTGCTAGTCACTGGACCTAGTTCCCATGCACTGACCACTGGCTTGCTGCCCTTGGTTTGCAGATGGTTGGCCTGGAAGGTGGTTTGAATGGTCCTGTAGCATGCTCCTTTCCAAAATCACCCCTGTCCTCCAACCTCAACCGTTGTCCCTAGAGGCCCCCGTGGGCCTGGCTCTACCAGTGCGCATTACCGCAGAATTAGTTCTCGTTGCTGAGGGGTGGGGCCAGGGTCTCAGGCTCCCCACCCCGCCCGCCCCCGCGCCATTGTTGGCCCCACTCCTTAGGCATTGTCTGTTCCAAGAGGCACAAGAGACTTGGTGTAAGACCCCTGCTCGTTCCTTCCGACCCTCCTGTGACAGCCTACTCAGGCCAGAACACAGGATTCCTGCTTCCCAGGCACGGGGTCCCTGGACTGACAGGCCAGTAGGGGATGAGCCCTTTTACAGCATGGCAGCCGGTGGGGGTGTGCCTGCCACTGAGGACCAGCCTTGATCCCTGATTTGAAAGGCACAGTTCTATGAAACGTCTTCTGTGGGGAGTGCCCACCTGAATATGTCCAGAGGCGCTTGATAAAAGTTCCTGTGAGGCTGTTAAATCACTAGTGAGTCTCTACAAAGCACAATAATGGCAAAAAGAAATTTCCTCACACTGCCTCCTGCCTTCCCTTCTGATCGTCCACCTCGTGCTGTGCTATTATCCGGCGGTTAGGGATTTGCACTTGAGGTTTGGTTTCGTTGAAAATATTCGTTGATTCATACCACACCTTTTTTGGGAGAGATCAGGGTAGGAAGGGTGCAGTATTTCCATAAATCTGATCCATCCCACACCCGTGAGTAAAGCCCCGGGGGAGCACCATCGTTTCCCGGGGGTGTCAGTGAACTTTTTGTTGGATGCCTAGAAAAGCAGCATACCAGGTGGGGAGGTGTGGGCTGTGGAGCCTGGGTGCTGGGGTTTGAATCCTGGCTCTCCCCACCGTGCCCCAGGCTGCTCGGCTGTCGGCTGGAAAGGACGCTGGTGGTGGTCTCACAGAGGGACTAGTAACTCCTGTGTGTGGAGCAGTGGCGGCTGCCCCTGGTGAGGGGGCTTCGGTGGGGGTCCTTCCGTATAGCCTGGTAACTGCGAGGGACGACGGGAGCACAGAGGAAGGGCCCTGCTGCCAGGGGTGGGAAAGGGAGTTAGTGTAGACTACCTGGGAGAGAAGATTCCGGAGCCTGAGGTGTGAAGGGTGTGAAGTTAGGTAGATGGGAGGAAGGCGGAGCAGAGGATTCTCACCAGAGGGAACAGCTTGTTTGCAGGGATACGACAGGTCATTTCTGTTACCAGGATGAGGGGTGACCGGCAGGTTCCCTAAACGTGTGTTCATTCGCCCAATCCTTTACCAAGCACTGCTCAGTGTCAGGGGAGGGGCGCCGAACTCAGGGGAACGAGGCCTCTTAGACAGCATTGCCCATCAGGAGGTTCCCCAGAATCTCCGGAAGACAACTGTTGCCTGCTGAGGGGCCCTGGGGTGCAAGAGTGTAGCACAGAGTTGCCCTACGAGGCTCACATTCTGTCATTTCTACTTGGTCACCACATGCCTCGGGCACCATATGCCTCAGGCACCCGTCAGTCATGGTGGGGGCCATGCTGGCCCAGGGCTGCTGTGAGGGTCAGGCGGGCTCCAGAACACGGCCTTGCTGAGGACACACCAGTGCCGGCCGAGGGACGTGTGCCATTTTGAGGATGCTTTCCCCTCGTCCCTCCCTGTTCCCAGCACATCCTTCAGCTCCTGGTAAGTATTCCTTCCTCATAAAACTTGTCCTGCATCCCAGACCAGCTCCGGTTCTGCCTCCCTTGTGTGCCGGCCCTCTCCGTCATACGGGTCCTCGTGCTTGGAATGACTGGTCCTCTAGCCGTCTCGCCCCCTCGGGTGCCTGTGACCTTACCCATGCCCTTTCACACACAGCATGTGGCCGGTTGATGCTCACTAAATGTATTGAATGAATGAATGAAAATTAAAGGTCACTTACGAATCATGCTACTATTTTAAGTCTCTTTTTCTGAATTTGGTTGTATGGTTAAATGGTTTAGTATTTCAAGCGCTCTGATCACGTAATGGTTTTTACTGTGCTGTGAAGGTAGCTGGCTGTTCAAGGTGATTGCTGCCCACAGAGCAACTAGAAGTGCTTCCTGTACTTGTGTTTTCTGGAAGGAAAGTCATGGTTCATTCCCAGTAGCTCTTTAGTTGGGGTTTTGAAGCTGCTGTTCAGCGGCACATGTGCGGGATTCGCACGGGGAGCACTTCCGCGTTAAAGACGGTGTCATCATGCACATCTCATTAATTTCAGTATTCTTACCCAGCACAGTGAATTGTCAAAACCGTCCTCCAGTAAAAACCACAAACCAGTAAGCCTTTAGGAAATAGGTTGAAAATCTAGAAATGCCCCCCCCCCAGGTGTTCACAACATTTTTTTAAAGATCCTTATAAAATCTTTGTGATTCAAAAGGCAGCTTCCTGTGCCAGGGGAGTCTCTCTCCGAGCTCTTGCTTCTGAGGTTTGTAGCTTTCAGAAAGACTGCAATGCAGCGGTTACCAAAGTCTCTGTTCATATGGAAACAACTGGTGGTGAGGTCTTTTGCTCCCTTTCTCGAAGCCGCCGACTACGACCTGCAGTCTGAAGGAGGAGACAACGAAGGCAATCCTCCCTTGGACTTAGCTGTTTAGGGATAGAGCGGAAGTGATTTTTGTGAACGCTGTGGCTTAGCACAGGCATGCCCTGCAGCAGCTCTCTTAAGTTCCTGGTGCAGTGGGCTTCCTGGGATGTGAGAGTCAGGATGCCTTTGCAGTTTGTGCATGCTAATTTTATTTTCTCCTCTGTGTTCAGATGGTGGATTATGAGAAGGTAAGGACTGTAAAAATCATGCATAATATGTATTTTAAATGTTTATGACTATCCCTAGAGATGGTGAAGAATTATGATTGAGTAGATCTCTTCTGAACCAAAGAAACAAAACTTGGATTTCTTACGAAAGGACAGTTTGAACGTTTGAACAGTTTTCTTATTTAGTGTTGACAGATGCCATCTAAACAAATTATTAAAGATGTTCTTTAAAGAGATCTGCTTGTTCTTTGACTTACTAAACACGGTTGAGTTCCAGAGATGTAGACACGGATAGAATGGATTTGCTTCTATAACTTAAGCAATGACAGTATCATTCATCTGGCATGGAACATTGTGTTTCCCAAAATCTCAGCCATATGGCAGTGGATGAGGAAATCTAATTTCCGTAGTTCTTACTTGCCTTCAGAGGCGCGTTTTCGGGTGTGCGGAGCTGTGTGCTTATCCCGGGGTGAGGCGGATGCTACCTCTAGCTGCTCCTCTTTGTTTATCTAAGAGGGAGGCTGAGAGTCAGAACTCAGGTTTATTTATTTGTCTATGAATTGGCGGCCCCCAAACGGTGTTACATGTATTATGGGTGGTAATTTATACGTCCAATGCCAAGAAATACAATGTCAGGGTTACCATGGCAACTGCATGCATTCTGAAAAGCTTATGAATGGGTACTGAACCTTCTGGCGTTTTAAGTGAGATGTTCCAGCTGAGAGCCTGCATTCATGATTAGCGTAAATAAATTCAGCTGTCCGTGTGTATCACATCCTTTTTCTTCGTTTACCAGAGTTGTCTGTTCAGCTCGGTCCTTCCTCTGGTCACGTCTGCCATGGTCTCTGGGTTCTTGGCAAGAGACTATGGTTAAGAGATGGTTTTCAGCTCCAGGCTGGGGAGCAAGCCTGTGTGTGTAGTGTCCCAACACCTCAGTCTGTGGGTGGTGTAGAATGGGCTGGCACGTCTGCGCCTCCGGAGGACTGGAAATCCTTGACATCCCCAAGGCGTAGCTGCAACCCCGTGTGCTGGTGTGGTTCTGGCAGAGCTTTCTGTCCACGTGAAGAGCTTCTTTCCAGTAACGCCCCAGGGCTCTCAGAGAGCCTGACTTCCAGAGAGGCAGCCCTGCCTCATTTATATTTCTGGGATATCACGATGGTTGGTTTTGGAGAGGGAGGCCCAAGTTAGAAAGACCGGCGTTCAAAATGCCAAGCCTGTGAAACTAATACACGAAGGCCCATTATCTTCATTACTAAAGGATTGTTTGCTGTTTATGTGAAATACATGTAGCATAGTTGCTTTGAAAACTAGCTCCCCTTAAGAATTTAAACCATATTGATACCTTGATTGCGTGCGACTGGAATACCTGTTTGCTAATATTTTGAAAAAGGCCCCGGGCAGCTTGCCTAGGAGGTCTGAGGCATTGGCTCCTAAGAGAGGGCCCTGCCAGGCCCTGGGAGAACATTTCACACTTGCGTAGATCCCATTCTCTTGATTGATGATCATTCAGCTCATACAGCTTAAATTTTGAACCTGAAGGCAGTGTTAGCTTCTCAGACTCACCTCTGCGGGCATTTTGTGGTAGCTCACCTACAGGCCTTAGTTGAGAATCCTCATCCAGTTCAGTCCCTTTATTTTACAGATGAGGAAACTGCCACTTGGTTACGGCTCCGCAGCCGTAGGTCAGAACCAGGCCTAGGATTGGAAACCTGGCTCCTGGCTCTCTGTTTTCCTAAGGATCGCTTTCCTGACAGAAGAGTTTTGCTCTCAGTAACTGTGTTTTGCTTTTCTTTTTGTTTAAAAAAAAAAAAAAAAAAAAAAAGGCCTATCGTAATAACAGGAATAGAGCTCTGTAATTTATAAAAGTTCCTGCTTTCCCTTTCTTCTTTATCCTGCCATGTATTGAACTGCTCAGCGTGCTGGAGACTTGAGGGGCGCTTCCTCCGCCCCTCAGGCCGCATGCTGTGATGAGAGATGCTGGCCTGTGTGCCGGAGCGCTTAGCCTGAGTGTCTGCAGCTACCCTTCTGCCAACCTGTGGTATTTTCCAGAGAGGCTAGGGGCCCAGTGGTCACCTATTAAATCAAGGTCACAATACTGTGTTTACTAAAGGCAAAACAACATAGCAATATTAGGTGCAGCTTACAAGTTACACCTTACTTACTATAATAGCGGGAGGTTCAGCTTATAAGGCTTCTTGTGCTCAGGTTACCAGGTAGCTAGGGCATTCTCCCAGGACTCAGCGCCTGTGCCCCCTGCGCCCCCCCCCAACCCCCCCCCCCCGATACTGAGCTCGGTGAGGGTAGGAAGCCCATTTCTCACTGTTGGGTCTCAGGCTCAGTACATAATAGAAACACATTAACTGTCTGAATAACTCTGGAGCCCCCGAAAAGTGGTAGGGCTGTTGCAGATTTGGGCACGGTGGGCAAAGATGACGGAGAAGGAGTTAGACGAGGTACAGGTCCAGCAGCATCTGGGGCCTGTGGCTCAGTAGGCCCGAGGTAGGATACGGGACAGTCTGCATCGGTGAGAACGAGATGGAAAACATAATGTTTACAAGTTTCTCTTTGGTGATCCGTAAAGAACTCCAGGACAAGTGTGTTGTTACCCACAGGTGAGACAGAATGAAATTACCTCTCTTTTGAGAGAACTGCATCAAGAGAGTCTTAGATGTAACCTTTCAGGTGGAGAAAGATTTCTGCTTTCCTTGATAAGAGGAATCCTCTAACCCAGATGCCCTGCCTAAGAGTCTGACTTCTTGAGGTCTCTAAAGAAAGTGCCCTAGCAGACAGCGTGGTGTTGAGTTCCCTAGGCAGTTCCGATGTGGTAGAACCCAGAGGGACGGCCAGCACACTCTGACTGCTCACCACCATTTCAGTCCAGGTACAGGAGGATACGCTCACTTATGGTAAGAGAATCAGGCACTGGTATTAGAAACCTGCGATAAACTAAAAATGAATTCAGCGGTATAATTTAAGTTGTTCTTTGGCTTAGAAGAATAATTATTTTAATTTGGGGGCACCTGGGTGGCTCAGTCGGTTAAGTGTCCGACTTCGGCTGAGGTCATGATCTCACGGTTCGTGAGTTTGAGCCCTGCATCGGGCTCTGTGCTGACAGCTTGGAGCCTGGAGCCTGCTTCCGATTCTATGTCTCCCACTCTCTCTGCCCCTCCCACTTGTGCGTGTGCTCTCCAAAATAAATAAATAAATAATAAAATAAATAAATAAGCTTAAAAAATGACACATTTTCACACTTAGCTAAACCCTGCATATGTTACAAAATGGCATTTCACAGGCAGATTCATTAATTAGGATTATTTTGCAAGGGTCTTCAGACCCTCAGATTGGAATGAGCACCCCTTTCGTGTGCTTCCTTGGCAGCTGGTGCTCAGCTATCAGACAGCTATTTAAGAAGGGAACTCGTATTTTCTGAGTCACTCCCCTATTGCATCGAAACCGTCTCTGATACAGCAGTAGAGTTGAAACGGTCTGCAAAGATGGATGGAGCTCAGGATGGAGCTCATGAGGAAATGTCTTTCCCGTGTTCTAGATTACTGAAGATACAAAGCGTGAAATGCTGAAACCTCCAGACATAATCGTGTTCATTCCGTCCTCATCCCCAGCCCCCCCAGCCCTGCATCAATGAAACTCAGTCCCAGGGCATGGAGGGAGGGTCCCAGCCCAGGTGGGGGAGCTCCTGGCCAGCTCTGCCTTCTTCCTCCAACCCCAGCCTTGGGTCTATGGCCCAGAATGTAGGGTTTTTGTCAGCTTAGAGCCTTAACTCACAACCCACAGTTCCTAGCACATTGTTTCCCTTTTTATTCTGCCTTGGAGTTTGAAAATGTCCAGTAGTGCTGGATGGTTTTATCATTTATCATTACTACAACTTGCAGCTACAAATCTCGTAAAACAAATTCATGTCCTACGCTCAGGTTTTGCTCCTCTAAAAATTCTGTTTGTAACATTAATTTAGAAGAAGGCTTTTAAGTTGTTCAGAAACAGTTCTGTACCCCCTTTAATAAAGCTATTTTTGAAATGTAATTTAACGCCTGCAAATAAATTGCTTGAAGGTTTAGTTCATTGCTTGGAAAAGAAGTGTGAGAAGAAAAGTATTTTTTTTTTAACATTTTCTGAGCTGTGGCCAGCAACCCGTTCATTCAGTTAATATTTATCATCCATTAGTATTTATCAATATAATATATGGTTATATTTATCATATATATATATTTATACCCTTGTATTTGGTATATGTTAGTGTATGTGCGTGCGCTAACACCAACCAGAAGTACAGCAAGAAGATTGGTACCCTTGAATTACAAGATTATTTTTTTCCCTGTGTAGCCTGTAAAACGAGGATATTGAATTGATATTCGATACTGAGCTACTTCTTAAACACTTGATTTCCTTATTGTATTTATTTATGTTTATATTTTTAAAATCCGAGAACTACAGAAATAGTTCGTTTCTACTGATCCTTCAGATCATGGCTTAAATGTCCTCTCCCCAAGGAGGCCTTCCCTGTACCTACTTAAATGGGTGTCACTGGTGTGTTCACCAGGAGCCTCCTTGGTAGTTTTCACGTCACACGCGTGCACGCACACACACATCTACTTGTGCTGTGTCCTCTTCCCCATAGACCGTCTTCAGGGTCCCCGTCTTTCTTGTCTCCTCCTCCCTGTACTGTGCTGGCCATCCTAGGTGGCTCTGATGCTCTGTGTCCTTCACAGGACTGTCTTGGAAGTTTTCAAGTGTTTACTGACTCAACCAAGAAATCTTTTTTCCATTACTAACTTACTGTCTTTTCAAATTATTGAATACTTGTGTTTTCCCACTCCACCAAGGAGCCGGAAACAACCAAGAATAGTGACTCTTTATGTCCTCAATGGCCCTTTCCTCTCTTGATCTCCATGTTAGTTTTCTTGTACGTGAACGAATACATTGTGAGGGTAGCAGCTTTTAATGCATCCTTTGAATTCAGGTAATTTTGAGGTAATTTTGAGAAACTAGTTAAGCCAGCCCCAGTGCGTTTGATATTTTAATTTATAGAATGCTCTTTTGTCTTCCTCATGACACTGCCAGATTGGAGAAGGGTGCTGTCATTCAAAACTATTTATCGGAGGGGCGCCTGGGTGGCTCAGTCAGTTAAGCGTCCGACTTCGGTTCAGGTCACGATCTTGCAGTTTGTCAGTTCAAGCCCCACGTCGGGCTCTGTGCTGACAGCTCAGAGCCTGGAGCCTGCTTCAGATTCTGTGTTTCCTTCTCTCTCTGCCCCTCCCCTGCTCATGCTCTGTCTCTCTCTGTCTCAAAAATAAATAAAACATTAAAAAAAAATTAAAAAAAAAACTATTTATTGGACAGTTGTGAGAGTGGGAACAAGGAACTGGCATCAGACAAGCTTTGGTCCCAACTGCTGGGCCAGGTGGGACCTTGCCAGCTGCCGTGTGCAAGGCGTGGCATGGCTCTTCAGGGCCCACAGCATGGCTGGGTGCTACCTGCCCTGTGGGCGTTTCTGGCTGGTGAGTCAGTCCTGGAGTTCTTCAGCAGCACTGATCTAACCTACAAATTAAGATTTATTTTTATATTATTTCAGTAGAAAATTTTATTAATGTGGACTTTTCTTTTTGTATAAAAAGTGTTGACACTAGAATATTTTCGGTTCCAAATGTTGATTAATTTAGGGGGAAACCGAAGAGATTTGATGTCGCATAACAAATCTTTATTTAAATTCAGTAAATTGAAGTGAATCATAACTATATTAAGCAAAAGCGAACATTGCAGAATAGGGTTTATTTGAAAGACGGTTCAGATGAAAATTTCAGGGTGACCTGGAAAGATGTCACGCTTCTGTACCACCTTAAGTTAAAACAATGTGATCATTTGGATGTCATGTAGGAAACTTGGTACTGGTGGGTCCAGCAATTCTGGCAAATGTGGTGGGGGTCACATTTGATTAGGAAGTTGATTTATTCTGGAGGGTTTACGTAGCGTGAGAATATTAGATTCAAAAAGATCCTAGGAATATTATATTAGATATTTAAAATTTTCAACATGACTATCTGTAAAAATATATGTGACATTTCGTGTTTTAGGACTAAAGTAAGCATGTGGTGGTAATGTATATTTGATCATGAGTTCAGGTGAGTAAGACTTCAGAGACACCCAACCAACCCAAACTCACCACTGCATTATAGCTCCAAGACATGGTTTTGTTTCACACAAGAGTAGTTTTAACTGTTACCCAGTGGCATGGGATAGTCATTTCACTGTTAACTAGCTCTTTTCCTTCTTGTTCAGATCCATTTGGGTAATGCTTTTCTTTCTTTCTTTTTTAAAAAATGTTTGTTTGTTTATTTACTTATTTATTTTGAGAGAGAGAGAGAGAGAGCGAGCAAGCAGGGGAGGGGCAGAAGGAGAGGGAGAAAGAATCGCAAGCCGGCTGTATGCACAGAGCCTGCTGTGGGGTTTGATCTTACGAACTGTGAGATCATGACCTGAGGGGAAATCAAGAGTCAGATGCTTAACCAGGTGCCCCTGGATATTGCTTTTCAAAAGTAAGCTAAATAATTCTAGTCAGTTCTCATATTAAAGTAGCTAGAAAGCAAGCAAATAGTTATAGTTAGTCAAATGATGGGAGAAGTTTATTTTAGCCTAGCCAATATCTCAGTGTCTTCTTGAAATCAGAAATGGCCTTAGTTCAGCTAAAGACGTTATTTTTGGTGCATCTGGTCACGAATGTCCTATGCTAGTCTTAAGGGAATAAATAAACTCTGGGGATGTCAGTGCTGAAATTCAAAATAGTGAAAAAAGATGCTTGGTTTTAAAAAGGGACGAATGCATTCGTTAGGCCTTATTGACATTTTGGGAATTTTGAGGCATGTATTTTACTTGTTGCTCAGAAATTAGATGATCACCTAGGATTTGAATGTATAGTTGTCTGAGTGGTCGAGAATGCTGGGCAAGTCACCAAGGAGGGACCACTGGTCTTTGAGACCAGTTTCAGTCCTGCTGACTCTGACTCCTCTGGGCAAGTTGCTAAATGTCTTTATCTTAGTTCCTCAATAGTCCAAGGAGAGATTTGGAGCATCGGATAACCTTTTGAAGATAATTTGAGAGGTGCATATGGCAAATCCACTTTTACAGTGTAAATCTTGACTGATTCTTACATCATGAGTCAGTGGGCATGCCTTTGTTGAGGTCGTCACTTTCTGATAATAGACATAGATGTTAGGAAGAGGCAGACCACTTTGTCACTTGCTGATGTGTAATGTTGGGAAATTGCTGAATCTTTGTGTTTCAGTTTCCTCATATCTATAATGGAGGGGGAAATGGAGAAGAATATTTAGACTTGTGAGGAATAAATGTATAATCACAGGAATGATTGAATAATAACTACTAATATGTATTGAATGTTTACTGTGTGGTAGATCCTTTCTAAGTGCTGAAGATACAAACCCAAAGAAGACACATACCCAAAGAAAACATTTCTATCTTCAGAAAGCTGACAGTCAGGTGGGAGAGAGAGAGAAGGAAGCAAAGCCAGTGTAGGCTTGTGTTATGATGGGTGTCCTTATAGTATAGACCAGGGCTTGAGGAAGGTCACTTTCACTGGGAAGGGAAGGTACTTGGAAAGATGCTTAGAGAAGTTTAACTCCCTAGAAAGCAGGTGCCTGCTGAGTGTGCCTAGCACCTTGCTAGCTGCTGGGGGTGGAGGGAGGCTACAGATCTAAATTTAGCATGATCTCTGCCCTCAAGTTTCGTGACCAAACTGTGAGTTGAGTGTAAACGGTAGGTGTCAAGACACGTGAATGGAGTCTTGAGGATGAAGTGTCTGGCAGGACATGAAGGGAGTGAGAGGGAAGGAGCCAAGGCACAGGAGAAAGCGGACCAGGGGGCGTGGTGTGCAAGTCCGCCCTTGCGCCCTTGCGACGCAGAGGCAGGGTCTTAGCCAGGGAGGGCAGGCACGCCTGCTGAGCAAGGCTGGGCGGCCGGCCGACTCACACCCAAGGCCAGGTCAGAAGGAGCAGGTGGAAGAGGGAATTTTGGGGTGGGGAGGATGCTTTCATGAACTTGAATGGTATCTGATTGTTAAATTAACTCATTTCATGAGTTTTGACTATTTCTTCATAAAAATTACAACTTTTAATTTCATAGTCTTTGTTTCTCCACTAAACTTAATACCATAAAATTTTTGATTAAGGAAAAAGCTTTTTTTTTTTTTTAGTCATTACATTTGAAAACATTTTTCTGCACCTGTGCTTTTATTTATTTTTTAAAATTTTTTAATGTTTATTTTTGAGAGAGAGAGAGAGTGTGCCCGAGCATGAGCGGGGGAGGGAGGGGGAGAGAGAGAGAGAGAGAGAGAGAGAGAGAGAGAGAGAAAGAGAGAGAAAGAAAAAGAGAGAAAGAGAGAAAGAGAGAGAGACAGAATCGGAAGCAGGCCCCAGGCTCCAAGCTGTCAGCACAGAGCCCGACTGGGGGCTGGAACTCAACAGCTGTGAGATCATGACCTGAGCCGAAGTCGGACGCTTAACCGACTGAGCCACCCAGGTGCCCCTGCACCTGTGCTTTTAGAAAGTGAAATAAACGCTGTGCAGAATATGTAGAAGTTGGCTTACGGTGGAGGTTCTTTTATTCTTGCGATGGTGAGAGTACTTCCACTTGTGCTTGCCTGGCGCTTTCCTGCCACATTCACTAGAGAGGAGCACCAGCAGGGTGGTGACCCTACAGAATCTGGAATGAAGTTTGTTGCTTGATTTGCTTTTAATTGAACTGATGTGTTGAGAGCCTTGGCACCTACCTTCACCAGTTAGTAAATGGACGTGGTAGCAGTTGCTGCTGGTGGCTGGTTTTGGTCTACCCCGTAATGTAAATGTATCTCCCCAACATTACATGATTAAAGTTGTAATATCTTTGTGTGCATGTATTAATTTAGTAATAATAGGAAAGTTTTTACATTCTTGTAGTATTTCCCTGTCTCCAAAGTGTCTATGTGTGGGACTATGTACGTATGAGACTCTTAGCTGCAAATAGAAGTAATTGGAGCATAATGTTTCATATTGAAGTGTTTTCTGTTTTAAGATCTTTCTGAGAAGGAAAGCATTTACTTTTCTGGTTCTGATAAATCCTTGTAGTTATAATGTATGAGCGTGATGTGCTTAGTAAGAAAGTTATTCCGGAGTCTTCCCTTTCTGCCGTGGCAGAGTAACAGGGACCAGGTTTACTGTCCACCAGGACCTGGTACAGAATTGACACCAGAAAGCTCAATAATTGCGATTAATAAATATTTTAGGGGCACCTGGCTGGCTCAGTCGGTGGGGCGTGTGACTCTTGATCTTGGGGTTGTGAGTTTGAGCCCCACTTTGGTTGGAGAGATTACTTAAAAATAAAACCTTTAAGAAAATAAACAGTTTATTACAGTACTTTTAGAAAATCAAATTTGGTGCAAATAGATCAGTAATGAAAAAATCAACTTTTAAATATAGATAGGATCAGAATTAATGATCTTTCCTTTTGCCTCAGCTCAGATATGGCTCAGTTCAGCACTGCTCCTGGTACTATCTTTAAAATTTTACTATTTTCTTCTTGTAGATTTTTTTTTATTAACTTTGGTTTTTACCTCTAATACTGAATTTTTTGGTACTCCTTTAAAATTTACTTGAGTCATGTGCCTTATTCTCCTCATCCTTGTCCCAAACCTGACTCTTTTCCTTAAACAACTTGAAAACCAGACAAAACATATGAAATAACAGTTTCAGACATTGGCCAGCAGACAGGTTAGGACCGTATTCCCTAAAATAAGGGAAATGAGCCCTATGATTATTCCAGCTTACTCTCTAGAGCAGGGCCCATGAAATTTTTCTGTAAAGGGCCAGACAGTAAATATCTTAGGCTTTTCAGACCGTATGGTCTCTGTCAGAGTTACACACTCAACTCTGTGTCTGCTTTCATACTACGTATGCAAATGAATGGGTGTGGATGTGTTCCAATAAAACTTTATTTATAAAAACTAGTAGTAGGTTAGATTTGACCGCCAGGCAAATCCTGGTCTCGAGAGTGTTTCCACACTGCAGGGTAGGAGAGAGAAGCCAGAACCCACTAGCTTTACTGAAGTGACAAACACCCAGCATTTGGGAGAACAAAGCAGCTAGAGTTTGGGGGGCAAAGTATATAGGAGAGGAAGGGAGCTACTTAGAGAATCCAGAGATCTGCAGAAGGACCCCCTTGAGACTCTGGTTGAGTACTGACCAGCACATACACGAGAGGAAACACAAAGCCAGGAAAAGAACCACCAGAAAGGAATAGACTGAACAATTTGTGGATATCCCACAGGGCTGAGACAGTTTGTGTTCCCACCACCTAGAGTAGTATCGGATCCTTGTAAGGCTTGTTTTTTAATCTTTGTGAGGGTGGGTTCGGAGCAGCTTTTCCATTTAGGGGTAGACTTCCCTCCCCTCACTAGTGGGGCTGGATTAGCTCTAGACCATAAAGGCCATTGTAGACCTGCCCTAAATGGTTCCAAATAACGTTTCTCAGAACAAAGTCCTGCTGTATTGAAAAGGACTTAATAGGGGTGCCTGGGTGGCTCATTCATTTGAACGTCTGACTCTTGATTTCATCTTGGGTCCTGATCACAGGGCTGTGGGATTGAGCCCTGTATTGGGCTCCCACCCTGGGCATGGGGCCTGCTTCCGATTCTCAGGGCACCTGGGTGGCTGCCAGTTGAGCATCTGACTCTTGATTTTGGCTTGGGTTGTAGTCTCATGGTTGGAGATGGAGCCCCGCATCGGGCTCCCTGCTAAAGCTGAGATCGTGCTTGGGATTCTCTCTCTCGGTCTTTTCCTCTGCTTGTGCTCTCTCTGTCTCTGTCTTTCTCTCTCTCTGTCTCTCTCAAAAAAAAAAAAAAAAAATTCTTTCTCTCCCTCTGCCCTTCCCCCTGCTCGTGTTCTTTCTCTTTCTCTAAATATATATATAATAAAATCTTGGGGCACCTGGGTGACTCAGTTGATTAAGCATCCAACTCTTGATCTCAGCTAAGGTCTTGATCTCAGGATTGTGAATTCAAGCCTCGTGTTGGGCCCCATACTGGGTGTGGAGCCTACTTTAAAAGAAAAAGAAAGGGTATAGTAAATTCTAGCTCCCAATAGTGTAAAAAAAATTTGGGTGTCCAACATACAATAAAAATTACCAGGCAGGGTGCCTGGGTGGCTCAGTCCCTTAAGCATTGGACTTTGGCTCAGGTCATGATCTCGTGGTTCGTGAGTTCGAGCCCCGCATTGGGCTCTGTGCTGACAGCTCAGAGCCTGGAGCCTGCTTCGGATTCTGACCCCCTCTTTCTTTCTGCCCCTCCCCTGCTTATGCTCTCTTTCAAAAATAAATTTAAAAAACATTAAAAAAAATTTAAAAACCTTAAAAAATACTATCAGGCATACAGAGAAGCAAGAAAATATGATATTAACCAGGAAAAAAATCAGTCAATAGAAACAGACCCAAAAATAACAGATGATGGAATTCGCAGACAAGGACATTAAAATAACTGTTACATGGAAGTCACACATATTCAAAAATGTAGAGGAAAATGAGTGAAATGAGAGATATGAAAAGAAAGACTGAAATAAAACTTCCAGATGAAAAATACTGTATCTGAAATGAAAAATGCAGTAGAGAGATTAATAGCAGGTTGGCACTACAGAAAAGGTCATTGAACTTCAAGACTTAGCAATAGAAACAATCCAAAATACAGCAAAAAGAATAGAGAAGACTGAAGAGAATAACAGAGCATTTAGGGACCTGTGAGACAAAACCACCTGCTCCAAGATATGTGTAATTGGGGTTCCAGGAGAGGAGGGAATGGAAACAACATTTGAAGGAATAATGGCTGAAAAAAAATTAAAAATTTGATGAAAACTATAAACCACAAAGCTCAAAAATCCCAAATAGAGTACACAAAACCATACCGACATACTGCAACATCCAATTCCTGAAAAACCAGTGATAAAGAGAAAAAAAAAAGCCCAAAACTTAAAAAGCAGTGAGAAGAAAAGACATTACAGAGGAACAAAGATAGAAATGGCAGCTGGCTTCTGGTCCGATTTGTGCTAGCCAAAAGACAACAGAATGACATGTTTAAAGTACCAAAAGAAAAACCTGTTAGTTTAGAATTCTGTGCCCAGAGAAAATATCTTCTAGAAATAAAAGTGAAATCAAAATTTCTAGGCCAAGAAAAGCTGACAGATTTTATTGCCAGCAGAACTGCATGCACTACAAGAAAAAAATTCTTTTAATGTTTGTTTATTTTTGAGAAAGGGAGCGCAAGTGGGGAAGGGGCAGAGAGAAAGGGGACAGAGGATCTGAAGCCGGCTCTGTGCTCACAGCAGTGAGTCAGATGCGGGGCTTAAACTCCCTAACTGTGAGATCATGACTGAGCCAAAGTCTGTGCTCAACCCACTGAGCCCCCCAGGCGTGCCTACGCTTCAAGAAATTTTTTAAGGAAGTTCAGGTAGAAGGAAATGATACCAGATGGAAATTTTTACAGAGAGGAATGAAAAGAACCAGAAATGGTCAATTCTCACTTCTAATTGCTTTTTTTTTTTTTTTGGCTATTTTGGAGCGCCTGGTGGCTCGCTCAGTTAAGCATTCAACTGTTCATTTCAGCACAGGTCATGATCTCACAGTTTCGAGTGTTCGAGCCCCACATTGGGCTCTGTGCGGGTGCCAAGCCTGCTTGGGATTGTTCCTCTCCCTACTTCTCCCCTGCTTTCTCTGTCTCTCTCAAAATAAATAGACTTTCAAAATAATAATAAGAAAATAAAAATAGGCTATTTAAAGCAAAAATAACAGTGTAATGTGGGACTTCTTATACTTGCAGAGGTAAATAAATGAAAACTGCACAAAAGACGGGAGAGGAGAAACAGAAATATGGTGTTACTCTATGCTTAAAGTGGTGTAATAGTATTTGCAGGTAAACTGTAGTAAGTCAAAGGTGGCTGTCATATCCAGGATAATCTGTCATCAGTGGGAATGAAAGAAAATATTAATGCCAATATCAGGGATGTAAAAGAGGGTATCACTACAGATCCTACAGACGTTGAAAGGGTAAGAAGGGTAAAATTGTGAATCTTTTTGTGCCAATAAATTTGACAAAATGAAAACATTCCTTGAAAAACACAAACCACCAAAGCTCACTCGAAGAAATATATAACCTTCATAACCGTATTTATTAAAGAAATTGAATTTGTAATTAAACTCCTTACCTCAAAGAACACTCCAGACCCAAATGACTTCACTGGTGAATTGTATTAAACACTTATAGAAGAAGGAATACTAATCAGACAAAAACTTTTTTAGAAAATTGAGGAGGAGGAAACGCTTCCTATCTCATTCTACGAGGCCAGCACTGCTCTGAAAGCAAAACTAGACAAAGACATTGTAATAAAGGAAAACCACCAAGTGTATTTGTTGTACACGCATGTCTCCCATGAACTTTAGCAAATATAATCCATGTAGAAACATAAAAAGGATATTACATAACAATCAAATAAGGTTTATCTCAGAGTGAAAAATTGGTTTAACACTGGAAAATCAATCAGTGTAATCCACATCATAATAGATCAAAAAAAGGAAAATGAAAGTGAAGCACAGAGATAGAAGTATGGGGAACGCAAAGGAAGGCAGGAGACTCGGAGGAGGTAGTGAAGTCTGACGTACGTGTAATTGGGTTCTGGGAGTAGAGGACACGGATGGTGCAGAGCAGTGTTTGAGAAGAAAACGGTTGACAGTGTTCCAGGAACTTGAAACAATCCAAACCGTAGTTTTAAGATGTTCAACAAATGACTGGCAGGATACCCTAAGCAAAAAGAAATCCCACAGCCAAACACAGGGTAGTGGAGCACATGATTGCCTACCGAGGCACAACAGGCCGCTTCCCAACACCAGCAGTGAAAGCCAAAAAGCACTAGGAGTGATACCTTCACTACACGACAGGAAAGGATTCTCCATCTAACAAAAATGAAGGTCACCTAAAATGTTAATAATGACAAAAATACGTGCACATATGTAAACACAGCGGTAGGACATACGTTGGCAGTGTGATGAATGGAGTTAGTATTTTAAAGTCCTTGCTGTCCAAGAGAAGGGGAGAGATACCGCAGTGGCCTTTAAGAGCCTGCACATCACATTGTATTTCTAAAGTAATCATAAGAAGAATAAAAACCAGACACGTGACTTCTAGATTACTAGGGAGCAGAGGTTGGAATGGTAACAATCCAAAAGAAGGCAAATAGAAAAGCCTCTGGTAGGTTGGGTTGGGATTAAAAAAGGAAAGAAAGCCCCAGGTACAATGGTAGAATTAAATCTACCTAGGTGTATGTAATGGCTTCCAATGCGAATAGAGTAAATTTTCCATTTAGAAGACGAAGATACCAAGATTTTTTTTTTAATAAGGTGTTTAAAAAATCCAACTATATACTGTTTACAAGACATTCATCTATAAGGATTAAGAAATGTTGAAAGTAAAATGATGAAAAAAATAAACAATGCAAACACCAAAAATGAGATCGTATAGTGTCAGACAAAATATACTTTAAGGCAAAGAGCAGGACTAGAGTGTTACTAGAATGTCATTAACACGTGTCATTTCACATTAAACAGTGGGCAACTCTGATTCCTGTAACAAAATAAGTAGCTTATTACAAACAAGTCTGTTTCTTGCTCACACAAGATGTCCTAGTTGGCAGATTGCTTTCCACGTGTTCAGGTACTTTGGGGAAGAGAGAATCTCTTTGAGTTCCAGAGGAGGAAGAAAAGACTTCATTAATTTTGACTTTGTATGTTCACAGGGATGAACCAACTCTGCCCAGGGACTAGGATGCTCAACTGGCACACGTCCCCCTATGCCTGGGGGTTGGAGTCAGTGTCTCTGGAGGCTGGTGGACTGAGGTTAGGGAGTTAATTAAACCTGATGAGAAATCATAGTGCAGTAACCATTGGAAAAATGAACAGATACTTGGTTGCAAAATTAAATTTGCATTGCTGCAGTTGTCAGATGTAAAATTTCATGAATTTATTCAAAATAATTATTAAGTTCTATGTAACAAAGAATTCTTAGGATACCACTACACAGCCATTCAGTTAGCAAGAATTAAAAAGTCTGACCAGTCTTGTTGAAGAAGTTAAGCACCAGAAACTCTCTCATACCCTTCTGGTGGGAGTGTAAATTGTTGCAACTGCTTTGGGAAATAGTTTGGCTTTATTTGGCAAAGTTGAGTAGATACTTACTGGATAACCTAGTAGTCACATTTCTAGGTGTATACACCAGAGAAATACATGCTCATGTGCTTAATTAAGATAGCTGCACCAGAAAGATCTTTGTAGTGTATCTTTTTTTTTTTTTTTTTAGTATTTATTTATTTATTTATTTATTTATTTATTTATTTATTTATTTATTTATTTATTTTGAGAGAGCATGAGAGAGTGTGAGTGGGGGAGAGGCAGAGAGAGACTCCCAAGCAGGCTCCGTGCTGTCAGCTCAGAGCCTGACAAGAGGCTCAAACCCAGGAGATCATGAGCTGAATCTAAAACCAAGAGTTGGACGCTTAGCCGGCTGAGCCACCCAGGGGCCCCAGATCTCAGTGGTGTGGCTTTGCTCCAAAGCAGAAGCTATTCAGGGGACAGGGGAATGGATAAATAAATTGCGGTCTATTTACGCAGTGGAATACTACGTAGCAATGAAAGTAAATGGCGGGTGGAGCAGAAAAAAACAAAGAGCAAGACAAAGGAACACGCGCATAGGATTCTGTTCTCATAAAATTCAGAAGTTGGCAAAAGAGCTGCATCAGAGCCACATACCTAGGGGATAAATGTAAAGTAGGGAATGGTAACCATAAAAGTTAGGGTAGTTGCTCACAGTAGGAGGAACAGGCTTGGGGTCAGAGAGAGGCACCCTGCCTTTTTTGGGGTTTCAGCAGTGTTCTATTTCTTGGCCGGGGTGGTAGCTGAACTAGCGTTCGTTTATGTGCTGAACATGCGTGTTTCCTGTGCTTTTTATGTGTAATACTCCACGATAAAAGTTATGTTAAAATAAAAATAGTCCGAAGACATCCTGACTTTGTCATTTGTGTCCAACTCAAAAAAAACGTAGCAAATCCAAAGTACACTTTATATAGAGTGGTTAAAATGTGTTATTTGAACTCCTTTCTTGATCGTTTTTTTTAATTTACATTTTTGAAATTCTAGTTTTAAAAGTTTCAAAAATGTTCCCGGTGTGAGATGACCGAGTATTATTCTTACTCCTCAGGTAAGAGACTCCACTACATTCTGTGAAGAAGGATAAGACTGACACCGCCTTGCTTCTTTCTCTGTTGAAATCTCTTCCTCCCTGATCGAGCTTTGGTGTATCTTCTTACAGCATATGACACACGGGTATGTCACTGGACGATTTTAATTTATATAGATTTCTTTTTGCAGCTGGAACTTGTTTGCTTTTCAGAAAAATAAAGGCATTAAACAACATCCGGAATGTACTCATTTTTGGCTTTAGTAATTTCACTTTGTAACAGATGTATCTGAGTACCTTCTGCACATGTAGTACCGTATTTTGGTGTCAGACCTTCATTTTATTTTTCATTTTTTTTAAACCAGCGTTAAACTTCGAGAATAATCAACGCCACCTTTCATGACCCAGTAATGATACATGTGTTTGATGCCAAGGGTAATTGTAGGAATTTCTGCCTCATAGGCCTACCCTCTGAAAGCTTGGGGCCACCCTTCCCTAGCAGGACCCCACTGCAGTGAAGGTGCTGGTGGCCGCGGGTGGAGGCTTGCTTCAGCTGAGAATTGCATCTTTTTTTTTTTTTTAAGATTTTATTTTTAAGTAATCTCTGCACCTAAGGTGGGGCTTGAACTCAACCCGAAGATCAAGAATCACATGCTCTTCTGACCGAGCCAGCCAGGTGCTCTGGGATTGCATCTTCTGGTGCATGAACTGTTTGCTCCCTAACTATCTTTCTCTGGGAGTTTGAAAGGAAACAAAATACCCTGTTTTCATCTCTAATTTGTGATTGAGTGGCACATTATACTTGAAATTAAGAACTCTTTACTATGTTAGAACAGTAAAATGAATATAAAATGGGTTTGAAATGCTTACATCCGTAGTGAGATTTAATATATAGCTATTTTTGATAAATTCTCAAGTATTAAGAAAAGTGCAGTTTTAAAAATTATTCATAATACCAGGACCATTCAGTTTTCCCCAGTTGTGTCAGTGTTTTTAGTTTGTTTGAAGCAGAGCTCGCACAGCGGCAGCTAGCTGATAATGTCCCTTCGGCCTGTTTTCATCCTGTGACTGCCCCTCCCTGTCCCTTTTCTTCCTCACGTGTTCTTGGGTGGCTGGTTGTGGTCAGGTTTCCCTGTGTTGAATTTTGCCCTTTGCACCAAAAGTGTTCTGCCGTCTGCATCTCCTGTGACGTGGTGATAGATCCGGCCGGTTGACCACCTTCTGGCCTGGCCTTTGAGCACAAGGCCCTGCTGAGGCCGTGGTGTGTGCCCTCACCAGGAGGCACGCGTCTTCGTGGCTCCGGGCCTGTGCTGCTCAGTGCCTGGACTTAGTCCTCGCAGGTTGTGAAATGACATTACTCGTTTGTTCTGCCTTGAGTAGCTGAAATATGTCGGTAGATGGAAACTGCCCTTCGTTCATTATTTGGTCACCCTAAGGGGCAGTTCAGATAGGAAGAAGAGGATACGTTCTCTTTCTCTGTGCTCAATAATGAGATGGTTCTGTAGCCACTCCCAAAGTGACAGGTGACTGTTTCAAGTAGTGTTACCAACTTGTGAACTTCAGCACACGTGGTACATTTCAGTCCCTCACAGGATTCTTACAGATGCCAATCCTGAGCCACTTGTGGCTGGTGGAGCCTCTTTAGTGGGCTCCTTTGTCCTTTGACGTGACCTGCACTCTTCCCTTCCTTGCTTTCTGGTACCGTGAGGTGTTCCAGATTTGTTCTAAACTTCTTTGCCCCAGGCCTGGCGTTGGCTCTTCTCCGAGCAGCTCTGGTTCCCTTTTGTAGAAAATGGTGTCTTGAGACCACCATCTGGGCACCGGGGACAGGCACTGCTAGGCCTTTTGGGTGGACAGACAGGCAAATACGCTTTTTAAGGGACAATATCAGCAGTTCACACTGATGTTTATTTCAAATTGAGTATTACTTGATTTTTACTTCGTTGGTTTATATTGGTATCGCTTTTCTCTAATGCTGCAAACCTTGGTTCCCAGCAATGTTAGCATCATTATATATTTGTTTTATCCTATAAAATATATGTGGTGGTTTTAAAATAACAAAACCAACATACTACCAACGTGATTACTGAAAACAGTTTGGGATTTTCTTGTTGTTCTTAGAGTTCTTTTTTGTCCTTAGAGTATGTATCCCTAGGGATGTTTTGCCTAATTAAGTTTTAAAGTCACCTGAGCCAGTTCCCCAGTGTGCCAGCCACCTGGTTGCCAGTTATACTCATTTTTTATTTGAATTTTAAGGAATAGCTTCTTTTAAAATTTTGTCGAAGGTTTAGAAAATATTTTCGTGTTTCCAGATCAAAATTAAATACTTTCAGAAATCAAGCTTCTGTTGCTGATCTTTGTGCACTGTTTCTTTTTTCCTCCGTAGGTAACATACCTATTTTTATTTTTTTTTAATTTTTTTAATTTTTTATTTTATTTTATTTTTTTAACGTTTATTTATTATTGAGAGAGAGAGATACACACACAGAGCATGAGCAGGGGAGGGGCAGAGAGAGGGGAAGACACAGAATCCGAAGCAGGCTCCAGGCTCCGACACAGAGCCTGGACGCGGGGCTCGAACTCACAAACTGTGAGATCATGACCTGAGCCGAAGTCGGTCGCTCAACCACCTGAGCCCCAACATATCTATTTTTAATGTAAGTGTGTGTGTGCACACAGCCCTCTTTCTTAGACACTGGCAACATACAGCTTTTCTCCCTCTTGTTTCCTGTTTTGTTTTGTTTTTTTAAACTTAACAGCCTGTCGTGAGGCTCACGCCGTAGCAGTGTATAGGGATCCGCCTCACTGTCTTTTGTGCAGCAGCATAGTATTCCCTCATGTTCAGTGTATTATAGAAAAAATCTAATTTTTAAAAATATGTTGGCTTTCTTCTGTGTATACATGTCATCAATTTTGCTCTTTATCCAATTGCCGATTTCTTGGTGATTTGGGGACCTTGCAAGCACGCTGCTTGTCAGTGCCTGATTTTCCTTACATGTAAAAATATGTGAGGTTTGGACTAGAAACTCAAGATGGGTTATTTTAGCGGGGAGACCGCAGATAAATAAACCAAATCTGAGAGCATCTCCCTAGCAACAGAACATATACCCTGGTCCTGGCTGGCCCAGGTGATGGAGCGCGAGACTCAGATCTCGGGGTTGTGGGTTTGAGCCCACGCTGGGTGTGGAGATTAGGTAAAAAAAATAGAATCTTAAAAAAAAAAAAAAAAAAGAACGCCTTTCCTGTATTCACAGAGGTGGTGGTGACGGGCAGTCAGATCAGGAAATCTGACTTACTGAAACCAGTAAGTGGATGTTGGAATCAGGGAGGTGAGCACAGTTCCACCGGGGCAGCCGGCTCGGTGGTGGTGGCACACTCCTCGGGGTGGGACGGGCTGCAGTGTCGCAGGCAGAGATGTGTCAAACAGGAACGGGAAGGGCCGAGAGTGACAAGTTCCGTGTTGGCCGCGTGGATGACGAGGGGCCTGGGTAACGTGACAAACGGCGGGAGGTGGTCTGGGAGCTCAGAAAGCGTGGTGCCGTGGTGCCCAGGGAGAGGCCCCTTGGTGCACATCTGCTGGGTGAGGCGTGCGTGGGGGTGCCGTGGCCCGGCGTGGGGGTGTGCGGGAGAGAAGACCGTCCACATCAGCACCTGCGCGGCTCCCACCTTTCCACCACAGGTGAAGGTGGTGGGGGGTCCGCCAGAGGGGTTGGGAAGGGGCACTGAGATCAGAGCCAGTGCTTTCGCAATCTCATGCTTTATTGTGAAAGTTGATTTAAATACCCTAATCCACTCCATGTGGCCACGTCTTCTGTTTTTCACTCGTATTTCCAAGTGAAGTCGATGCTCCAGGGGGATGGATCTTCTCACACACACACAGCTGCTTCTGCCTCCAGTCCAAGCACGGCCTCCGGGCAGCATCCACCTGGATGTGGCTCTTTGTGGCTTGTCTGTCGAGTGGACTGAGGCCTCAGCCTGTCTCTCTCCTTCTGTCCAGATGGCAGGACTCTGGCCCTGGTCCAGGAGAGACACAGCATCTTCACACTGTCAGGGTTGAATGAGCGCTTTAAAGAAAAATCCCTAAATCAAGGGATATTGGCAGTGCTGGGCCTCAGATAGCTATTGTTTTCCTAAAGGATTTAAGACCAAGTTTTATGCTGTGGGTTAATCAGGTTCTTCTCCGGCTGTGAGCCCGTGGCTGGCTGGCTGTCCAGTCCACGTCGCCTCACCCCAGTCTCTGTTTCTGTCTCCTGAGTGGGGCTTTTACATACGTGATTACGATCTGCACGTTTGTCTGGATGAGAACCTAGTCTCCCCTGGTCTTTACTTTGCCGGTGTGGCAGCCACAGGCCCTCTCCCTGCTGTAGAGCATCTGGTATCAGGTGTCATGAAAAAAGTCCCTGCTGAAATGTTCGCATAAATATGGATTATTGGAAAGCTTTTTTTTTTTTTTTTTTTTTTTTTAATCAACAGGGCACACCTGTCTATTTCTGGTTTTCTCTCTTCTCTCTGTATTGGCATTGCTTAGATGATACTCTTAATTTCCCTGCTGGGCTTGATGCTGAGCTCATCTGCCTCCATCTATGTTGTGTTTAGTACTTTCTTGCTGGCAGGGGCCATTTTCTTTGTTTATCTGATGCTTCCCTTTTTTGGTTTTCCCCGGGCTTTCCAGTTCTTGGAACACCCTTTTGTCAGCAGATGTGCTTTGGTTTCCAGTTTCCGATCTCCAAGTAAGATGTAGCTCAACTGAAATCACAAGTAGGGAGCATAAGTCATTAGAGTGGGGAGGCATAGAGGAAAGGCAGAGGGATCCAGTCCAGCTCTGGCTGCATTTCGAAGTGTGGATATGCCTCAGCTGTGAGAGAGGGGCTTCCTGAGTAGCTGGCCAGAAACTAAAACTTCACGAAGTGATTTTCTCAAATAGAGGTTCTTGCATTTAGGTAACAGTTTGGCCCCCGAATATGATACGTTCGCGCCTACACACGTAGCAGACCGTAAATAATGTGGTCGTAGAGCAGTGGTTCTGCTCGGAGGACCCTGCGGAGTGGCAACTCTAGAACCAAGAACACCAGGCGCTGCGGCAGGCCCTGGTCCCTGGCCCGGCCCGGGCTGCCACCCCCGAGGTCGCTGCCTCCCGGTGGTTTCTGTCTAGGCCCCTCTGCAGCTCCCTAGAGCGCACAGACCCCCGCTGGCGCCATCTCTTAGGCACCTAACCTCCCTTCTGATGGTTTCCGTTGCACTCTCTTTGCTTTGTGTCTGTCTATCATTACTGTTCAGCACATACTCTTTATGTGCGTGGAAGCAAACATCCTCTTCCCACACTCGAGGCTAAAAAGATGAGGTGTTGGCCGTGGTCCCAAGGTTTGCCTCACTTGCTTGGTGCGGAGTGCTGACCAGAGGCACGTGTGTCCACTCTGGGTGTTGTAACCTCCGAGCTGCTTCCCCACATTGGACTGTTGAATGTCAGTCCACAAGTGCCCAAGAGTTGTCTCCACCACCTCTGGGTTTGTGTTTGTGTGTGTGTGTGTGTGTGTGTGTGTGTGTGTGTGTGTGTTTAATTAGACAGCAAGTGCATACACAGAGGGGAGGGGCAGAGAGAGAGACAGAGAGAGAGAGAGAGAGAGAGAGAGAGAGAGAGAGAGAGAGGGGAGAGAGGGAGAGTCCCAAGTGGGCTCCACACTCAGCGAGGAGTGGGATCACGCTGGGATCCCGTGGGATCCTGGGATCACGACCTGAGCCAAAATCAAGAGTTGGACACTCAACCGACTGAGCCACCCCGGCACCCCACCTCAAGCACCTCTTTAATGTATTTGACTTGAGTGTACATCGTTTTTGTCGGAGGTTTCCACGCTCACACGTTTTGGAAGGTTCCAAAGATGTGACTGGACTAACGTTGCCACTTCTGGTGCTCTGCCTACATGCGAAGCACATGGTGGGATTCTTGGCCCATCTATAGCTTGGTGCGGATGCCCAGGTGTAGTTGCAGGTCAGAAATTGCCATCGTGGGTAGAAAAAGTTCGCATTTTAACCTCAAATGTCTGTAGGAACTTTCTTTTACAATGGCTTTTAGTTTGAGGGCCTTTCAACATGGTGTGAACCCTTGTAGCCATACTTGTAGTAGGTACTGTTCGGTCTGGGATCAGAAATGGCCGACTCCGGGGGAGGCCCATTTACCACACACGCTGGCACTCGGTATGGTACGCGTCCACGTCGGCAGTTGTCCTCTGGCCAGTTACTTCTTATTTCACTGTATTTATTTGAAATATTACTCAAGTTAGTTTTTCAGTGCCTTCTATATCCTTACTCTTCTTAACTTTTAATTTTTTTATTAAGATACATATAATGATATGAAATTCTTTGGATCTAAATATGGACAGAATTGTAGTACGTCACGTTCAAATGTGTTAGCCATTTTTTAATGATGCTACTGCTATTGTTTTTCTGTTGCAGTTGTTGAGAGAGTGCTTATTATATTCTAGTATGTTACACTTTTTAATCAAAAATTCAGCATTTAAACCATTTAAAGTACAGTTCAGTGGTTTTTAATATATTCACAATGTTATAAACTATTACCACTATCTAATTCCAGAATATTTTCATTCATCCCCAAAAGAAACTCCTAGTGTAACCACTAAGAAGTTTCTGTCCAGGAGCACCTGGGTGGCTCAGTCAGTTAAGCATCCAACTTCGGCTCAGGTCATGATCTCACGGCTTATGAGTTCGAGCCCCGTGTTGGGCTCTGTGCTGACAGCTCAGAGCCTGGAACCTGCTTCAGATTCTATGTCTCCCTCTCTCTCTGCCCCTCCCCCACTCGTGCTCTGTTTCTCTCTGTCTCTCTCCCTCTCTCTCTTTCTCTCTCTCTCTCTCTCTCTCTCTCTCTCTCTCTCAGAAATAAACATCAAGAAAAATACCTTTAAAAAAAAAACAAAACAAAGAAGCTACTGTCCATTATTCTCCCTTTGCCCCAGCCCCTGGTAATCACTAATTTCCTTTGTTTCTGATTTCTGTTATATAGCACAGTGTTTTCAGGATTCACTCATATTGTAGCATGTATCCGTATATCACTCCTTTTTATGATGAAATAATAGTACATATATGGATATACCACATTTTATTTAGCTGATCTCTTGCTGGGCACCTTGGGCTATTAATACTTTTTGTCTATTATGAATTTTGCTCCTTTGAGCATATGTTTACAAGTCTTTGTGTAAACATCTGTTTTCAATTCTCTTGGTTATATACATCAGAGAATATCTGGGTCATATGGGAACTGTTAACTTTATGAGGAACTGACTGTTTGGTACAGTGACAGTGCCATATTACGTTCCTTCCAGCAGCGTATGAGGGTTCCAGTTTCCTCATATCCTCACCAACACTTGGAATTTTCCATTATCTTTTATTATAGCCATCCTAGTGGCTGTGTCTCATGATGGTTAGGTTTTTTTGAACATTAAGTTAAAAAAATTTTTTGAATGCTTATTTATTATTTTTGAGAGACAGAAAGAGACAGAGGGTGAGCAGGGGAGCAGCAGAGAGAGAGGGAGACACAGAATCCGAAGCAGGCCTCAGGCTCCGAGCTGTCAGCACAGAGCCCGACGCGGGGCTCGAACCCATGAACTGGGAGATCATGACCTGAGCCGAAATCAAGAATTGGACGCTCGGCCCACTGAATGACCCAGGCACCCCAAAGTTAGACATTTTAAAGTGAGCAATTCAGTGCTGCTTCGTACATCCACAGTGTTGTGTGTCCACAACCTGTACATGGTTCCAAGCATTTTCATTCCCTAAAAGGAAACCCCATACCCATTAAGCAGGTAGAGTCCTCATTACTCTTCCCCAACCCCTGCCAATGACCAGTCTGCTCTGTGTCTGCGTGGACTCATCTATTCTATATATTCCCTATAAATGGTATCATACAATATGTGCTCTTTTGTTTTGACATCTCTCACTGAGCGTAATGTTTTCCAGATTCATCCATGTTTTAGCCTGTACCATTGCTTCATTTCTTTTTATGGCTAAACAGTACTCCATTGTGTGAAGATACCACATGTTGTTTATCCATTCGTCTGTTGATGGACATCTTGGTTGTTTCCACCTTTTGGATATTGGGAATAGTGCTACTGCGCGCGTGCGTGTATATATGTCTGAGTACCTGTTTTCAGTTCTTTTGGGTATATGTGTAAGAGTGGAATTATGGGGTCCTATGGCAATTCGATGTGTAACTGCCCCAGGAACCACCAGATTGTTTTCCACAGCAGCTAAACCATTTTATGTTTGCACCAAAGTGTATAAATGTTTGAATTTCTCCACATCCTCACCAATGCTTGTTATTTTTCCTTTTTAAAAGAATTCTAGCCATCCTGGTTGGTATGAAGTGGTAATTCATGGTGGCTTTGGTTTGTGTTTTCCTAATGACTAAAGATGTTGAGCACCTTTTTGTATACTTGTTGGCTATTTCTATATCTTCCTTGGAGAAATGTTTCTTCATATTCTTCGCACATTCTTAAATTGGGTTGTTTCTCTTTTTGTTGTTGACTTGTAAGGGTTCTGTATATATTTGGGATATTAGACCATTATTAGATATGTAATTGGCAGATGTTTTCCCATTTTGTTGTCTTTTCACATTCTTGGTAACATCCTTTTATGTAATACAGGTTTTCAAACTTGGTGAAGTCCATTTTATCTACTTTTTCTTTTGTTGCTTATGCTTTTGGTGTCATATCTAAGAAGTCTTTGCCAAATTCGAGATTATGAATATTTGCCCCAATATTTTTTCTAAGAATTTTAGGTGTTAGCTATTACGTTTTAGTTGGTAATCCCATTTGATCCTAGTTTGTGTATATGGAATGATGTGAGGGTCTAATAAGTCCATTCTTCTGCCAGTGTTACCCAGTTGTCCCAGAGACTTTTTTTTTTTTTTTTTTTTTTTAACCACTAAATGGTCTTGCTATCCTTGTCAAAAATCATTTAGCCATAGATGTATGGGTTTGTTTCTGGACTCTGAGTTGTATTCCATTAGTCTATATGTGCGTTTTTATGCCACTATTACACTGTTAGGATTACTGTGGTTTTGTAGTAGGTTTTGAAGTCATAAGTTTGAGAAGTGTGAGTCTCCCAACTTTGTTTTTCTCTTTCAGGATTGTCTTGGTTCTTTGTGGTCCCCTGTAATTGCATATGAATTTGAGGATCAGAGTTTTTCATTTCTGTCAGAGAAAGGCCATTAGAGTTTTGATAAGGATTACATTGCATCCGTAGATCACTTAGGGTAGAGTTCTCCAGAGAAACAGAACCTCTGTGTGTGTGTGTGTGTGTGTGTGTGTGTGTGTGTGTGTGTGTAGAAAGAGGTATTTATTACAAGGAATTGGCTCTCACAATTATGGAGGCAAGCACGTCCCAAGATCTGCAGAGTGAGTTGGCAAGGTGGATACCCAGGAGAACCAGTGGCTTAGTTCCAGCCTGAGTCTGCAGGCCTGAAACCACGAGAGCCAGGAATGTAGTTCCTGTCCAAAGGCCAGCAGGCTCAAAATCCAGGAAGAGCTGTGATATTTTAGTTTAAGTCCAAAAACGGGGAAAAAAGCCCATGTCTCCTTTTGAAGGCAGTCAGGTAGAAAGACTCCTTACTTGGAGGAGAATCAGGCTTTTTGTTCTGTTCAGTCCTTTGACTGAATGGATGACGCCCCTTCATACTGGGGAGGGCAATCTGCTTTATTCACTGTACCAATTTAAATGTTAATCTCATCCAGCACCCTTACAGAAGCACCTAGAATAATATTTGACCAAATATCTAGGTACCCCATGGTCCAGTCCAGTTAACACATAAAATTAACCACAGGTAGTATTGCCACTTGTAACAATATTAAGTCTGCTAATTCATGTATATAGACTTGTTTTGCAAGTAACAAACGTCTCGCTGTTTAATTGCATCTTTCATTTCTTTCAGCAATTGTTTTGTAGTTTTCAGTGAACAAGTCTCTCACCTCCTTGCTTTAATTTATTCCTAGGTATCTTATTCTTTTGGATGCTATTGTAAATGGAACTGCTTTTTAAATTTCCTTTTTGGATTGTTTATTACTATTCTACAGACACACAACTGTTGCTTCTGTGTTAATCCTGTACCCTGCAACTTTGATGAATTCATTTATTAACTCTAGTTGTTGTGAATTTTTTGGGATTTTCTATGTATAAGATCATGTAATCTGTTAATGGAAATAGTTTTATTTCTTTCTTATTTGGATGCCTTTTACTTCTTTTTCTTGCTCTGTCGAGAACTGCCAGTATGAGGTTGAAAAGCAGTGGTGAAAGCATACATCCTTCCATTCTTCCTGCTCTGAGGGCAAAAGCTTTCAGTTCTTCACCATTAAGTGTGACTTTTTCTTAGGTACCCTTTATCTTGTTGAGGCAGTTCCCTTTTATTCCTAGTTCTCCGGCAAGAGTTTTTATAATGAAAGGGTGTTAGATTTGTCAGAAGTTTTTTCTACCTCGATTGAGATGATTGTGTTTTTCCTCCCTTGTTTTATTAATATGGTTTATTGCATTTATTGATTTTCTTACATTGAACCACTCTTGCCTTCCTGGGATAAATCCCACTAGGTCTTGGTATATAATACCTTTAATATGCTGTTGGATTCAATTTGCTAGTATTTTGTTGAGAGTCTCCCTCATTTTTTAAGAGTAGTTTTGCTAGATACAGAATTCTTAGTTAATTTTTTTTCACACTCCATTGAATATGTCATGCATTTTCTGTCCTCCATGACTTCTGATGAGATGCCAGCTGTTACATTGAGGAAATCCTTTTATGTGGAGTAGCTTGTCTCTTGCTGCTTTCAGAATTTTGTTTCTCCACAGTTTGATCATAATGTATATTAGTGTGAGTCTCTTTCAGTTTATCCTTCATGGAATTTGTTGAGGTTCCTGGATGTACAGATTAATATTTTTCATCAAATAGGGGAAGTTTATGTCCACTGTCTCTTCAGATATTCTTTCCATCCCTTTCTCTCCCTCTTCTCCTTTCTGGAACTCCCATAAGGTGTATGTTGGTGTGATTGATGATGCCCCACAGGCGTTTAAAGCTCTGTTCACTTTTCTTTTTTGTATTTTCCTTCTGTAACTTAGCCTGGATAAACTCAGTTGACTCATCTTCAGGTTCTCCAGTCCTTTCTCTTGCCTGCTATGTTCTGCCGTTGAGCCCCTGTTGTGAATTTTTGTTTCAGTTGTTGTGCTTTCCAACTCCAGAATTTCTGTTTGGTTCTTCTTAAAAATTTATCTTTATTGATAATTCTCTATTTTGTGAGCTATTGTTCTGATGGTTTCTTTGAGTTCTTGGCACATGGTTTCCTTGGTCTCTTTGAACACATGTACACACTGATTTAAAGTCTTTGTGAGTCTAGTGTGTCTGGGTTTCCTCCTGGACCGCTTCTGTTTCTTGTTTTTTCCCCTGTTATGGGCCATACTTCCTTGTTTCTTTGCATGCTTTGTAATCTTTCCCTGAAAATTGGAAATTTTTCGTATTATAATGTGGCAGATCTGGAAATGAGATTCTTCCCTTTCCCCAGGATATGTTGTTGTTGCTTGTGCAATGACTTTTTGAGCTAAGTCTGTAAAGTGTATATTCTTTATCGTGTGTGGTCGTTGAAGTCCTTGTTCCATTAGCGTAGGAGTCAACTAGTGATTGGACAGAGGTTTCCGTAAGTGCCTGGAACAAAAATTATCTCCCAGTCTTCTCAGATGGGGTCTTTGTGAGTTTTGTTGGGGTGTGCTTTCAACATTTCAGCTGGGCAGTTGACAACTCTTACTTACCATTCACTTCCTCTGTGCAGAACTTGAAGGTCAGCCAGAGGCTTAAAGCCTTCTCAGGCCTTCTTGAGCGTGCACGCAGCCCCCAGCATTTGTGTGACCTTCTAGATTCCCAGAAACACATTGGAGCTTATCAGGGCCCTTTTCCCATAACTTTTCTTTTCAACATTTTGGTTAATCTCTTGTTTGCCTTGATTGTTATTGATTGTCCCGGGCAGTGGTTGTTAATGAATTTGCCTCTAAACATTTTCAGTAATCACCACCCCCTCCCCCTACAGTAACCACCTTAGCATTGGGAGAGTTCTGTTTATTGAGGTAAAGTCAGATGCTTTGAGCTGGTCTTCTAGGTAAGTAAAACCACCAAAATTCTTTGCATATAAGGTCTGTTCTTCTCCCACTATCCCCCCACCTCCTGCCAGATATCTGACCAGCAATTGCAGGCTGTTAGAATCCAGGCCACTGTCCTGGGACATGGATTCAGGAGAGGAAAAAATGCCACTGAGCTCACTGTTCTTACCAAGATTCAGCTGGTTTCTCATGCTTAAGTGTTCCTCTGATTATTACAAGCTTTTGGTTAGTTTCTAAGGTTCCAAACAGTTGTCCTTGATGGATTTTGCCAGTTTTTTTCTTTTATTGAAGGATGGATTTTTGGAGTTTCTTACTCAGCTGTTTTCACTGACATTGCTCACTGTTTTGTTTTTAACATTGTGACCAACTTTGAGTTTGCCAAATTTATGTACACCACACCTGATTCAGAAAGGATTTAAGATGCCTTATGGAGGTAAGCAAGATAAAAGATAAATTATTTTTTTTAATTTTTCTAATGTTTATTCTTTTTATTTTATTTTATTTTATTATTTTATTTTTTTAACGTTTATTTATTTTTGAGACAGAGAGAGACAGAGCATGAACGGGGGAGGGTCAGAGAGAGAGGGAGACACAGAATCTGAAACAGGCTCCAGGCTCTGAGCTGTCAGCACAGAGCCTGACGCGGGGCTCGAACTCACAGACCGCAAGACATGACCTGAGCCGAAGTCGGACATCCAACCGACTGAGCCACCCAGGCGCCCCTCTAATGTTTATTCTTGAGGAGAGAGAGAGACAGAGTGAGATCAGGGGAGGGGCAGAGAGAGAGGGGGACACAGAATCTGAAGCAGGCTCCAGGCTCCATGCTGTCAGCACAGAGCCCTACGTGGGGCTTGAACTCACGAACTGTGAGATCATGACCTGAGCTGAAGTCGGATGCTCAACCGAGCCACCCAGGCGCTCCAAAGATAAATTGTTTTTAATATTTGTTTTGTGCCTGTTGGTTAGAGGGCATTCTGGTAAAAATGGTACCCTCCCATGTTGCTATTGGCAACTTTTGTTTCCGTTGGTGATCAGGTAGTGTCTACCCCCCTGGTACATAGCTTGAAGGGACCTGAAGCAGAGTCACCTCAGTGGTTTCTCCATCTGCATGACTTTGTGTGGGGTCTCAAGGTGATCACATTACTGTCCAATTTTAGGAATGCTCATTATTCTCCCTCCACCTCTGAATTGATTGTGAAAAACTGCCTCCAATGGTGATTTTCCTAAATCCAAACTCCCTTTTCCTTGGGACATAATAGGTGGGTATTTGTCTTATTTAAAGACTTAAAGGCATCGTCCCTATTGTCCTAGTTGTTTTAGAAAGTGGTCAGGTGATTCTCACACTTTAAATCAGAACTGACTTTTCATAGTGACAGTTGATGGCTAGCAGAGTTTGGGATCATGAGTAAACCTGAGAGTGTTCATCCGTCCACCAGTCCTGGCACGTGTTGAGGTGTCGTGCTCCTGCTTTCTTTGGGCCAGCTAAGGCCCCCATTGGCCATCTCATTGATACAGAGGGTCATGGGCCTCCCCACTGGGCCCTGCTCGGGGTTCGTGTCATTTCTGACTTGAATAACTCTTGTTTAGGAAAACTTTCCCTTGAGCAGTTGTGAGTGTGTTTGACCTACTGGCTTATTTGCTAGTTTTATTTGAACAGAATATTCTTCTTTTGAAAATGACTTTATAATAGAGTTGAAGCTGCTTTTTTCTCTTTCAGTTTAATATATACTGTAGTGCCTTTTTCATCAGCATCACCTGTGAGATAATCTGAATATTTTTAAAAGGCCAAGATATGGGCAAATTTGAATACATGAAAATTAAGAACTTCTCTTCATTGAAAGATATAAATAACATGAAAGCCATCCACAAACTGGGGAAAGACATGTATATATAACTAACAAAGGATTACTAGTCGGAATATGTGAATAATCCCCACACATCAGTACTAAAAAGGATAGTGGCCCAATTAAAAAATGGCAGAGACACCATCAAGCATTTCACAGAAGGAAAAACATAAGTGGCCCACGAATGTATGAAAGATGCTAAACCTTTTTAATCGTTAGAGTAAGAAAAAAGAGACCATTATACCTGCTAGGTTGGCAGAACCTAAGAGGTCTGATTCCCAGAGTTGGTGAGGATGTGGATTAATAGAAGTGTTTACACTGCTTTGCTTTGGAGAGCAGTTGGGCCCTCGCTTGTAAACTGGCCACGAATACAACCTGCAAATCAGCAGTTCCTCTGCGTTCTAGGCGCCCAGTCCAGGAGAGGGATTGGCAGGCTCTTTCTGTGAAGGGCAAGTTGGTAAGTATTCTAAGCTTTGTGGATCTTTAGGTTTCATTTGTTTGTTCAACTCTTTAAAAATCTGAAATGCATTCTTGGCTCAAGGAAGTAGGCAATAGCAACAGTAACCTAACAAAAACAGCCTACTGGCTAGATTTAACCCACAGGCTATAGTTTGCTAACCTCCGATCCCCTGATCTAGAGCACGTACCCTAGAGAAACTTATGCAGGGTTCCGTAACAGATGTGCCAGAATATTCAGAGCACATTTCTCATGATAGCAAAGACTGGCAACTGTGATACAAAAACGGATATGTCAGTTGTAGAATACTATACAGCCATGAAAATGAATGAAACATAACTCCTGCACAGAGCAGACAAGGGTGAGAACTTACAGTGCTGACGGCAGAAGACTACATATGGTATGGTATCACTCTGTGAAATTAAAAACAGGCAAAAGTATATTGTTTAAGAAGAAGGTACCTACCCAGGTGGCTCAGTCGGTTGAGTGTCCGACTTTGACTCAGGTCACGATCTCACACTTAGTGAGTTTGAGCTCTGCTTTGGGCTCTGCCCTGACAGCTTGGAACCTGGAGCCTGGAGCCTGCAGCCTGCTTCAGATTCTGTCTCTCCCTTTCTCTCTGCCCCTCCCCTGCTTGTGCTTGCTCTCTCTCTCCCTCAAAAAGAAATAAATATTTTTTTTAAAAAAAGAAGAAGAATATATATGATAGCAAGAGGATTATAGATAGAAAGTTGAGGCTGACATTTACTTCTGGAGAGAGTCAGGAGGATGGCTGAGGAAGGAGCACATGGGTAGGTGGTGACTGTTAAGTAGGCGGTGGATTCGGGAGGTCTGTTTTGTTGTTGTTGTTGTTGTATTCTTGCCTTGCCTGTGTATTGCACACAATCTTCTTAAAAAACTTTTTTAAGTAGGCTCTGTGCCCAACATGGGGCTCGAACTCACAACCCTGAGATTAAGATGCATGCTCTACCCACTGAGCCAGCTAAGCACCCCCACATATGATCTTTTTTTTTTTTTTTTATGTGTCAAATATCATCTAATACATTTATTTGAAAGGCAGGAAGGATACCAGCCAGGGAGGTCGTAGAACCCACCCACCACCCACTACCCTCCCTTCAACAGTACTTTGTGTGCCAGAGCTGTGCCAAGTTGCTCACCTGGGAGAGAGGGCGGTGGATGTCTAAGCAGCTCTGGGGTGGTAACTGCCAGTGCAGCCCTGAAGAGCCAGAAAGAGAATGCCCAGGAGGAGGCCTTCCTTGTCCGGTAGCAGTAGTGGGGTTGCTGGCACTGAGTGCCCCGTTGAAAGGCCTGGCACTCGTGTCAGAAATCAGTTGCCCCCAAACATGAGGGTTTGTTTCTGAACTTTCAGCACTCTCTCATCTATACGTACGTCTAGTGCCGATTCCACAGTGTCCTGAATAATTTGTAGTAAGTTTTGAAACATGGAAGCGTGCATCTTCGAGCTCTGTTCTTTGTCGAAATTGTTTTGTCTATTCTGGCTCCCTTGAATTTCCATCTGATTTTTAGGTTCAGCTTATTAATTTCTTCTAAAAGAGCCAGCTAGGATTTTAATAGAGGTTGGGATGCATTTGATCAGCTTGAGTAGTGTCACTGTCTCAGCAGTGTGGAGACTTCCAGCCCATGAACATGGGATGCCTTCCCATTTATTCAGATCTTTGCTGTCTTTCAAAAGTGTTTTCTAATTTTCAGTATAGGTATCTTGCCCTCCTTCAGTTGACATTTGTCCCTGAATATTTTATTCTTTTTGATGCTATTATGAATGGATTGTTTTCTTAACTTCATTTTTGGATTGTTCACTACAGTGCATAGGAATACGAGGGGCACCTGGGTGGCTCAGTCGGTTAAGTGTCTGTCTCTTGATTTCAGCTCAGGTTGTCATCTCATGGTTTGTGAGTTTGAGTTACACGCCAGGCTACATGCTGATAGTGCGAGCCTGCTTGGGATTCTCTCCCTCTTCCTCTCTCTCTCCCCCACCCATGCACGCTCACTTGCTCTCTCTCTCAAAATAGATAAACTTTAAAAAATAAAAAAAATAAAATGGGCTTTTATATATTGATCTTTTATTCTGCAGCTTTGCTAAATAAGTTTATTAGTTTAACTCATTTTTAGTTGATTCCCTAAGTGAGTTGTATATATAAGGTTATGTCCTCTGAAAACAGAAATAGTTTTTCTTCATCCTTTCCAATCTGGATGCCTTTTCTTTCTTTCTTTTCCTTTTCTTTTCTGTGCTTTTCTTTTCTCTCCTCTCCTCTCCTCTCCTCTCCTCTCCTCTCCTCTCCTCTCCTCTCCTCTCCTCTCCTCTCCTCTCCTCTCCTCTCCTCTCCTCCTCCCCTCCCCTCCCCTCCCCTCCCCTCCTCTCCTCTCCTCTCCTCTCCTCTCCTCAACTGCTGAGAAGGGGCTTTTTAAACCAGGCTTGGGGGCCATCTCCTCTCCTCTCCTCTCCTCTCCTCTCCTCTCCTCTCCTCTCCTCTCCTCTCCTCTCCTCTCCCCTCCCCTCCCCTCCCCTCCCCTCCCCTCCCCTCCCCTCCCCTTCCCTCCCCCCTTCCCTCCCCTCCCCTCCCCTCTACAACTGCTGAGAAGGGGCTTTTTAAACCAGGCTTGCGGGCTATCTAAGTAAGATGAGGAAAACAGCCCAATCCTTGTCAGACCCCCTGACCGCTGTTGGCGGGAGGACATGTCTTCTCTGTATGCAGACGGATGTGACATACAGTATTACAGTGACTCCTGATAGTACTATGACAGTTAGGGGTAGTGTCTGCTTTTCAGGTGAAGAGAAGAAGTGGGGCCCTGAGGATAAACGCTGTGCCCAAGGATCCACCGCAGCGAAGGACACCGGCCAGCCTTACCACCCAGGCCACTCAGTGCCAGATGTCCTGGCTGTCTGGCTCCGCCCCAGAGCCCCTAACACCAGGTTCCCCTCCATGACCACCTGCCTGTGCTGTGTCTCCTGCTGCTCCTTCTTGTTCTCTTCTGTTGGAATTGAAATGATGCCACCAGTCCAATTCATGAAGCCCAGATCTCCCCAAAACCGGGGTGATCTCTCTGTCTTTTGAAGATCTGCAGCCCTTTGTAACTCCTGGGTGGTGTTTCTTCATGTCCGCTGTTTGTTGGCCCTGGAGCGCCCACATCCTTGTGACTCCCCGAAAACTCTCTAAGGGCAGGGACGTTCTCATCCCTGTGTCCCTGACGTGTGAGGAACAGAGCTGTTGTGGGTATGTTGTGTTTATGAAATAAAATGTGGTTAGTTTGGCCAGCCTTTGCAGAGTCGCTCCTGGAGAAGGGTGTTCCTACCACGTGGAAGGGCAGTGGGTGTGCCCCCCGGCATTCGCGGGCTGGGAGCCCCGGAGTTTGTACAACCGTGTGGCCAGCAGCACTCTCCAGAAAACGCTGCTGAGGCCAGAGTAAAGTGGGAAGCGTCAGCATTTGAGTGAAATGGGCTGTGGTTCTCTGAAATGATACCTGTTTGCTAGTTTAGTGAATATTGGAGGGAATCTGTCATGTGCAACCTTTTACAAGTGTTTGGCGTGATTACGGTCCTGTGAGTTACACATCACCTCTGACCCGGCAGTTCTGTCGCTGTAAGCTTTCCCAAACGTGCGAAGATAGGTGTTCAAGAATGTTCACTGCAGATTGCTCGCAATCGCAAAGCACCAGCACCAGCCTCACTGTCCATTAGTAGAAGTGGCTGTATAAACTGTGGTGAAGCGTCCAGCGGAGTGCTGTACGCAGCCCTTCAGGGTAGTGACGTAGATCTGTATATGCTGATGGGGAAAAACGGTCAGAACGCGGCGCTGCTTTCGAAAGGAAGCTGCTGATCAACTTGCATGTGCAACACAGTTTGTGTGGAGGGAAAAAGAAAGGCGGGTTTTCTTTATGTGCATTTGCCGTTCCCGGATGTCTGTACGCCCTCCCAGAACCCCAGAAGGGAGTGTCTGCCTCTGGGTCGTCGAGGTCAGGGGGTCTGGTACTTGCTTTTCACACTTCACTCCCCCGTATTGGTTGCTTGCTGTCTTCTCTGAGGGCATGTACTGCTACGGTATAAGTGAAAATCTCACGGTGCTCCCTCGTACGTCTGGTTCAGGGGCGCCTGGGTGGCCCAGTCAGTCGAGCATCTGACCCTTGGTTTTGGCTCAGGCCACGATCTCACGGTTCATGAGTCCGAGCCCCGCATCGGGCTCTGTGCTGACAGCACAGAGCCTGCTTGGGATTCTTTCTGTCTCTCTCTCTTTCTCCCCACCCCTCCCCTGCTCGCTCACACTCTCTCTCTCTCTCTCTCTCTCTCTCTCTCTCAAATAAACATTAAAACATTTAAAAAAAGAATAAAGTGTCTGGTTCAGTGGGTTGTTGTGTATTCACAGAGCCGTGCACCCATCCCCACCGTCCGGTTCCTGAACACCTCCGTTACCCCAGCAGGAAACCCCGTGCCCATCAGTACATGCTCCCCCTCCCTCAGCGCTGGCAGTCATGAATCTGCTTTCTGTCTCAGTGGATTGGCCTATTGTGGACATTACACGTTTAGACCATTGTCTTATGCTTCTTTTTCTTCCCTTATGAATACAAGGCACAGGAGGTCTCTGGCTCCTGCAGTGTAAGCACCGCGGGGCATCTTTCCCTCCTTCCCAAAGGCTCATTCTCCAGCTCGCAGCCTAGATCAGGAATGGGCCATGCATGGGACGAGATGCAGGGATGCTGGGTAGGATTGTCAGAGGCCCACAGTGGCCCATCGCAGACAGAGATGCCCACGCCGACACCCTGCGTTACAGGTGAGTCCCGACAGGCCTGCCGGCTGTGGGCTGCCCTCTGCCCTTCGGGACAGGGCTGCTGTGATGTTTCTTTGATGTGCCTGGATACGTTCTGCATATCTGTTCACTTCTCTTCGATGGCCTACAAAAACCAAAGATCCCAGACTGTATACTTGCTTATACAGACTATGACATGTTGTAGGTAAATGGACATCATTTAGCATTAGTTTGATCCAAAGTGAATTGTCTCTCAGGCTCGAAATAGGAAATTCACCTTTAAAGAATCAAGTATTTCTCATTACAGACTGTTTATTGAACACATAGCTTCCTAAGCACTATTGGCTAAGATACCAGAGTCACAAATTGTTTATAAGCCAAGAAGGAGTTTTCAAGGCTAGAATCTCCAAGACCGTATCCAAAAGCTGAGGAGTTTTCTTTTCCTGGAAGAGTCGGTTGTCATAGAAACACAGCTTGGTACTAATGGCTCACACCTCACCTTTCCCTCCGTGATTAGCTCAGCAGATGTGTACCGGGTGCCTTCTGCCCATCAGACACTCTTCTAGGTACCTGGCATTTTCCGTCAACAAACCCCGTGTGTCCGGGAGCTCAGGCTCTGCCGCAGGAGAGACACTGTAAGCGATGAGCATGCGGTGTCGGAGGGTGGGAAGTGCTGTGGAGAAAGTACAGACAGGGCAAGAGGGGTCGGGCGAGTGGGGCTGGCGGAGCTGAGCCCCCTGGAGAAGGTGGGGAGGTGCGGTCCGCGGGAACGGGGGCGGGGGTCAACCTAGAGCATCTGCAGAAGCAAGGGCCTGAGGTGGGGAGTGGGAGAGGTCACCAGCCGTCGCAGGTGGCAGCGGATCGGCTCCTGGGCAACCATCATCTCTGACGGGCAGACCGAGCCCCAGGCACCTCCCGCTTAGCGTCTTCATGAACAGGATTCTGATCAACAAATTCGTGAGCAAAGGGCTGCTGGCCTTTTGAGGTCATTTTAAAATCTTTGTTGTTGTTGTTTTCATAAATAGATGGATTTCACAGGAGGCTCCTACACTTCGCCACAGTGATGTTCTATTTTATTAAAACTAGCCCGAGTGTGGCTAGAACACTAATTCATTTACCTGTCAGATGTTAGGCTGCTGGCATTGCATATGTCCCGGGTTGTGAAACGTTCATTCTTCCAGCCCCACACGAGGCCAGAACAAGGCTCCGGGGAGTGGGCTCCCCACCCGCACCCTGCGGCCCGGCATGAGGGCTCGTTCCAGCAAACCCGGGGTGCACTGGGGGCCCCCACACTGGCTCGTGGCGGCCTGGCACTGAGGAGAGAGGGGAAGGCGATGGGGGACAGGCCCCGGGGCCTTGTAAGTAGAAGGAATTTGGCCCTTATTTTTGTAAATAGCAGAAATAAATGGATTGAGCAAGAACACGGTGTCGTTTTGAGAGATCTGGTGAGGTTTTTTTGGATTTTTAAAAGGTTTATTTATTTTGAGAGGGAGAGAGCATGAGCTGGAAGAGAGAGAGAGAGAGAGTGAGAGAGAGAGAGAGAGAGAGAGAGAGAGAGAGAATCCCAAGCAGGCTCTGCGCTGACTCCGGGCTCGATCCCATGAACTGTGAGATCATGACCTGAGCCAAAACTCCAGAGTCGGATGCTTAACTGACTGAGCCGCCAGGTGCCCCGACCTGGTGAGTCTTAAGGAAATTGCTCTGCAGGTTGGCCGGACGTGCTGCCATGCGCTTCAGCCGGTGGGTCCACGCACGCAGGGGTCTTGGTGGCTCATATCCAGGAAATGCTTCTTTTGCCTATTGACGGGAACTTGCAGGTGGGAACCCACCACACTTGCCACCTTGTGCGCTAGGAGAGCGTGTCCAGACAGGCACTGGAGACCCGTTCAGTCCCCATGTCCCCTCTGCCAGCTCCGCCCCCAGGCCCGGAAGGCCTGCATATCCACAGGGGGTGCAACCCTGAAGCTCCGGCGTGTGCAGTCGGGGGGCCGTGTTGGCGCAGGGCTGGTGAGGTGGGCCGGGCTGGTGGAAAGCAGGTGCCGGTCACGGTGCGCCCGGATCGGAGCATTGTGGGTGCCTCGTGGGGTCTGTGGGGTCTGCTCGGGGGGAAGAGCAGCATGAGGAGGCGGACAGTACCTGCTGCTGCTGGAGGGGCGGCGCTGTTCCCAGCACAGGCTCCACGGCGATGGCAGGCCACGCCTGAGTCACGCCCCGGGACTGTCCTCGGCAGTGAGGCTAACCGAGAAGTAAGATCGGCTGGGGATGGCTGTTGCTTTGGCCAGGATGTCGGACTGACACCTACACGTTTAAGTTACAGCACAGCAAAGCGTTACCTGTATTTCAGAGAACCTTTAGAGACACAACTGATGCCTTCAGAAGCCTTTTGAACGGTCATGTTAGCAGTAACGGTGGGTGGAGTGGGAAGGAGAGAGGCACGCTTGCTCAAGCTCGTTCCCGTCACGCGTTCGAGTCGGGAGGGTCCCTGTGAGGTAGGTGACCTGGAGAAGCCCCCTCGGCTCTCAGGCACTTCCCCGTTTCCAAAGCCACGTTTCTCACTTCGTGCGCCGGACGACGTGACACGTTTTACTAAGTGCTGTTGCTTTTCCGCAGAATCTCTCCTTCCTGACATGGAGTCAAGTAAAAAGATGGAATCCCCCGGCACACTGCAGACGAACCCGCCGCTGAAGCTGCACCCTGACCGCGGCGCCGGGACGTCCGTGTTCGTCCCCGAGCAAGGAGGTTACAAAGAAAGGTTTGTGAAGACCGTGGAGGACAAGTACAAGTGCGAGAAGTGCCGCCTGGTGCTGTGTAACCCGAAGCAGACGGAGTGCGGACACCGGTTCTGTGAGACCTGCATGGCGGCCCTGCTGAGGTGGGTCCTGCTGCCCGTGTCGGCCCTCGCCGCGTCGTGGGCTTCTCCGGTCTCTCCCCCGCCCCCTTCTTCACTTCCCCAAACAGTAAACTCTGTGAAGGTTAAAAGCTCTGGAGAAACCCAGATAAAATTCTCAGAGCCCGGCCGGCCATCATCCAGGGAAAGCCAAGAGGACGTCGTGCTTGGGTCTTCCAAGGCTTCTGTGACGCGCGGCCTGGACTACCCAGCCCCGTCCCCCAGACTGCCGTCTCCTCTCCCCACACGCGCCTCTCAGCAGTCACTGCCGCACCTGCCACCTTCCTCGTGGCACTCGCCACGCTGGCCCCGGTGCCCCGATACCCCCCCGCCCCCCCGCCCGCGTTGCTGAGTTTTGCTCCAGAAGCTCACGGCTCCGTACAGGACGCACACCCATCAGCAAAGGCCGAAGGAGCCCTCAGAGTGCAGGTGCTCGGGGTGGGGGGCAGAGACCGAGGACGGGGCCAGCAGACGGGAACCTAGCTGGGAACCCAGTGTGCCCACACTCAGCCAGCAAGTGTAAGCAAAGCACGCGTGAGCCCTCGGAAGCCCTTGTCAATGTCGGTGCCGTTTTGGAATCACTCAGGGAATCTGGGGAGGCGGGCTGGAGTTCTACAGCACAAATAACTTTGTCCAAGAAAGCATTTTGGTTCGTCCCCCGGTATTTTCTGGTCATCGTGCTGGGCACCGGGGGTCATGGCAGGATGCTCTCGGACTTGGTCTCTGCTGCCAGGGCACAGGGGCCTGGCAAGTCTGCCCACTTCTCTCTTCCTGATTCACCACTGAGGGCAGGGCCCTTGAGCGTCACACAGCAGGCAGCCTCCCTCCCTGTCCTCCTCCTCCCGGGCACTTCCGGCCGTGGTCTTACCCACATACCGTGGACGGTGGACTCCGCTTCCCCTGCTTGTGGGGAAAACGGCTCTTGAGTCCAGCTTAGCGATGGCCGCGTAGACTCAGAGCACCTGATTTCTCTTAACGCAGACACCTGGACTGCAGCTCCGGGCCAGGGGGGAGGGCTGCTGGCCGTGGGGGGCAGGGGCTCCTGGGGCAGAGCATCCAGAGGGCTGTTCCTCTTCTGGTGTCCCTCCTTTTTCTGCTCCTGGCTCTCGTCCTGCTCCATGTTTCTGCGGGTGTCAAGGGATCCTATCCGGACGCTCCTCAGCTCTGGGTCTATGGACATAAAACGATTCATATGATTAAAGCGATTTAGCACAAGCTTCATATGAGTATAGTCTACATGAATGACCTTTACTTAAAAACACATTAAGTCTCCTATCAACACTCCGTTTTCCTGCCTGGCTTTCCAGGCTTGTGGAACCTCCCCACTCTGCCCACGGCCCCGGTACGTACTTGTCAACCCCGCCCCCTCCTTCCCGAAGCCTCCGCTGACTCCCTGTCTCGGGCAGGGGCCGTGGAAGTAAAGAGGGTCAGACTTAGTTTTATTTTTAATATCTAGGAGGTGGTTTCCAGACACACGACGCAGTTAGAATCAAGTCCAAAAATGGGCAGCGGGGGAGCAGTGGCTCGTGTCCTGCGTTTGGGGACGAGAAGGATGTAGTGGATGAACGGTTTTCATACACAGGGTCCGTTTCAGATTGTCGCACTGTTAACTGCAGACTTGCATTGGCTTTTCAGTGTGTCGTGAAGGAAGATAACATATGGAGAAAGTACTGGCTGTTTTCATAAAGCAAGACCGTTTGTAGGCCCTCCCAGTAAGCTGTGGATGCTCACACAGAAGAGCTCCTCCACGGAGAGCTAGTTTTGGTTTCTGAAAGAAAATTTCACTTTTAATTGAAAGGGGCTTTCCAAGTGGGACTGATCTAAGCCGTTCTGCTTAAAAACTTCCTTGTGAAAAATCACCGTCAAAAAAATGCAGCCCTTTTCTTCTGTGGCTTGATACTTGAAGCCAGTAGAGCATGGCATCCCGGAGCTCTGGCCGCCGGTCTGAACTCCGCACAGCATGCTTGGCCGTGATGCTGCCCGTGAGAACAGGACTTGCGCCCTGTCTAATGTCTTTGCCGTGTGTTCTCCCCTCAGCTCCTCCAGCCCAAAATGTACCGCGTGTCAAGAAGGCATCATCAAAGATAAGGTATCCTTGGGGGCTTAAGAAATTCTCGTGTCAGCTGCTCACGTAGTACTGTGCGTATAGTTTGCATCCAGGGCTCCGGGCACGGTGACCGTATCTCGGGGTGTCAGGGCGGTGCTGCAGGAGCCAGGCAGGAACTGTGTCACATGGGCACTGGACACACACAGCGGCTGCTCAGCCGGTGACCTTGGCCAGGTGCTTCACCCTCCGAACCTGTCTCCTCACCTGTGATGGTAGCGGCACCACCTCCTGAGACCCCGGGAGGTATAAGCGAAACACAGAGATGCACCTCTCGGGCCTTTGCCCCAGACAGCTGGGGTTCGGCTCCTAGAGCGCAGGTCTCGGCGCTCCGCGGGACTTGCTGTCTGCCTGCCCCCTGCGCATTATCTCCGAGTCCTTAGACGGATGCAGGATCTCAGCCCTGCCCTCCCCACGTGACTGTGTGTGCCAGCGAAAGCTCTCGACCTCAGTGCATGCTCTCAGAGGACTGAGCGGGGGCCTCCCACCAGCTTCCCTCCTGGGGCTCGGATCCCCACCACTGCGCCTCTGGTCATCTGCGCGTTGTCAGACCCTGCTAGGCACACTTTTGGTTTGAAACGACTCATTCTTAAAGTACTTAAAATATCAGTAAAAATGTGTGGTACTGATACTTTGATTGATGAACCTGACGATTTTTTAAATGTCGGTCATTAAATTGCACAGTAAAATTCTTGCTCTGGGGTTTTCCTGCCCAGAGCACTTTACATATTGGGTTTGTCGTCAGGGCGGCCCAGGTGAGTGCAGTGACGTGGGGATCCAGAGCTAGGGCCCCCAGCATAAGTCCCTGGACAGTTGAGAGACAGAACGGGCAAAATGTGCACGTACCTTGTGTTCCTCAGCGATTACTGGCTGCTCCGGATTGCAGTCAGCAAAAGGGAGGGGGCTGTTAGGAAAACACGTCCCTCAACTCTACCCCTTATCCTTGCAGGGTCACTAACTTGTGAACATGGATTGGACCAGGGTGATTGAGAGAAGAGGTTCAGAGTTACTAGCCCTAGTTTTCCGTGGCATTGATCTGGTTTTGTCGGAGCATCTTAAATGATGCCGACTGATGCCTTGGGTCCTCATGGGAGTGTGGGGTCCGGAGCCCGGGATCGGCCTCTGCGGTCACGGTGCGGCCTCAGGCTCCACATTCGTACCCTGGGACAGTGACAGTAAATAAGCCCAGCCCTAAGATTCTGTCCTTTTCACTGTTTTGATGTTTCCAACCTATGTTTTTTATCTGTAATGTTGAACTCAAATGACTTAGGGAACTTAATGCCACAAAAAAGAAACTTATTTCTTACTGGCTAAAAATACCTGTTTGGTGACTTTAGTGTGTTTTTTAAAAAGTCATGTTTATAAAGGATTAGATTTGACTCCAAATTACTTTATTTTTAACTCATAGCAGCTGTTGATTCTGTTTCTTTCCCTGTGGGTGAGAAAGGCCTGTTAAGATCCTTGTTTTGTTTACTGTTCTAGGACAGTAACATATAGAGGAGTTTCTTAGAAATGCCTGAAGACTAAGATGGTATAGACTATGTTACTAGAAGGAGGGAGGATGCTTATTTTCTAAAGGAAAAGTAAAATTGAAGGAAGGTTTTCATTTTCAAAGGGAAGCATTTTCGGGGCCCCTGGGTGGCTCAGTCAGTTAAGCACCCAACTTCAGCTCAGGTCATGATCTCATGGTTCGTGAGTTCAGGCCCCACATGGGGCTCTGTGCTAACAGCTCAGAACCTGGAGCCTCTTCAGATTCTGTGTCTCCCTGTGCCTGTGCTCCTCCCCTGCTCATGCTATGGTTGTCTCTCTCTCCTCCCTCCCTCCCTCCTTCTCTCTCTCTCTCTCTCTCTCTCTCAAAAATAAATAAATATTAAAGAATTTTTAAAAGGGGGAAACATTTTCATTACTGGATTAACTTCCATCTTTGCAGTATTTATTTAAAAGAGTTTGTTTCAGTGGCTGGCTAATGCTGCCCCCTTTTTGGTGAAAAATGAGTTATGAGCGATATAGCCTTAGGAGAAAGAACCAAAGCAAATGTTTTCTAAACCATCTGCAGAGTGTGATCTTTTACAGTAGTTTTGCTGTTTCTTTTTTTTTTTTTAATTTTTTTAAATGTTTTATTTATTTTTAAGACAGAGAGACAGAGTGTGAGTGGGGAGGGGCAGAGAGAGAGGGAGACACAGAATCCGAAGCAGGCTCCAGGCTCCGAGCTGTCAGCACAGAGCCCGACGCAGGGCTTGAACGCATGAACCGTGAGATCATGACCTGAGCCGAAGTTGGACACTTAACCGACTGAGCCACCCAGGCGCCCCAGTTTTGGTGTTTCTTTAGCAAACAATCTGAAAAGACCTGAGTCGTAGTGGGTCCTGCCACCCACACCCGTAGCTGTCCCCCACCGAGTTGACTCCTGGAAGTCTCCAGAGTCAAATATGAACCCGGTCCTGGTGTGCCCCCAGGGCAGTTGAAGTTGAAGTTACATCAGAGTCCATTCAAAATGTTTGGATGCTCCAAAGTGATCTTTAATTATTCAGTGGAACTTGTTTTCTTTTGGCTTATCTAATAAAAGAAGGTAGTTGAGGTTGTATTATTTAAATTGTGTCTCTTAGTGGGGACAGCTCCTTCATTCTACTTTAGAAATTAGAAATTAAGATAGTCCTTAATGCTTCCTGAGGTCCACTTAAGAGATGCTCTGGTGGTTTTTTTAAAGTGGTCTTGCCTTGTCTGAAGTGGCAGCGTGTGGAGATGAAGAAACATTAATCCTCTAAGACAACCGTCGTTCCATTTCAGGTGTTTAAGGATAATTGCTGCAAGAGAGAGATTCTGGCTCTTCAGATCTACTGCAGGAACGAGGGCGGGGGCTGCACGGAGCAGTTGACCCTGGGACACCTGCTGGTAAGTCCCCGGGCGGTGGGGGTCAGGGTCGGGCCTGCTGTGAGGAAGGCACTTCCCAAGCGTGCAGGCTGGTGTGCACCGGAAAGACCACGTTTACGTTGATGTCCAAAACACAACCAGACATGAAGGCGGCCCAAGCCGCTTGGGTACCGAGTGTTATTTTTATGACGTTGGCAGAATTGCCAACTGGTTTTTAGACACCCCCAGCCTATTTAGAATGGAAAGAAATCTGAACTGATTTTTAATTTTGGAAGACTCATTAAAACTTTCTCTCTCTCTTTTTTTTTTTTAAATCATGAAACTCTACATCTTACGTCTTTTGATTAGCATCATATTTTATCCTGGAAGATATTTGAATTGGACTTTTTAAAAAACGTTTATTTATATTTGAGAGAGAGACAGCGTGTGCACACGCGCAAGTGTGGGGGAGAGGCAGAGAGTGAGGGGGACAGAGGATCTGAGGCAGGCCCCATGCTGACAGCACAGAGCCTGACGTGGGGCTCGAACTCACAAACCGTGAGATCATGCCCTGAGCCAGAGTCAGACACTTAACTGACTGAGCCGCCCAGGCGCCCCAGGATATTTGAATTGGAATAAAACAAAGTCCTTGGCAGATAACCATTCATTTGCCCAGGGAGGAGAGTCGGCTTGCTCCTTTGAAAAGCAGTATAGTTTGAGTGATCGCTAAATAGAATATGAAATTCATCGTCTCCCAGTATGTTTGCCACCCTTCTCCGTGAAACCTAGTCTGGTGGCGGATGGAAACATTTCTGGAGGAGTTAGCTGCGTAGAGACTGGAATCTGGTATTTCCGATCGAATTTCTATGCCAATTAAGAATTTCGAAGCGTTTGTTTTACAGGTGCATTTAAAGAACGATTGCCAGTTTGAAGAGCTGTCGTGTGTCCGCGCTGACTGCAAAGAGAAAGTGTTGAGAAGAGACCTGCGTGACCACGTGGAAAAGGCCTGCAAGTACCGGGAGGCCACGTGCAGCCACTGCAAAAGTCAGGTCCCGATGATCACACTGCAGGTGCCCGGCCCTCCTGTCTCCCCTGCCTGCTGCTCAGTCCAGGTGTAATTTGCTACAGAATAGCGTTCGAAACGACTATTCTAAGAGGAACAAAGAGAGAAGACAGGAGTAAATAGCAGTTTTCATCTGACTTTAAGTCACAGTCAAGCTTTATTTGTTTTTGCCCATTTTGATTTGTGTAATTAACATTTCCCCATTGCTTTGATTGACTATCCCTTGGGATGCCAAAAAAATGAAGACTGATTATCAAAAAAGGTAGAAATTTTCTTTTGTCCCGGGAAATGTCCTCAAAATCTTCTGGGATTGCCTCATCTTTTAAGCAGCTCTGGGACATAGTCACCACTTCACTAGGGTAATTCATCCTGCGGTACTGAAGTGCAGCTGTCTGTCTTGGAGAGAGATGCGGATTTAACATTTTTCATACCTCGATTATTTTGGCACAGGTCTGTATTGTGCATGTGGCAGAAATCAGATCCCTTATCTGTAAATTAGAAAGAGATGTTGGGAGCAGAGGACAGACTTTGAAAACAGTCAGTGGTACAGTAACCCTCAAACGTTTGTCCATTTCTTGAACAAACATTCACTGCACGCCTGCTGCGTGCTGGGCTCCGTTCTGGGAGCCGGGGGTTCGGTGGTAAGGTTCACCTTCCAGTGGGAAGAGGTGATTAACACGCAGACATACTGTGTGGTAGCAGCTTGTACTGTGAAGAACAACACACTAGCATCGTGGGAAGAGGGCTGATGAGGGCTGGCGTCCCCGAGGCCGTCAGTGGCCGGTGCGGGGAGAGGGCCCTGGGCAGAGGGAACTGGCCTGGCAGGCGGGTTTCGGGAACTGCGAGAGGCCCGTATGGCTCCCAGGCCCGGGGCAGAGGCACAGTGCAGAGGAGAGGGTGGGGGCAGGCAGCGGGCAGCCGTGAGCCAGGGGGTGATGTCAGAGTTCCCCGTTCCGTGCAGCGCTCTGGCAGGTGTCCCAGGTAGACGTAGGGTAAGAGGAAAACATGCAGGCGAGGCGCCGTATCGGCCTGCGCAGGAGGAAGGAGGGAGGAGCCGGTGCCCAGGGGCACGTTTGGAAGGTAGAGGCGGAGGGATTAGCTGGTGGCTTGACTGTGGGGAATGCGAAGGGTGGCACCCAGTGTTTGTGACTAGAGCAGCTGGAGCAACCGAAGTGTCCAGGGAGGGGGGCGCAGTAGAGCGCAACAGGCTTGGGAGGGGGGTCAAGAGTGGTCTGGGCTGCAGGTGCGGCTTGACGAGGTGGTCCTTGCAGCTTTGGCACCGGGGCCAGCGAGGAGGAGAGCCAGGGCCCGAGGACAGAGGCCTGGAGCACATGAACGCTTACAGGCTGCCGAGGGGGGAGGCGTCTAGCAAAGGAGTGGCCGGTGTGGAAGGGTCAGGAGCCTGGTGCTCCAGAGGCAGAGGGAGCCGGAGAGTGTGGGGCGGCAGGAAGGGCAGACGTTACTGAGGGGCGGGGGAGGGGAGAGGTTGCTGGGAGCACCCTGACTGATGGGACCACCAGGCAGGAGAGGACCAGAGACATGTGGCCGGGGCGTGGGGGCCACTGTTGGTTCCTGGTGGATATTGTGGAACATTTATTGACCAAAATTTAGGAAAAGTTTTGTTTTTCTGTAGGAAATGATCATAATCTTTATAATTTACCTTACTTTGTACAGCTTTCTGACACCTGCGACTTTCTTCTCTTGTGAAATCTTTTTCCTGTATGATTTCTGTAGACATTTCTAGTTATTAAGGACTTTTCAGAACTGTGGAAGATGGGAATAGTGTTCATTCTAATTGAATAATTCCTTCAGTAACTAGATTCAAGTGAACGAGACATATGCCTAATGAGCACTACTCCAGACTTACATGTGTTGCTAGGTTGCTACCAAAGTTATACTTTGCTTCTTGCAAAAATCAGTTACCTTTATTTGCAGAATAGAACCCAGGAATTAATTTTCATTTGAGAAAGAATTGTAGTGTCGGTTAAACACTATATCAGTAACTGACTCTGAATTACAGAAGAGGCTGTAAAGAGACTTTTTTAAAAATATATTTATTTTTTAATGTTTATTTCTGAGAGAAAGAGAGAGAGAGAGAGAGAGAGAGAGAGAGAGAGAGAGAGAGTGTGAGCAGCGGAGGGGCACAGACAGAGGGAGACACAGAATCCCAGGCAGGCTCCAGGCTCCGAGCTGTCAGCACAGAGCCCGACGCAGGGCTCAAACCCATGAACCGTGAGATCATGACCTGAGCTGAAGTCGGACGCTTAACCGACAGAGCCACCAGGCGCCCCATGAGAACAGTTTTTAAACAGACACGAGAGGGTGGCTTGAGGCACATGTCAGTTTCCCTCAAGAGCTGTAATAGAGATGAGGGGCGTGCCTGCTTGAGATCACTTTGGTGAACCTCTCCCGACACCAGCAGGGCAGTTACATGCCCGGGAGGGGACTTGCCCTGGACCTGCCCTGGGCCTCCTGTTCTGTCAGTGCTGGGATTTGACTCCCGGGTCTCATTTTGCGGCTAGGAGCACTCTTTGTCTGGTCCTCTCCTGCCGCAAGTTTATTTTCAGAAACAGCAGCCTTCTGACTTCAGCATGTCTGCAGCCCCAGGTCATCCTGACACTCCCACATTTCCTGTGTTTTATCAAGTATGTTACATACATCAAACGTTGATGAAATACACACTGACAAAACCAAAACCCTGGGCCACTGCAGTTCATAGAATTTCTTTCCTACGTGTAAACCATGGTATTGACATTATATCAGCTGTTTTCAAGTTTTTTTAATTAATTAATTTTTTTAATGTTTGTTTATTTTTGAGAGAGAGAGAGAGCACTAGCATGAGTGGGGGAGGGGCAGACAGAGAGGGAAACACAGAATCCGAAGCAGGCTCCAGGCTCTGAGCTGTCAGCACAGAGCCCCACGTGGGGCCTGAACTCAGGAACTGTGAGATCATGACCTGAGCTGAAGTTGGACGCTTAACTGACTGAGCCACCCAGGCGCCCCAAGTTTTTTGTTTGTTTGTTTTTTGTTTTAATCCATCGATCAGCACAAGTTAAAGTGCCAGGAGAGAATCCCTTCCACATTTTGTCTAGGAATTGTTAAATATGGTCTCTTTATTTTATTTACTTCTACTTGTTTTTTATTTTTTCATTTTATTTATTTATTTGAGAGAGAGCAAGTGGGGAAGGGGCAGAAAGGGAGGGGGACAGAGGATCTGAAGCAGGCTCTGGGCTGACAGTAGTGAGCCCGGTGCAGGGCTCGAATTCATGAACTGTGAGATCATGACCTGAGCTGAAGTCGGATGCGTAACTGACTGAGCCACCCAGGTGCCCCCGAATATGGTCTCTTTAAACAGTTTTGTTAATTTGTGGAAAGTCAGAATTCTAAAGATCTCATTTTGTGGGAAGGATGTAGGTATTGTAATGGGAATATGTCCAGGTACAGCCACTGTGGAAAACCACTTGGCCGTGTTCTGTTAGGTGGACCGTGCATGTACTCAGCTAATTAGCAGTCTCCCTCCCCCAGCTGTGTGAGGGAAGCTGTCACACGTACACACCAGGAGATAGGGCCACACTGACCGAGCAGAGAAATCTGGAAACGGCCCCAGGCGTCCGTCAGCTGGACAAGGGGCGCGTCAGTTGTGGTGGAGCCGGCAGACTGGGACGGAGCAGGGAAATCGTAGGACGGCGTTACCAGACAACAGTGCAGGTGGGCCTGGAGCTCGTGTGACACGGGCATGAGCCTGAGAGGCAGAATGCTGTGCTGGCTCTCAGAGGACCCATAGGGTAGAGTTCCGTTTTAATAAAATTCAAAAGCAATCGAAGCAAAACCATATTTTGTTTGGCCCACATGTATGTGCAATGAAATTTTTTTTTAAGCAAAGGAAGCAGAAACACAAAATTCTGATTTGGGGTTCAGGCGTTCCTCCCTGGAGGAAAGTGGGGAGAGTTGGAGAAGGGCACACAGGTCAATGGGAAGTCATTGGTTCCGTGCTTGTCCTTGGTGGGTATCTACTGTGTAGTTATGCCTTAGCCTTGCACATGGGTTACGTGTAATTTCATAGACCAGACTAATTCATTAGTGTGGAGAGAATTCTTACGTATCAGTAGGTTATCAGGTTTTTTACTGGGCGTATTATTTTCCTGGGGCCGGCGTAAGAAAGTACCACAAAGTTGGTGGCTTAGAACAACAGAAGTTTATTCTCTCACAGTTCTGGATGCCCGAAATCCAAAACCAGGCTGTTGTCAGGGCCCTGCTCCCTCCGACAGCCCCAGGAGGGACCCTTTCCCTACTCAGATACCTACCTTCTGGGTGCGGCCCCTCCACTCATAAGGGCTCCCAGGGTTGCATTCAGGGGCCCCATCGTAACTGATTATAGCCACAAAGACCCTATTTCCAAATAAGGTCATATTCTGAGGTTCTGGAGAGACATGAATTGGGGGGCTATTCAACCCACTACATTGGGCAAAAACCATGAAAAGGCAATTCACAGGAAATAGAAATGATTAATAAATATGAAAAATACACCTAACCACACATTATTAAATAATTGCAGGGGCGCCTGGGTGGCCCAGTCAGTTAAGCATCAGACTCGTGATTTCAGCTCAGGTCATGATCTCACGGTGGTGAGATCGAGCCCCGAGTCAGGCTCAGCACTGGGTGTGGAGCCCACTGGAGATTCTCTCTCTCCCTCCCTCCTCCTGTCCCCTCCCCGACTTGTGTGCACACACGCACATGCACACACACTCTCAAAAAAAAATTTTTTTTTAATGTAAAGAAATTGCAAATTACACTCCTGGCCTTTTCCACCTGTCAGGTGGTCAGAGATTGAAAAGTTTGATAGAATTGACAAGGGTGTAGGAGTGTGGTTCTATCGACAGGAGTGGGTTTGTGCAGGGTTATTGGAGGGTGGTTTGGCAATGTCTGTCAAGATTCATTTCAAATGCCTGTACCCTCTGATACCCGAGCCTACTTCTGGAAGTCTGTTGTTCAGATACCCTTCCATGGATCTGCAGAGACACACATTTGAGGATACAGATGGGTCTGGCCCCAGCCTCGCCTCCCACCCTTCCCTCCCCACCCCCTGCCCCGGCTCCCCACCCAGCCTCCCCTTGCCGCAGTGCTGATTACCTGTGTGCTGGCCTGGGGGATGGAGGGGGATTGAGGGGTAGGTCAGGAAGGAGGCGTGGCACCTGTGCATGGTTTGCCCTGTGACCCCTCCAGGCTCCTGATTCAGGGCCGCTCCTCCCACTTACACATGAGGCAGGGGGTGGAGCCATTCGTCCAGGGTTTCCCATTGAAAGACAAAGTCTAGGGGATTCCACGCACAGCCGGGAAATGGAAAGCCAGTGTCCCCCGTGTGGTACCTCTTATGGGAGGCCCGCTGGTCAGGCTCAGCCCAGCCAAGCGCTTTCTGTTGAGCTCTGAGCAGGTGTGGCTGCGCCCTCTGGGGGCTCTCCCAAGCCCAGGAGCAGAGCAGCCTCGAATCGCGGGTGCCTTCTCTGCACTGCAGACCGTCGCATAGTGCGCTCACAGACCCCGGACTTAAAAACACTCTGAAGCAAGCTGAGTGCGGTGCCCAGCTCCACACTGTGCCTGCCTAGTCAGATTGAGGCTCTCGGCTAGTGCCCCCTGCCACCCTCCCCGTCATTCAGCTTCACAGCAGCACAACTGTGGAGCCCTAATCTGGAAAACCGGATTAGGAGAATCAGAAGTGTCCCAGGGTCACGGAGGAAAACACCGAGCACCCGGGCTCCCTTCTTGCTCAGTGATGCTGCCCCCAGGAGCCTGTCCCACATGTTGTGTCATGTGGCCTGCGGTCACGTGTGTTTCCTGCCTACATCGGTCTCTCTCTGGTGGCCTCTCGTCACATGTCTGGTGGTGCTCTCCAGGGCTCTTGGGTTCCATGTCCTAACTTTGCTACTGATCAGATGCCCAGCAGGTGCTTCGGGCATGGGTTCAGCGGTTGCCATCATCCAGGCTCTCCAAAGTTGAAATTTGTACCATCCAAAGAAGGGCTAAAGCGGGGCACCTGAGTGGTTCGTTCAGTAGGTTAAGTGTCCGACTCTTGGTTTCCTCTCAGGTCATGATCTCACAGTTTACCCCACATCGGGCTCTACTGACAGTGCAGAGCCTGCTTGGGATTCGCTCTCTCCCTCTCTTCTGCCCCTCTCCCACTCGTGCTCTCTCTCGTTCTCTGTCTCAAAATAAATAAACTTTAGGGGGGAAAATAGGACTAAACCAAAATTTGTCCATATTTTCCATGCATTAAAGATAATCTAGGTAAGGTTTCAGGGCATAATTTAAAGACCCAGTGGCTCATACTGTTGGAAGTATTGGAGAAGCATCATTTCCAGATCCCAAACTGAGAGGCCAAAGGAAAACCATCCTGATCTGTGAGCAGAGGCTGGACACTGGGCTGCAGCGTGAGCAACGGCGAGGGCTGAGCCTGTCTGTGCTCTCGTGTCAGGGCTGTGTGGGCACAGAGAGGTGCTGCCCCGTAGAGGCAGCTTTGTGACTGTGCTCCCGAGATTGTCCTCACCTGTCAGAGTGGAGCAGATCTCCTGAGACACCTTACCTTTGGGCTCTTAAACTTTGAACGTGAGGACTCCTCCAAATGTGTTAGAATGACACCAAACAGGGACAGTGAGCGGAGGGTTCTCTGGGTCTTTGTGGTGACAGAGGTGGAGGTAGGATCCGAAGGGAGATGGGCTGTATGTCTCAAAGCTGATGACACCTTTTTTTTTCCCTCCAGAAACACGAAGACACTGAGTGTCCCTGTGTGGTGGTGTCCTGCCCCCATAAGTGCAGTGTCCAGACCCTTCTGAGGAGTGAGGTAAGCGGCATGGAGAGGACCTGTTCAGCAGCTGGTGAAGTCTTCGGGACTAGTGTGCCGTAGAGTCCGTTCTTCCCAGTAGCTGAAGCCAAAGTTTTTACAGATCACGATACTGATACGTGTAGTAGACAAATGATAACCCGTTTGTTGGGGTGTAAGAAAGTTCAGAAGCAAGCAAATAGAAGCTGCAAGTGGTTAAATTCAGAGCCAAATGTTAGGAATTGAGAGGCCGGAATTACTTTACAGTGCAAGCAAAGGTAATAACTTTTTAGGTTCCCAAAGAAGAAGCTATTTTTTAATCTGTAAAATAGGAATTACTGTAAGATTATCTCAAACCAAATGACTTTACAGACACTCCAGAACCATTTGGCCACATGTACTGCATGGGGTCGGTGCTAAGGAGCAAGGGGGCCCACATTTCAGGGGCCGGTGAGAAGGTACCTGCACAGCCTCTCCCGGTGCCCTCGGTACGCTTTCTTGAGGGTGGGTAGATTTTACATCTTACGTTATGTTAACTTAATTTGATCGGGATCTATCCAGATGGAAAAATTCCAGGGATTCGCAAATGTTTTTGCATCCAGTACTGACCTGGAGCCCCTCTGGTTGCTGTTTTGGAAGCATCTGGGGCTCCCGTGGCTCAGTGTGCACCTATGCCCCCTGGCCCCCACCCCCTTAGGCCCCCTTGGGCCTAGGTGCTCCGATCAAAGGAGGCTGCTCACCTCAGCCTTTTTCAACAGCCTGGAATTTTACCACTGGGTATTGGGGAGGTGAGGGTCAGTGTCTCACGTCTCCACTGAGCAAGAGGACCTGTGTGGCCCGGAGGAGCCCCAGAACCAATCTCACCCACAGTGCATCCTCCCAAAAGGTGACTGTCCTAGGGAAGGGCAGGGCCTTGCCTGGTGACAGGGGTCCCTAGGCCTGGATGTGCCTCCAGGAGTAGCGCGGAAGTGCATACAGATTTCTAAAACTATGACGTCCCTCTGCTGAAGTGAATGGATGAAGAGTCTGAACTATTGAAGTGGTGACCCGGGTTTTTACTCCTTCTCAAGTTTTTACTCAGGGCTATCTCTAGGGACAGAAGCTAACTCCATTTGCCTCTAAGTTATTTTTATTTTAAAAATCTTTCAACCTGCATTTATCTCGGGTTTCTGGTGAACGATGCTCTTGGTCTGTAGACTATTCTTGTCTCTATCCAACGCTCCCGTAAAGAACGATGGCGAAGGCTCTGGGAGCAATGGTAGCCAATTCAGGGAAAAGCACGGCCTTGGATTTATGGCAGGGCCCTGAAATCAACATCAGACACACGCATCCCTGCTTTACCACTGGGAATGGTAGCTGGATGGGTTCATGATTGTACTGGGGCACTGAAGGAGCATATTTAAAAAAATTTTAAGCTGGCATTACCGTGCACAGTCTCATGCTCCATTTCTGTGCCAGTCCCCTGTCATCTGCCTCTTGGGTGCTTCCCTCCAGGCGCAGGCCAGAGCTTCCTGCCTGCGCTCAGAGGAACATCACGCGTGCTAGGCTGCAGGCCTGTAACCACCACGACTCTGCCCAGGCTCAGAGACCTTTGGCAGATGTTGGCCCGTAGGCTCCCCCACTTGCCCTTCTCTGCGGCTGTCGCAACAGGGCAAAAGAGCACTTTCCTCTCTGTCCTAAATACTGACCTGAAGGAAAAGGATTCAAGGACTCTTCATCCTGCCGGACAGAGGAGAGCCATAGAAGGGCACGGCCATGCGCCTCTGGGAGTACGTGTGTGTGTGTGCCTGCACGCGGGGAGACACATTCCCCGGGGCCGGCTCTGCGGTGCGCTTAGACACCCACTTCCCTAACTCAGGGTCTAATTGTTTTCCATAAAGAAGATCTACTCCTAGAGTTTTCCTGATGAGAATTTCTTCAATAAAAGAAGTTGTCCTTAAATTGTATTAGCTTAATGAATAGCGCCATGTCTTTAAAATGTAGACATTTCAATTCCCTTTTCTCTTGAGGGGGCATCATAAGTGGTTTTTATTTAACGATTTGCCAACAGTTAAGCTGAACAAAGGGGTTTTCTTACCACGATGAGTTATCCTCTCCCAATCTCTCCTAATTTTCTTCTACCAATTAGACGTGACAATATTAAGATTCATGTTGTTAGAATGACCCTAGCGATCTGTGAGAAGCTCCATGAATTTATGGCCACTCAGAAGGAAAAAAAGTCTTTTCAGAAGAAGAAAAACTCATCTCGTTATCTTGAGTATTGAGAGTAATGGTACATCGTGTAAGCTTGCTCTGAAAATACAGTTCTCTCTGTGTACCGTATAGTAGGTGTGTGACCCAGTTACATCCTGAATGCTTTCTCTTTTTTTGTGTTTCATGCGATTTTTGTTTATAGTCTTTAAATGTTCATTTCAGTTCACGTTTTTTCCCTTTCTTTTTTAAATTCTGGCGCTACAGACGGCATGTCACATTTGGAACGATTTGTTCTAGAGAAACTGCAAGTTTGAGAAATGTTACAGTAACTGTATTTCTGTATTCTGGCGTATGTATGTGTATGCACGTGGCAGCAGTGTGCACTTACTGCGGGTGAGTCTAGGAGGCAGAGGACGTATGCTCGCCCGTGGCGGACGAACCCCCTTGGTGACAGTGCAGACCAGATGCTCTCTGTGCCCTTACTGTGTTTGAACGTTTTCGTACGAGCGCCTGTGCCACAACTCACGCCTCTTTCCCGTTGCAGTTGAGTGCGCACTTGTCAGAGTGCGTCAATGCCCCCAGCACCTGTAGTTTTAAGCGCTATGGCTGCGTGTTTCAGGTCAGTATCCAACATCTATCCTTCCCCGTCACTGACGTTCTGCCCTGGGAGAAAGTTACTATGTTAGCGGCTTCTCGTGCGGGTTCTGCACTTGCAGTGTTTGCAGGGGCGGGGCCGCCCTGCTGCGTGGGTGACAGAGGCCGCACGCAGCAGCCGCGGGTGCTCGCTCCCCAGGCCGGTGGCGTTCTGAGATTTCAGGGGGACGCCTGTGCCGAGAAGGAGGTCAGGACGTGAGGAGAACAGCCGCCTCTAAAACCAGCTGGGAAGCGGGACACGTAGAACTGACCGTTGGGGCGGGGGTGGTTCTAGAGAGAGTGTCACAGAACCTGGTATAGGTGGATACAGCCCAGACACGGTTTTAGCGGTGTGCGCATCAGCACACGGTCGCGAGGACCACTCTCGTGTGTCCATAGACGCGTGTCATGTTATCTATGCCACGCCTCCCAGCACAGCCACGTGGAGAGGGCGTCTCCGTCACTGCCACGCTGTGCTGCGAGCAACCTGTCTCTGGGGTTTTTGTTTTTGTTGTGTTTTCTTTTTCACACGTCTGAGATGGCTAGTGAATTTGAACTGAGTTTCATTTAAACGTATATCTTAATCTTAAAACTATCAGAGGGCAGTATATATTACAATTAAAGTATTTCATATTTAATTTTGTATGTTAGCAATAACATTTATTATGAACTCAGTACAGAGATACTGGCGTCTCAGTATTTTCTTAGAAGATAAGAGTAAGAATGACCGTAGCTTCCCCTTTGTCTCAGTCTCTTAATGAGACAGGGCCCTCACCACTGTTATGTCGTATGTAGTACCATTCATTCTGTGTATGTATATATATATGTTTATATATAGCGATACTTATATCAACATATATATATGAATATTCTATGTACAGAGTATATGTTTTGGAGATCATTAAAATGCTTTCTGTGGCTTCTTAATTCTCCAGTATCAAAACAAATTATATTTTCATACCAATTATTTCCTTAAAGATATGAAGTACTATTTCATGTGCTTACTATTACTGCTCTAAAATGGTCTCCATCTTATGTACTCTGTAGATTGTTTATGTTTTGTATGTAACTTTCCAAATATACTTAGAATAGCAAGGAACAGTACATTTCTAATACGGTGTATTTCACTACTAAGCTAATATTTTAGTAAATTATTTAGAATCCCGCTTTGGTTGCGTGCCCACTAGATTGCTGTAGCGGTAGCTAGCTGTAACCGCAGGTGTCGAAGCGTTTTCAGTGTGCATTTTTAATGAAAAAACTTAAAAAAACGAAAATGATAGGTCTAAGATTTAATTTCTTGATATTACAAGTATGACACACAGATGAGCAGGTGCTTGGTAAGAAGCTTGGGGAGCAAAGGGCATGAACTTGAGGTTGTTGTAGAATTAATTGCAGGGCACCTGCTCTTCTCCCCACCCCGAGCATGGCCCTTGGAAAGCTTTCTGTGGAGAAGGCTCCCTTTTTCCTGTTTAGAGCTGGTTTTAGGTCACGTGTTAGTCTTGCTGCACTCCGTGAGGGGGGGAACGTCGGCTTGATGCGCTGCATCTTTGTTCTCGCAGGGGACAAACCAGCAGATTAAGGCCCATGAGGCCAGCTCCGCGGTGCAGCACGTCAACTTACTGAAAGAGTGGAGTAATTCTCTGGAGAAAAAGGTACGCCACACTGTTTCTAGCTTTTGCTGGCTTTTAATAATCTCTTCAAATCATTTAAAGAAGAAAATATTTTTTATAGTTATTAATGGTTTTGGATAAAAGAAACAGTATCAGGAGAATGTAAAAAAAAAAAAAAAAAAAAAAAAGTACATTTCACATGACCCGGAGCTTATAAATGATGAAGGCGTTTGGGTTGGTTTGGTCTTTGTTAATTGCCGAGCAAGCATGCGGTGCCTTTTTGTCTGTTTGTGTTTAATCACATTGTGGTTACCTTAGCATTGACCTAGAACAGGGATTATCAAACTTCCAAACCTTCCTTTCTCTCGCCATCAACCTCATCTTTTTATAAATAAAGTTTGATTGGAACACAGCCATGCTCATTCATTTGCCTATGGTCCGTGCTGCGTATCCACTGTAAAGGCAGAGTTTAGCATCTGAGACAGAAACTGTACAGACCTCACAGCCCAAAATATTTACTCTCTGGTTTTTTTAGTGAAAAAGTTTGTCAACCCCCAATCTGGAAGGTGACCAGCGCTAAATGCTTCAGCTTTCTCTGTCTTTCCTAGGAGACAGCTAGGAAAAGCCATTTTCCTAATCCTAGTGTAGGAGCTATCACTTTATGGAAGTTTGGAGCAGGGAGCACTTGTCCAGCGGGGCATCTTTTCCAGAGGCCTCAGTTGTGGGGCTGGGAACTCCTCACACCTTCCCCTTGTGGTACGTCTCCCCAGGGGAGTTTACTCCGTGGCGTTCAGCTGGGCCAGGCCCTCTTTTCGTGAGGAAAAGGTGAAAACTTCCAAGAATCAGTAGAGAAGAAGTTGTTATAGGATCTCTCATTGTGGCTTCTCTACAACAATAAAAACTTATGTCAGTATTCCAGAAACATTTACTGAGAATTTGTAGTAGGAGGACACTAAGGTGAATTCGAGCAGCCTGTTTATTTTCTGAAGATCTGTAGAGATTTGAATACCTTGCTTCCTGTGTTAAATTTAACCAATTTTTTTAAGTTTATTGATTTTGAGAGAGACAGAGACAGCGTGAGTCAGGGAGGGGCAGAGAGAGAGGGAGAGGGAGAATCCCAAGTAGGCTCCGCACTGTCAGCACGGAGCCCGACACTGGGCTCGAACTCACAAAATCGTGAGATCGTGACCTGAACCAAAACCAAGAGTCGGATGCTTAACCGACTGAGCCACCCAGGTGCCCCTAAATTCAACCAACTTAAAATATAAATGTATTTGATAGAGTCTAATATTTTAAATCAAAACATTTTTATTAACTCTGACATAAAGTATTTTTTTGGTATAAATACTGATGCTGAGGATGAGAAGCATTAGAAGGGTGGGCATGTCACACGTACACACGCACCCGTGTGGCGGGAAGAAGGGTCTCATTTAACGGTGAAACGAAAGTTGTGTTAGAGGAGTCGTTGATGGCTTCCTCGTGAACATATAGCAGTGGCTCTGAGTGAGTGATGGTTTATTGGTAAGTCTTTTTTTCCCCTTCTGTTTAAAAAATGTGCTCTGTTTCTGCCTTTTAAAAATTATAGGCATAGATGTCAGGACTCTGTGTCTCATTGATACTCTGTTTCTCATCTTTTTAAAAATGTTTGTTTATTTTTGAGAGAGACAGAGAGCATGTGAGCACAAGAAAGAGAGCGGGGGAGGGGCAGAGAGAGGAAGACAGAGGATCTGAAGCTGGCTCTGAGCTGACAGCAGAGAGCCCAGCTTGGGGCTCGAACTCACCAACTGTGAGATCGTGACCGGAGCCGAAATCAAGAGTCGGGACGCTTAACTGATTCAGCCACTCAGGCGAAAAACACCCATCTTCTATATGACAAAAGCTTAAGTCTAAAGGAAATGTGGAGTACTCCACCAAAATAGGCGGGGATAGATGTTGCTCTCGGTGAGGGGGTTCTCGGGGAAGGTCACGGGACTCGTTTTCATCTGCCTCGTGGATGGTATGCTCTGCTTCTCGGAAACGCACCTGCCAGGTAGATTTTCCTGTGAGAGCAGGGATCCGCAGGTGCCTAGGAATTGGATTCTTTGAGTAAAACAAAGAAACAAAGAAAATTTAAATTAGAAAGCTCCCTAAATCAAGAAATTAAGAGTTTAATGTGGCATGATGTATGTTCATTAATGTGAGATGTTTCTGTTCATCCTCTGGTAGCTTGATTTGCTGCAGAAAAGAAAATTGCCATTGATTTTGGAGATATTACCGAGATTAAAAAAAATTTTGATGTTTATTTTTGAGAGAGAGAGAGACAGCGTGAGTGGGGGAGGGACAGGAAGAGGGAGACACAGAATCCGAAGCAGGCTCCAGGCTCTGAGCTGTCAGCACAGAGCCCAACACAAGGCTTGAAGTCATGAACTGCGAGATCATGACCTGAGCCGAAGTCGGATGCTTAACCGACTGAGCCACCCAGGCCCCTCCTGAGATTTTTGATCAAAAACGTTGACGTGTGGGTGCCTGGGTGGCTCAGTCGGTTAAGCATCCAACCCTTGATTTCAGCTCAGATCATGATCTCACGGTTTGTGAGATTGAGCCCTGAGTCAGGCTTTGAACTAGGTGGAACCTGCTTAAGATTCTTGCTCTCGTCTCTCTGCCCCTCCCCCACGTTCATGCGTGTGTGTCTGCATGTGTGTGCACGCATACTCTCTCTTCCAAAAAAAAAAGTTAGCTTGCGTGCAGGGTACTTCTTTTTTGGTTGTGAGAATAGAGTCTGGGAATTGTGTCTACCTTGAGAGATGGGAGTGAGTGAATCGTAACTTTGGAAAAGGCAAGACCTGCCTGTGGGATGTTGCACATGGCCAGTCTGCATCACTTATAGGGGCCCAAGGGCATGAGACACTGTGGTTTAGAGAGGAAAGTCTGTTTGTGCTAACATCCTAGGGAAGTGAAGTGTTATTTTTTCCCATGAGACATTGCAAGTTTTGAACAAGTAAATACACATTGTTCTAAAACAAAACAGACTAAGGGGCGCCCGGGTGGCTCAGTCAGTTAAGCATCCGACTTTGGCTCAGGTCATGATCTCGCAGTCTGTGAGTTCGAGCCCCATGTCGGGCTCTGTGTTGACAGCTCAGAGCCTGGAGCCTGCTTTGGATTCTGTGTCTCCCTCTCCCTCTGTCCCTCCCCTCCTCATGCTCTGACTCTCTGTCTTTCAATAATAAATAAACATTAAAAACATTTTTTTTAAATAAATAAAATAAAACAGACTGGGGTGCGTGGGTGGTTCCGTTGGTTAAGGGTCCGACTTCGGCTCGGGTCACTGTCTTGCAGTCCATGGGTTCGAGCCACGTGCTGGGCTCTGAGCTGACAGCTCAGAGCCTCGAGCCTGCTTCACGTTCTGTGTCTCCCTCTCTCTCTGTCCCTCCCCCACTCACGCTCTGTCGTAAAAATAAATAAACATTAAAAAATTAATAAAATAAAACAAAACAGACTGATTGTGCCCAGAGGTGCTGCTTGCCTGAGCAGATTGCATATAGAAAGGTGTCTGCCTTCACAGGGACACCAGGAATCTGTGCTTTATCACACCCGGGTTTGTCCTGACATGCCCTTGGGCCGTCACCTCAGGTGTTGTCCGTATTGGGAGCACAATGAATGGAGCTGTCCCAGTGCCCACCATGGGGCCCTCTGTCTTCGGGGGCAGCAGCTGTGCCCAGACACATCTGTCAGTAGAGGGGCCTTTCCTAAGGCCAGAGTGCCTCAGGGAGCAGTCTTGTGAGAAGGCAGCCCTATGGGAGTTGGCCTCGGAGTCCTCACCTGGGGGCTTTTAAGACCAGTGTAAATTGGTTCTTGGGAGCTAATTATTTTCCAGAAAGATTTTGAAAAGATCAAAGGTGGGCTTGGAACTGCTCCCCGCCCCCCCCCCCCCCCCCCCCCCCCCCCCCCCCCCCCGCCGCCAGCAGGCCCTTCTTTGGGCTGACGTGGCCTTGCAGGTGAATACATTGAGCTTTGTGGAAGGTCATCTTGGGCGACAGGCCGGGCACCTGTCCCCTGAAGCCTCAAGTCTCTGTTGGAGGGCTAGGAGTTGGCCCTAAGGGTTAACTGAAGCATGCATATAGCTTTTTATTCCCACTGTGCTTTCCCATTATGCTGGGAAAGCTTTTCAGAGTGTGGGTATGGCCCGTGGGTGGAAGTGAGACAATTTAGTGGATGGCAACTGGCACTTTTTAAAGTAAAATAGAATAAAAGAGAAAGTATCAGGGAACATGGGAATGGTTAGGGCAAGTATGGTTTTGTAATACCTGTTTCTCAGGGACACACACACACACGAACGTTTGTACAAGTGGGGCGAGATGTAAGGATATGTCTCCTACTGTGTTTCCTGGTCAAAGTTTGAAAGCCTGTCTGGTGAAAGATTTATTCGTTTTCAGTAAAAACTTTAGAGTGTCCCATTCATTCTGAAATTCAGTCGGCTGCTGGACCTCGCCCTATTTAATTACTGGGAGTGAGTCTGAGAAACACCCTGTGTAGGATTTCCTATTAAGTTACCGGGACCTCCATTTCCGTATGAAGGGATTTTTTTTTTTTTTCTGGAACTCCTTACGTTGGGCTGGTAGAAGGCCTATATTGCAAAAATGTGAGCAACTATTATTACAATTGTTATAAATTTATAAAACCATGTTTTGTTTGCTTAATTGACGAATTTCTTCTTCAGGTTTCCTTGCTACAGAATGAAAGTGTAGAAAAAAACAAGAGCATACAAAGTCTGCACAATCAGATATGTAGCTTTGAAATTGAAATTGAGAGACAAAAGGAAATGCTTCGAAATAATGAATCCAAAATACTTCATTTACAGGTAAGAAGCTTACGTCTGTGGCTGGATCACAGGGTAGAGGAGTGTGTCTGTTCTTCAGGACTTTGTCAGTGAGACGTTTGAGCAAAGGCCCTGACTTTTGTCAGATAGACCACCTGTTTCTCTTGCTTAAGCCTCGAGAAAGGCACAGGCCACTCTTTCTTCCCCCGCCCCCCTTTTCCCTGGACCACAAGCCCCAGGCCTCTCTTCTGTGCCTTTGAGTCACTGCTGGTGAAGTAAGACTTCAAGCCCGTGTTTCAAAAAATTATTTAAGATTTCATATTGTTCCTGAGCAGTTTTGCGTGAAGTTTCACTTCCTAAGGTGAAGCAGAGCCAATCTGTTTTGTTATGAATCTTCTAGAGGCACACACACTCTCCCCACACTGTTTGACGATAGCGATCCACGCGTACCTCAGAACAGACATGTCAGCCTTCGCCAGAAACGGGTGATCGTGTAAAGAGGCCTGGTCAGAATGCTGCTCCTCCCTTCTGTTCTCAACATGGGCCCCTGTTAGCGTATCATTTTGTAGATCTTCTCTGTACGTCAGCTTACTCGCAGTATACGTTTGTTAGACTAATCCCCACGCGCATCATATACACACCTACGTTTCCAAAATGGCTTTTCAGTGTTTTTACTTAGGTGTGTTTCCCTCTTAACTGGAAGGTGAAATATTTCTAGTAGCTCAGGGTCACAGCATCTTTGAGGATAGCTTTCCTCCCACTTTAACAGCAGAGGTTAGTCACAGTGGCTTAAGTTGCAGAGAGATTTATTACATGAATTTCGTTTTTGTTAAAACGTTGCGGTTGTCCAGAGTTGAGGAAAAACACAGTGTTTGGAATAATAGGTTGTGTTAGAAGTCATTGGTATTGAATCAAGCCAAAAAAGCACGTCACATAAAACACCAACAAGCCTCCTGCTGGCGGTCCCTGGCATTTTGCAGAGTGCCCATGGAAATATTCAGAATGTCCAGAGGCCACACTCACCTACATGGCCCCACTCGCATCCTGGCTGCCAGCAGCTTGGCGGCTGCCCTGGGGTGCATAGAGCGGCGTGGAAAGGACACGAAAGTTCACGTTATGCTAGAAAATCACCTGTTAAAAATATCACCGACAGAAGAAAGAGTGAATAAGTAGTGGGGTCATTTATACGTCATCTTTTACGACCAGATAAAATTAGGATGTGCACAGAGGGGTCACGGGGACACTTGTCTGAACCCTCCGATGTTATCACATGCATCCTCTCCATTTCCCCCCTTCCAACGTGAGAAGTTTGAATTTAATTTACTTTTTCGTAGAATTTAGTCATTCCGCCGTGTGTGATTTATATTTTAACACTTTTGTGATTTCATAAACGGCTGAGACCTAAGTCCAAAAGAAAGGGGGGAACCAGGTTGCCGGAGTGCAGAGCAGTGGGGGCCGAGCGGTCATGCGGGTGGTGCCCCGACTGGTCCTAAGTAGGCGGGCACTCTCCATGGAGGGAGAAGCATGGAGGAAAATAGACTATACTGAGAGGAAGGGACTCAGATCACACGGGGCTCGAAATGCCTAATCTCATTAAGTGCCAGGGACAAGTCACCGAGGACTGAAACGTCCTTGGGATGGTCCAGCATTTCCCCCAGTGGCTTCTGCGTCTAGCCGGGCAATGCTTTGGGAGTCGGAAGCTCACCTTTGCTTCACGGTGGGGCCGGCCTGACAGATAGGCTGGGCTGACAGTCTTCTGTGACTGTGGGTGGAAGGCCTCTGGCTGGAGCCCTGGAGGCCTTGACTCTCTGTGAAGCATGTTTGGCCCAGGGGCCCTTCCCTCCAGCCCTTCCAGAGCCTTCTCCACCTCTTCATCCAGAGCCTGGCTCCCAGGTGCACCTCTCGTCATTTCCTTCCTCACATCAGAACCCGTCCCTTCCCCTACCCCTGCTCTCCTCAGTGCTCCCCCAGCCCTATGCATTGGACCACCACGGTGATGACAGACATGTTAGTCTCTGTGTCCTCTCCTTCCTTGTATGATTCTCCATTAGACCTAAAACCCCAAATACGGTGGGACACATGGAGTGCAGAGTTCCTGAGGGCCGCAGATATATACGGATGTTGGTTAAAAGGAGTGGAATTTAAGAGTGTGTTTGCTTTTGCTGACCCAGGAAAGGCAATTTCCTAATATTTTACTTTTTAAAGAACCTGTTTTTCTTTAAAAAAATTTTTTTAATGTTTATTTATTTATTTTTGAGAGAGACAGAGACAGAATGTGAGTGGGTTAGGGGCAGAGAGAGAGGGCGACACAGAATGCGAAGCGGGCTCCAGGCTCCGAGCTGTCAGCACAAAGCCCGACACGGGGCTCGAACTCACGAGCCGTGAGACCATGACCTGAGCCGCAGTCAGACGCACAACTGACTGAGCCACCCAGGAGCCCCAAAGAACCTGTTTTTCTTAACGAAAAAAGGCCACCTAGATGTCAGCTGAATCCTTGGCCTGTTGTTGGCAGAGACTAGATGAGCCCCGGGGGCAGGAGCAAAGCCGTGTGGCACACTGCCCGCCTGGCCCCCAAGTGCCACCCGCACCATCCTGTTTGCACAGTGTTTGGTGCGTAGGTCCCGGTGACCCCATGGTGCAAGTGACAGGAAGAGAGACGGTGGCTTAAGCCCTCGAGTGCACAGTGCCTGACACTGATGAATTGATGCTCTGACAGCAGCTCTCTCGGTTAGGATTTGTTTACAAGCCTGCAACCTGTGCCGTCTCTCGCTCCCAGACTCTTGTTCTCACCTGCGTTCAGGATTTGTTCTTACAGAAACGTGGCAGCGGCTGTGTAGACCACTCCTCGAGAGTGAAATCACATTGGCTGCACTCTAGACTTTGGTTTAGACGAGCGACACCGTGCCATTTATGCAGAGGAGGGGCCTGTTTAAAAACAGCACATGTTCCCTTGCTGTGTGCGTGGAGCTCCTTTCAAGTGACTCGGTAGAGCCCTGCGTGTGCGCACGTACGTGTGCGTGTGCGTGCCTGTGTGTGCACGTGTTCTCTCCCGCCCCCGCCAGCCAACTCTGCGTCCCTGAGCTCTAGTCCGGGCCGTGCCCCTACGGCAGCCCTCATTTCACACTGCGGTTTCGTTCCTGACATCACCACGAGCACATCCTCCGCCTTGGGAGGGAGGCACCGCGGCGTCACCCCCTTCTTACCTCGGGGCCACGAGGCGGAGAGGTGACGCGTGGCTCATCCCAAGCCACTCCGCCGCTCGTGTCCACCCATGTCCACCAGGTTACGCAATGGCATCCCTCAGGACCACCGTCGATTGCACAGGTTTTCATGAGCTCCCCTCTTAAACTCTCTAGGACCCACGTTAGCCGAGCTTACACTCTCCGTGGGTAGAGGGCGTGACAGCCACTGCAGATTCTCATCAGAAATACATTATGGGTTCGGGCGTCCTGATGTCGGAGTCTTGTCCCCAGAAAACAGACTTCGTTTCAAATGTGCCTCCGGAGGCCCCCGGGTGGCTCAGTCAGTTAAGTGTTCAACTTCTGATTTTGGCTCAGGTCGTGATCTCGTGATTTGTTAGTTCAAGCCCAGCTTGGGGCTCCACACTGATGGCGTGAAGCCTGCTTGGGATTCTTGGCCTCCCCCTCTCTCTGCCCCTCTCCTGCTCTCTCTCAAAATAAATACACTTTAAAAAATAAATAAGTGAATATGCTTCCAGACACACATAGAGAAATAAGTGACATCAGTGTGGGCAGGGGTGTTTTTTATAGAAGTCATCTTCGCTTTTTAAAAGTTGGCTAATACCGGGTTTTCTTGGAAAGAAGAGGAAGAATAATACCGAACCTTCTGCCCCAAAAAAGTAACCAGACCTACCATGTTTGCTCCTTGGTGGTTATTAACAGCCAGCAAAGGTGCTGAAACTCCATGTTTAAAAATAGGCTTCCGAAAGGAGAAGTGAACTCGGCAGGCCCGGGGCTCTCCCCTGTGCGGCCTGCGGCTCCACACAGGGGGCCAAACCCCCCAGCCTTCCCAGCTTCATTTCAAAACAACGCAGATCCTTTTCGGAAGGGAAAACCCTTCATCCAGCAGGTGGGTGTGCCAGTCCTGGAAAATAGGCTGGGTTGCCGTAGCTGGCGGGTCTCATCCCACTGCTTACTGTTAAAATGTCTATGTGTTTCTGGGGGAAAAAAAAAAAAAGGCTTTCTGAATGATTTAAGATAGCATAAAATGCAGCGTCTGTGTCAACAGTCACGTGTCTGTCAGTAGTGTTTCTGTCCCCAGGGGCCACAGTGAGCCCGGTGCAGGGGGTGGAGGGCAGCCCCCGCCACGGAGACAGGGCGGCCCCTCCTGCCCCGTGCCAGGCAGCCTCCGAGGAGACTCACGTTGGCCCCTGCACGTGGCTTGGCCCTTTAGGAAACGGGGACCTTCCCACAGCCTCCAATGTCCTGAACTTGAGACCCTGCGACAGAGTGGTGTGGGGCCCCTGTGCCTCGGTCCCCTCCTCTGGGACGGGGATCCACGGCACTTGTGTCCCCTGAGATGGGTGTGGGTGACAGGTGAGGTGCCCGTGTGAGAGCTGGCACGGGCTCATCCGCGCAGCTCTGGGCTGGCCGCTCTTCCTAACCAGCCGGTGTCCGATGGCGGTGGCATAGCGTCTTCAGAGAGTTCTAACTGCATTTTGCCTTCTGATGCCTTTGATTTGGAAGCGGGTAATAGACAGCCAGGCGGAGAAATTGAAAGAGCTTGACAAAGAGATCCGCCCGTTCCGGCAGAACTGGGAAGAAGCGGACAGCATGAAGAGCAGCGTGGAATCCCTCCAGAACCGAGTGACCGAGCTGGAGAGTGTGGACAAAAGCGCCGGGCAGGCGGCTCGGAACACAGGTGAGGGCAGCGGGGCAGGAGCAGGGGGGTGGGATGGGTCCAGGGGGCGGCACGCGTCCCAGTCCACCGCTGGGAGCCCGGCCAGGTCTGGGGGCTTGAGCTGGTGCGGGAGGTGCGTTAGGCACGCGCCACCTTCGAGCAGCGATTTCCGGTGAGATGCTACTCGTGCAGAGGTGCGATGCCCTCCAGCCAGAGAGGCCTTCGTGAGAGAAATGTGTGCTGCGTAGACACGCCCCCTCCGTGTGATGCCAGCGCGGTAGAGAGTGGGTGCGGGGTGGACACCTTGCTATGGTGGGGGGTTCCCAGCTGTGCTGTCAGGCCCAGGGGACAGAAGCGACCAGCGGGTGAGGCAGGAGACTTGGTGGCGCGCTCAGCCGGCGCGTTTCTGAGATCTAGAAGCTGCTTTGGGGACCGAGCGAATATTCGGAATGTTTGCGTGACCGGGGTTACTGGTGCAGAGGGACTGAGGTTGTGCCCCCGAACCCCCTGGGTTAAGCGGAGGACCGGGAGTGACATGGGGAGAGGCCACTCAGGGTACAGGTGACTCCAAGCATCAGGCCGGAAGTCAGGGGGACTTGAGCAAGAGGGTGGCCTGTCCCTGCCCCCACGGGGCCCTGAGGGTGCCTTGCCGGAGGGAAGGCGCCGCAGCGACGTGCCCTGCGCCGCACAAGGCCCCGTGACCCCCGGTGTTGCATCCCAGCGGGCTGTGGCCGTGGGTGTTGGGGGCCAGCAAGGCAGGGGCCTGAGGCCCGTGTTTCAGGACACGTGAAGGTGCCGGTCCTCGCCCCCAAAGCCATTTCATTTAGTGCCGGTGCTGGCGGGAACGGGGCTCCCGAGCCTTCCTGACACTCACAGGCCTCCTTCACCCCATCTGTCCTCACCCGCGGCAGGCTTGCTGGAGTCCCAGCTGAGCCGGCACGACCAGATGCTGAGCGTCCACGACATCCGCCTGGCCGACATGGATCTGCGCTTCCAGGTTCTGGAGACCGCCAGCTACAATGGCGTATTGATCTGGAAGATCCGAGATTACAAGCGGCGGAAGCAGGAAGCCGTCATGGGGAAGACCCTGTCCCTTTACAGCCAGCCTTTCTACACGGGCTATTTTGGCTATAAGATGTGTGCCAGGGTCTACCTGAACGGGGATGGCATGGGCAAGGGGACGCATCTGTCGCTGTTTTTTGTCATCATGCGTGGAGAATACGATGCCCTGCTTCCTTGGCCGTTCAAGCAGAAAGTGACACTCATGCTGATGGATCAGGGGTCCTCTCGGCGTCACCTGGGAGACGCGTTCAAGCCGGACCCCAACAGCAGCAGCTTCAAGAAACCCACCGGGGAGATGAATATCGCCTCCGGCTGCCCGGTGTTTGTGGCCCAAACTGTGCTAGAAAACGGGACATATATTAAAGATGATACCATTTTTATTAAAGTCATAGTGGATACTTCGGATCTGCCTGACCCCTGACAAGTCACTGGGGAGGTGGGTTGAGCAGAAGGCAACTCCTCTGGGGGGTTTGAACCGGCTGTCTCCACCGAGGTCCTCGCGCTCAGAAAAGGACCTTGTGGAACGGAGGAAGCAGCAGAAGGTGGCCGCGGGCCGGCGGGAGGAGCCGCGTGTGAGGACACACCCGACATGTTTTCTAATAGACTAGCAGCTCCACTCTGAAGAATTATTTATCCTCCAACGTGATAGATACTGCTGTCAGAGAAGGTTTTCATTTCATTTTTAAAGATCTAGTTAATTAAGGTGGAACACATATATGCTAAACAAAAGAACCATGGTTTTTTCTTCCTTAAACTTGAACACCAAAAAAAGAAAACACACACACACGCACACGCACACGCACACACCTGGGGACAGCTGGACATGTCAGCATGTTAAGTAAAAGAAGAATTTATGAGATAATAATGCAATTCTAATATATTCTAAAATTCAAGAGTGCAATCTTGTTTCAAATATAGTATACTGTCTATTTTTAAGGCCTCATCTGGTCTCTGTTTTAATAATTTGTTTGTCAGAAGACCCTGAAGTACACCTAGGTCTTTTTTGGAAGTCTGAATTCAGAATCATTTTTTAATTTGAAGTTCTAAGATAATTGTTACTGCAGACATTTTGTTTTAAAACGTTGATAGACTGATATTTCTTGGCAGAAAATGTAAACTATCAAACGCTGGTTATCACTTGTGATAGGAAAGAGCATACTCAACCTGCTGTATTTCTCGTTAGAAATGTAACCTTCAATCTCTGTCGTAGTTAATGACACTACTTCAAAATTATTACGAAAGGGAAACTGCTCATGGATGCTGTGCATCATTTTCAGATTTATAATTGTTTTCACCCTAAAATAGGGCATTTGTTGAACTTTGGAGTTCTAAACAAAATCCTGTAGGCTTTTAAAATTCTGCCCCACGTATTCAGACACGCTCTCTGTTGCTGACAACTCTGGCCTTCGGCGTCCAGGGTCCGGGGGTGGGCAGGTGGCTCGTGCTGAAGGAGGCCACAGCAGGTGTGTTTTTCTTCATCCTGTCACATTGCTGCATTCTGTTAACGATCTCCAAAGGCGACATCTTTGCATAGAGGTGGTGGCATACTGTCTATGTGCCTTAGATGTGACATGCTGCTTCTCGACCCTGGCTTTGTGTTCACTGTAACTCTAGAAGGTGATAGTTTGACCCGGCGTTCCTCTCGACCACTAGACCCCTGCCTCTGCAAGGGCCCTCAGACAGCCCCGTGCCTGCTGAGGAAGCCAGGCTCAGCTTCCGCTTCTGGAGCCTCCACTGCTCAGTCATCACAGATTCCAAGTCTCTGGGCCCCCAGAGCGAGCCGCCTGGTCCCAGCACGGGCGCGGTCCCACCCCCAGGGCAGGAGCGGGGCAGCCACCGCGCCTCTCCGTGTCCCCGCCTGGGCCGTGGGCGCCCACCCGCCACGAAGCAGAACCCTCTGAGCATTCCAGAGACCGCCGCTCTCGGGGGGGCCTGCCCAGGCTGACGGACGGGGTCCTGGAACCACCGCTCCCTCGGGAAGGGTGGCCCGGGGACCGTCCCAGCCTGCGCCTGCCCAGACGGCATCTTCTCAGCTCACTCACTGTTTACCTTCTTTCAATGGTCCAACTGTGACTAGAAGCCGGAGCCCTGCCTCCCTGCGCCCCCCGCTGTGCGCCGCGCTTCTGGGTGCTCTTACCACTGATGGGTGCTACACGTGACGGGTGCTCCTTGGGCTAAACCAGTGTGTGTGAACCACCGCATCTGGGCCGCGCACCTCAGACTGCCTGCCTCTGGGCTCCCCCGTGCTCACGCGGGGACGGTTGGGCTGGTGCCCGGTGGCCCGCCGTGTCTCTGGTGCTGCCATCTGCCCTGGGCGTGCCTCCGCCCCAGTGCCTGCTGGAAGTGCCCTCCTAGCGCACGCCGTCCCCTTCCGTAAGTGACCTCATCGGTTCCAAGCACCTGCCACGCCCGTTAGCAGTTAAGTGCTCGGCTATTCATCTCCTTTACTTTCCCCACCCTGCCCCCACCCCCGTTGCTTTGAGGGCCAGTCCGCCTCCTCCGTCCTGTCCAGAAGGAGTCGTGAGTCCCCGTGCAGAGAGGAAGGACTACCCGTGGGTGCTGCGGGACCGCTGTCCCTCAAAGGTGTTCCCGACCTCCTCCAGACCTTGCCCTGGTTCTACCCCGGAGACCCAGGGGAGACAGGACGCCTGGCAGCCCCTCCTGCCTGGCCTCAGGTGGCTTTCCTGAGGCCAGGGGTTACCAGCGGGGACATGCCTGTGGCATGCCTGCGTCCTCCCCCATCACTAAGAGTGTGGACAATAGTAACACATTTGAGATAAAAGCAACCTCTTGGTCTGGTAAAACAACAACAACAACAACAACAACAACAACAACAACAGTTCTTTGCCTCTCCTGGTTGAAATTCTTCTGGGGGTGGGCTACCTGGAATCACTTCTGGAAGCATCTGTCCCTCGGTGGGGGGCGCTTTCCCAGTCGCCCCTCCCACACACGCTCCTAGTGGGAGATGACGGGCCCTTTGGGCCTCCTCCCGAGGAGCCCATAGGACGTGGCATCAGGAGCTGGCGCCATCCCCTGGGGTGAGGATGTGCAGAAGCCTCATCTTGTGGCTTGAAAATAATTGGCGACAGCGGGGGGGGTGGGTCGTGTGCCTTTCGGCCACCGTTTGGTGCACATCTTCCCTCTCGCGCACTTGTCCGGAGAGCGGCCTCCCGAAGGACCCGAGTGTGAGGACCTGCCCGGAGGGACGCACCTGGCATTGCTTCCATCCTGACTCCTCGGTGCCCCGGTTTGGTGCTCGCCGCCCGGCGCCGGCCTCCGGCTGTGGTCCCCGAGCGGCCAACCCTCCCGGCTTCCCAGGGTCCCAGCAACAAGAGAACGGTGTCCTACGCGGCGTGTATTGGGTGTACTTTTCCTGTTTCCTAAAAGTGACAGATTTCCCCATGGGATAAAACTGTTCCAGCGCTTTAGAAAAACCACCACCGAGTCTTGCGTGTGAATCAAGCCAGTCGGCTTCCCTGTCAGCCTCGTGCCGGAAATGAAGACAACTCACTGTCTCTGCTTGCCTCGTGTGGTTCTCTGGACGCGTGCCGCTCACTCCTGCGCGGACCATGGAGGCTGCTGGGGGGCTGGCGGCCCGGGGCTGGGCTTGTCGGTGATGGGTGGGCACCTGCTGGGGAGCACACGGCGTGGTGGGCGTGAGTGAGGGGCCTGCCCCAAGAGGCTGGGAGTCTTTGAGTGGCGGAGTGGCATTTGGCTCTTGGGGATTAGACCGGCCCCGGGGAGGCTGGAGTCCCCTCACCTGGGCCTCTTCTAGAAGTTCGGTTTTTCAGTGTCCTAGGTTCATAGGTAACACAGAGGAGACAGGAACGCTCGCAAATTGTTCTTCTAAGACCTGTCCTACAAGAGGGTAGCGCTGACCCCCTGAGGGTGGGTCGCTGTGCAGGTGGACAGGGAAGGCCTCGTGGGGGCCACTGTTGTGGCCCCAATTCACAGCCTCCTCCCGGAGCAGCCTTTGCGAGGCAGCAGGTAGAGCAAGGGAGCTCTCGGCCCAGATGCGCCTTTCTTTTCCTGCCCGATCCAGTTTTTCCTCGCCTTGTGACCCCAGAGGGCCGTGGAGTACAGGAAGCCTGTCCTCCGTGGCGGCCACCCCCACCAGGCCCTTCAGATGCTGCCCAGATTCCAGGGGGCTCTCTGGCAGAGCCGATGCCCCCGAGGCTTCCCCTGTACCACTGCGGCCCACCTTGGTGAGGCGGGGTCCTTGGCCACCCACGCTGGGGCCACATGTCCCAGGTGAGGCCTGCAGCTGTCATCAGCAGGCAGTGTCATGGCCACCGGTGGCAGGCCTGGCATCCTGCAGCCAGCAGGGGACGGGGTGTCTGGACAGACCCTTAAACACGGCAGGTTCCCGTGGTGGGTCATTTCTTTGTCTGCCCAAGGGAGGTGGGCAGAGTGGCAGAACCCACCCGCCCCCAACTCACATCCCGGGGGGTGCACACCACCTCCCTACTCTGTGCGTGAATGAGGGGGGACACTGTCCTTCTGTGCCCATCACGGACGTGTCTGGCTCCCGGCCTCTCCGCCAGCGTTCACGGGGCCGGTCAGGAGCCGCACTCCTCCTGGGACCTCGTGCCCAAACCTCAGCCCTCCAAGGGAAGTCCCTCTTCTCTGGGTCAGCAGAGCTGTTCAATACTGTTTTCTTCCTTCTGGTCCAGACCTTTCTCAGAGTGCGGAGGAGAGCCGGGGGGAGCCCCTTCCTTTTGTGAGCGTGTGGGAGGTGAATGAGGGGTCTGTCGCCCAAATCTGCCTGTCAGCCCGAGACCATGGTTCTGTCTTCCATTTGCAAATCCCGACAGCTTTATTTTCTCCAAAATAGAATTATGTCCACTGGGGCCGAAGTCGGGTGAGGGCCGTGTGTGGCTCCGGTGTCGGCAGGTGACCTGGTCGTCGGTACTGTCTGGCCGGGCGGGGCAGGCCGTCACCGGGGAGCCGGGGCCAGCGGGGGGTGGGGGTCCCCGGGGGTGCTGCCCCCTGGCCTCCCGTGGCCCACGTGCGCGGAAGTGGCCGGTCTGGTGTGGGGAGGCCCTGGTGGCGCCGAGCAGTGCTTGCCTTTCATTTCCGCTGCTGCATCTTGAGTCTCGCGAACTGTCGCATTGGAAGAGGGTCAAGTCCGGGATGGCTGTGCCACTCCTGCCGTTAGTGGTGATTGGTTTTTATAACTCAGTCCCCCATTAGACAAGTAAGATAACCTTCAACAGCAAACTGACTTAATTGGTAAACACAAACGCCGGCATTATTTCCAAGGATTTCTACAAGAATTACCTATAGAATAGCATCTGTGATCACAGAAGTGTGTGAACCCGTGTAGACAATTGTGTGACGTTGTTAGAGCCGCAATCTCCCTGACGGCGCACCTCTTCGTCCAGTTCTGTTACCCAAAAACAAAGACCAAAGAAGGCCAATCTCTCATTTGACTCTGTATTTTTAACCCGCCTGTTTTAAAAATTGCCGTCTGTAGTAACCGCTCGCTGTGAGGCCCCATCTTGACACTCCAAGTGATTGTGACCAGTGATTCACGTCCTGTTTTTCTGCTCTTCTAAAAAAAAAAACAACAAAAAGACAGTATAAGTTATTGCTCAGCAATAATCATGTTGTTCATGTGAATTAACAACATGTCTGGTTTTCTGATAGCATTATTATGTTTTATATTTTTGTTTACTGTATATTGTGTGTGGTTTTATTTGGTATTTATTTGTGTTTTGAGGTCTTGCGATGTTTTTGTGTTTCTGATGCTAATAACTAAAGTTTGTAAGAGTGTAGAATGCAAAACTTGGAAATGCTCAACTGTCTGATTAGAGGAAAATAAATCTGACTAAGGAGTCCTGGTTTCTCTTTCCGCCATCTCCACAGGCAGAGCCCTGGGCTTGGGGTGTGGGGGCCCTCCCCCCCCCCCCCGCCTCCGTGGGGCCTCCCAGGCTCTTCTCTCAGAAGTGGCCTTGGCAGTGACCCATGTGCTCACCCAGCCCCACACTCAGAAGGGCCCACACTTGGCTCAGTCCTCTGCCGTCACCATCCTCAAGTTCTTAACGTGTGCAGAAGGGGTCTCGTATGCTTGGTTTGCACTAGACCCTGCAGACTGTGGAGCCGTTCCTGCCCGTGGCTTCCTGGCCTCCCCTGCGAGGCAGTGGCTCTGACCTCGGCGAGTCCCGGAGGCTGGGACGCCCGGCAGCCTCTCTCTCAAGTCTGTGGCCTGGTCCAGAGCAGGGGAGGTGGCCCTCACTCTCCTGCCAGGCCGGTGCCCCGGCATCTGGAATGGTGGAGGGGCCCCAGACCTGGTGTCCCCTGGCCCCGGGTCCACCACTTCATCGGCTGTGGGCCTTTGTGCTCTTGGAGCCTCCGTTTCCTCATCTGTCATGGAAGGACAGCATCTCTCCTTTCTAGAACGTGGTTATTAAAAAGCTGTACCAGGGGCACCTGGGTGGCTCAGCTGGTTAAGCATCTGATTCTTGATCTCAGTGCAAGTCTTGATCTCAGGGTCGTGAGTTCAAGCCCTGCGCTGGGCTCCACGCTTAGAAAAAACAAAAACCAAGAAACAAAACTGTACCAGCGCTGACCTTCACAGGTGCTTGTAGGGGCTCCAGGTGACAAGTTCTAGCAGCTGCTCATAGGAGTGTTGGGGTTGGAGGGCCAGAAGGACCTCCTCCCAGCTCAGCATTTCTCTAGGTGGTTCTATGGATCAGGCCCAGGGGCAGGAAGCCCGTGTGGGCACCCCCAAATTATCCGTGTGGAAGCTGCTTTCCGGCACCAGTGCAAAGTCCCTGGGAACCGCCCAGCCCCTCCCCCACTGCCCTGCTCCCCCACATGTCACCACTGCGCCCCCCTGGGCCACTAGCACTGTGGGCAGCAGGAAGGTGGCCCCATCCAGGGTCCCACACAGGCTCTCTGGTCACACTGTTCCTGCTGTCCCTCAACTGGGGGGGGGGGGGGAGTCCTCCCCACCCTATGCCCTCAGAGCCAGGGTGATACACACAGTGGGGAGTCCAGGGCCCTCCCCCACCCCGGCCCTTCCTAATGTAGGTTCCTGCACCGCCTCCCTCTGCCTGGAGGGTCCCAGTTCACCCCACCCTGTGGTGAAGGGCTTGCGCCCCAACCGTGTCTCTGGTGCTCAGCCTTGGGCTCCCACCGGGGTCGCAACCACAGCAGGGACGCTGAGCGGCACCGTGGGAGCCCCGAGGACAGCCCTGACCCACCTCCTGGCCCGGGGACACGGTGTGGACAGTTCTGTGGGCTGGGATGCCCGAGGCATAAAGCAGCAGCTGCAAGGCCATGTGTGCTTGGGGTTTTCCAGCTCCTTCGGAGGGGGTGGCTCAGCTGGGATTTCAGAACTGGATCCTTGGCTTTCAGCCTTTTGGAAACTTTTGGAGTCCTACAGGAAGGGAAGTGGGCAATAAACCCCAGGAGAAGAGCACCCCCTGCTGGTTGCACCTGGGCCGGAGGCGCCGGTGGGGACATTGGGCAGAGGCGGCCGCAGATCTGGGCCGCTGTCCAGCAGCAGAGGGCGGGTGTGATGAGAAATGGGGTGCTCGGAGCAGCTCCCCTACCTGAACCCAGACCTCAGCCAGGACTGACGGTGTAGGAGCACGTCAGACCGGCCCACGGCCTTGGCTTTGGTCCTCGAGTCAACACTGGGGACAGCCCTGCTCGCCCAGCGACCTGGGAGGCTTGGTCCAGGAGAGGAGGGACCGAGCGGTTCCTGGTGACCCGGGGGCTGCCTCCCTCGGCTCAGGGGGCCGGGGTGGGGCCGCTCTGTTCTGAACCCCTCCAACCAAGACCTCTGCAGGGCCAGCTAGGAACTCGTGCCAAGCCAGGGTGCAGGAATGTGTGCAGGCCTCCCCGTGCTGCCGGCTCTGCCACTGTTGGTATCGACCTGCTCGCGGAGGCAGCGACATCCCACAGGAGCCGAGGACCAAACCTGCAAAGATGCCGGAGTCCACCGTGCGCCTGCGTTCTCTGAGGATCTGTCTTTAGTGAGAAGATCAAGGTCTGGAGAGGGGCCCGTCCCCGGAGCCCTCCCTGCACTTTGCTGGTCTTCCGTGACTGAGGTTCACCTTGGTGCTTGGACCCGCCCACTGACCTGAGGGACGGTACCGGAACCGGACGGGCGAAGGCCTGGAGATGCGCTTGCTTGTCGTGAAGAGCGAGTGTTTCCAGTTTCCTGAAAACGGACAGCTGCAGAAGCTAAATCCTGAACCAAAGAGATCCGTGAAAAACACCACCGCCACTGGGAGAACGGAAGTCCGCGGAGGAGGTCCAAGGGCACCGTGGAGGGCCGGCTGGGACCTGTAAGTGCCGCGGGGCTGCCCGGAGGCATCCGGCATGTTCCTCGGGGGCTGGATAAGGAGTTAGAGGCGCAGGGGCAGTTTTGAATGTCCCCAAGCCTACGACCCCCTGCCTTGCTCCCCAGTGGACCCCTGGACCTCAGGGCTGACGTTGGAGGAAAGCAGAGCTCAGAGGCCCCCCAGGGCACTGAGGGGGCTGGGCTGGCAGCCGGGTCTGAGGACCAGAGGCCAGCATCCTGGCGGGGAGAGCATGCGAGGGAGTCTGTGAAAGCACTCTTGTGGTGGGGGGGGCAGGGGGGGGGGACATGTGGTCTGAGCCAGTGGTGGCCACCAGCCTGGCAGGAGGCACACCCTGTGGTGACCTTAGCCTGTTGGGCCTTTACAGGCAGCTGGGTGGGGTGGGGGGTCACACACCTTCTCACGGAGGCCTGCCCCCTCACTGTCCCCGACGCTCTGGCTGCTCAGAGCCCTGCTCAGATGGCTGTGGCGCGTCCTTCATGCACCCCTGCCTCCCCCCCGGCCAGCGGCAGATCCGGGAAGGCCGCACCCCAGCCCCTGCTACAGGCCTGGCACCGAGTGTGTGCGCAGACGAAAGGCCGAGAGAAATCTGGAGTTCGGCAGGGTCGAGGATGAGGGGCCCTCCAGGGCCAGAGTCTGGCAGGGGTCTGTGCAGGACTGCAGGGCCCGGGGGTGACCAGCCGGCCCTGGGAGGAGCATGGGCCATCCCTTCCTCCCAGGAGCAGCTCCTGTGCTCCCACGGTACCGCGTGGGCCCCGGGGGCACTTCACGGAGGATGCTGCAGTGGGGAGGAGATGGCCTGTCCGCAGAGGTGACTTCATGCGGAGACCGGAGGGACAGGAGGAGCCCTGCCAAGAGGGGCTGCTGTTCATCCTCCCACCATCCCCCCACCCCCCACCCCGGCTCCTCTCCCTGCGCAGGAAGAGAACCAAGCACGCTGGAGCCTCAGTCCCTCCAGAGGGACACTAAGGCCCAGAGATGTGCAGGAGCCTACCTGAGGTCACACAGCAAATCAGGGACAAAGGTGAAGGGGAAGGAGCTGGGGACTGTCCTTGGGCTGATCCACCCCACAGAGCTGTAGAGAAGGTAGGGGGGCAGGACAGTGGAAAGGGGTGATCCCCAAGGTTCTGCAAGTCTGGGTGGGGACCACGGGGGATCTGTCCCCCCACCCTGGGGCGGGGGAGCAGGGCTGTCACTCACAATGCCCTCACACTAGGTGGGGGCTGAGATGGCCAGTCGGAGCACGGCAACCCTGCACCGTGCGATTGGGGCACAGTTGGAAACAGGAACCAATCAGAGACCTCACTGAGCCATGCCCAGCGGCCTAGTCAGAGAGGTGTGGGGTCCAGCTGTCCTGGGGGCCACCTTTCCTGCCACGGGAAGGTTGTGCATAGAGGGAAACCAACAGCCAGGGCAGCCAAGCCGAAACAGAGTGAGACTGAGACCCGCAGACAGACACAGAGACTGAGAGCTTGGAGAGCCCCTGGATCCAACCTTGCCTGAAGCAGCCGCTTCATGGCATTTCCTGATTATTGGCAGAAACTCACTTTCGGACTTTGTCCTTCTGCTACTTCCCACAGAGCTCCTGACCGAAGTGTGTGCCCACATGTGTACCGGGGTACCCAGGGCACCTGTGCGTGCAGCTTGGGGCCTTCTGTGAACACAGGGCACCTGTGCCAGGGTTCAGCCGCTCCTCGTATCGTGTCTGCACTCCTGAGGTGGCAGGGACTCCTGGCAACGCTGGGCCAGGCAGGGCTGGTGCCTGTCTCCTGCCTCAGCATGGGCTCCTATCCAGGTCACCCTCTGATATCTGGACCCACGTCAGCCACTGGCAAGGATGCCCCCTTCAGGGTCTCACGGCCCACCTGCCCCAACTCATCCTGTTCTGCCACCTTCACACTGTGGCTACAGCTGTGACCTCATCCTGTTTTAATGCCACCTCTTCCAGGAAGTTTCTCTGATTGCCAGGGAGTCTTGCCGCCCTCTTCAGACAGAACAATGTCTCTGGACGTGGCCTGCCCAAGGAGGTCAGAAAGTTCCGGGTCCCCAAGACCCAACCACCCCACCCTCTAGAGCCTCTCTCGGGCCTTGCCCTCAAAGCAGTTCACTTTCTCAGTTGGGAGAAAGGAGCCCCCAGCTTGGGAGGAGAGCGCCTCCAAGCTCTCTGCCTTGAGAGCCACAGGTAGGGTGGTGGGAGGAGGTGAGGCGGGCAGAGCCAGACACTCTGCTGGAGCCCCAAGAAGGCCTAGTCAACAGAACTGCCTCCCGGCAGAAGCAAGACAAGGGGCAGAATGGATACGACCCCAAACACCCCTTTGTTCCTGGCGAGGGCTTCCCCCCGGGACGGAGCGTCCTGTCAGCCCAACAGGCAGACAAGGCGAAAGTCCGGGGCCTGGGAGACCCCCTCCTCATCCCAGGCTGGGCTGGGGGCCGACGCCTCCGGGCAGGGCCGGCACCGCCCAGAGCGTACTCGAACTCGGGGCTCCCTCTGGTTGTTCCCGGTCCTCCACCTCTTTAGCCACGCCCACCGCCTGCCCTCATCAGCTCACCCTGGACCCAGGGGCCACCTGCCACTCCTCCCCTCGCCGTCAGCCCTAACCGGCAAGGTGCCATCTGCCCCACCCGTAACGCCCCCCCCCTTCCCTCGTCCAGTTTACTGCCCACAGTCTGTCAACCACCCCCCCCCCCGCCTTCTACCATCCCATCCCCCACAAACCCACCCCCTTCACCCCCAGCCACCCCAGCCCCCTCGCTCCGCCACCCTGCATGAGCAGCACACCCGTCCGTCCATCCGGCTGTGTCCGGCTGTGCCCCCGGCTCTCATCCACCCGGCAGCCATCCGTCTGCTAACCTGCTACTCACAGTCCATCTAAATCCTGCCCCCCATCCCCCCGTCCACCGGCCAGTCTCCCCTACCAGCCATTCGTCGGCCCAAAGCCACCACCTTTTCTCGCCCACCGTTCATGTCAACAAAGCCCCTCCAACGTCTACAATTGCTGTCTCACGCACCCGCCGTCCATTTACCCAAGCACCATTTTTGTCCACCCTCCAGGCTTACCATCTCTCTTCCTCATGCAGCCACCACCCGCCGTCCGTCGCCCGTCCTTCCACAATCCGCTGCCCTCTATCCACCCACCACCCACCACCCACCGCCCATCGCCCCCCAGTACCGCGCCACACCCACCCGGTCTCGCACCACTCATCCTCCACCCGCCAGCGCTCGGTTGGTGTGCATCGGTGGGTTCGCTCACCGCCTGCCATCCCTGTGTCCCCCCTCCTCGGCTGACCGGAGCACGCACCCTCCACCCCTCACCGGGCACCTGCTGCCGGCCATTCACCACGCGCTCTTAGGCGCTCGCCACTCAGCCCGTCTACCACCGTCCACAGTGCAGCCGGCCCCGGCAGGAGGGCCCTGCTCGGAAGGCTGGACACCCAGCTCCCGCGGGTGGGCCGAGTAGGTGCAGCCCCAGACGCGCAGGGACAGAGACAGCAGAGGCCCTAGAGGTTGTTCACCGCCACCACCGTCCCCCCCCCCCCCCCAGCCCCACCCTTGTCACGGAGCGGGCGGGTCCTCACGAGCCCCTCTTCCCGGGCGCCCAAGGTCCTCAGGTTCCCGCAGGGCTGAGTGTGGGGGAGGGAGCGAGTCGGACCGGCGCCTCCTGGCGGGGCCTGGAGGTAAATGTGTAACCGCCCGACGGCCGCGCCCCGCCCCGCCCCGCCCCGCCCCGCCCCGCCCCTCCCGGTCAGGTGGACCCCGCGGGGCAAAGTCTGCGGGTCGGGGTCGGCGCGACGGGCCCGCAGCGGGATGGGCGCGCTGGGCCGGGCGCTGCTGTGGCTGCAGCTGTGCGGTAGGCGGGGGGCGCGCTGGGGGGCGGGGGAGCCTGGGGGGAGCGCCTGACAGGCCGCGGGGGGCGCGGGAGGCTCGGGAGGCCCGGGAGGCTCGGCCTGGCTCCTGCCCGAAGCAGCGTGCGCGTGCGGTCTCCGCGGCCTCAGTCTCCCCGTCCCCGGGGGCGCGCTGGCCCTCCCCCTTTGCACCCGGGCCGGCGCGTGTCCCGGGTGTCCGCCCCCAACGCTCCTCAGTCCCTGTCCTTCTCTCCTTTTCTTTTCTTTTTTTTTTTTTTTTGGTAAGTTTATTTTTAGTTTATTTTTTTATTTTGAGAGAGAGAGAGAGAGAGAGCATGAGCAGGGGCGGGCAGAGAGAGAACCCCAAGCAGGCTCCACCCCGCCACGCAGAGCCTGACGCAGGGCTTGAACTCCCTAACCCTGAGATCATGACCTGAGCCCAAATCAAGAGTCAGAAGCTCAAGGGACTAAGCCACCCAGGCGCCCCCTGTCCTCCTCTCTTACGCCCCTGGCGGCTCCCTCAGGACACAGATCCCGATCAGAGCCCACCCTCCAGCGCTTTCTACTGGGCAGAGGCCTCCTACCCCCTTCACATCGGTCCCCCGGTGGTCTCTGTCCTTGCCCTGCAGTGCCCGCGGCGGCTCCAACGACCAGCAAACTGGGGGCGGGGCTAGGGGGCGATACCGAGGGGTGTCCTAGAGGAGGGCACGCAGGAGCGGGCTCTGCAGATCCGGTGGGAGTCTGTCAGAGCACCGAGGCAGGGCTCCCGCAGGGTCTGGGCTGACAGGGAGACTGCATCTGTGCCCCGGGCTCTGTGACCAACCTTCTTCCTCCTGGGGGTTGGGGCGTCTGAGCGGGAAGCACTTAGTCACCCCCTCCCCAGCGATGACCCGCGCGGCCTACAAACTCTGGGTCCCCAACACCAACTTCGAAGTGGCCACCAACTGGAGCCAGAACCGGACCCCGTGCGCAGGCGCTGCCGTCGCGTTCCCGGCAGACAAGGTGCTTCCCCTTCCCCAGCCCGGGGCTCGGGGCGGGGACTCACGTGGCCGCGAGGTCGGGGAGAGGCAAAGGGGGTCCGCCAGCCAATGCCAGTTCTTTCTGCAGATGGTGTCGGTCCTGGTGCGAGAAGGTCACAGCATCTCCGACATGGTGAGGGGGAGCTGCGGCTGAGACCCAGGTCGGAGGGGGCTGGTGGTCCCCTGAAGCCCCTTTCTTGTCTTGTGACTGGCCCCCACCTGCATGGGAAACCGTGCAGGCCTTGGGCCTTTGGCTTCTGGAAGGGCTTTCTGGGAGGCTGGGGAAACCGTATGGGAGAGTAGGCCCTGGTCCTGTGGTCGCAGCTCAGGCTGGGACCTGTACATTTGGAAGATGCTACATCCTGCGCTTGCCTGGAGCTTCGCTATGTGTTAAAGGCTCTGATAAGATCTGGGAGAAAGGCCTCTGATAAGGCCTGTCTCTTAAAGGCGGAGTCAGGAAGCTACTGGCCAAATGCAGCCACGTGGCTGGAGCTAACAATGGTTTTTACATTTTTAAGTGGTTGGGGGAAAGAAGTCAAAAGAACATTTTTGTGGCACGTGAAATATAGAATTCAAACTTCAGTGTCCATAAATAAAGTTTCATCAGCACATAGCCCTGCCCATTTGGTCACTAGCATCTATGGCCACTGTCACCCTATAAGGCAGAGTTGAGTGGCCATGATGGAGCCCGTGTGGCCTTCAAAGCTTAAAATATTTACTGTCCGACCCTTTACAGAAAAGGTCAGTGCTCCCTGATTTAAAGTGTCATTTCCCAGGACCCAGCAGCGTCAGGGTCACTCCTAGTTCCCACTGCTCACTGGGGTGGATCATTGTTGTGTCAAACGCACGCCTGCCAGCAAGATGTGACTGATGTCAGGGTTGCTGGCTCTGAGCAGAGGTGGAGCTGGGGGGAGGGGGGGCTCTCGGTATGGGTGCCAGAGTTGGAGTCCTCTCCTGGAGGCCACTGGATTTTGCATGGGTGAGTTGGGGAGAGGGGCATCTGGTGGCCCTGGCCCCGCCCAACCTCTTGCCCAGATGCAGGATCTGGGGACCTCAGGCCTAATTTCCATTCCCTGAGGTGTCTTGGTTAATTGATGATTTTCAAAAGCAGCATTAATTGTGGGACCCGGCCACTCATGGGGCAGGGCATGTCAGTGCAAGGGACCCCTACCCTACCTGTGAGCTGTCCCTGCCTGGGGAGGGGCCGTCGGGCAGAGACTGGGGGTCCCGGGTCCTGGCAGATCGGGGGTGCAGATGCCGTTTCACATCTGTCCAACCCAAAGACCAAGATGCGGAAGGGGCAGCCAGGTGGAGGAGGGGTGGAGACCTGGAGGGAGGAGCTGAACCCAGCGCACCACCCCCCCCCATGTGTAATCCTGGCACCCAGGAGAGGCAGTAGCCTGGAGCAAGCGGAGAGGGGCATCCGGAGCCGGTGGGGAACCCTCAGGCAGGGGTCTGTCTGGGGTGGGGTCCTGGGGCCGGGGGCCCTGCTCTGATGACCTAGTTATTTTGGTGATCTCCTTTGGAAGCTTGAGCATGTTAAGAGAGGCATTCATTCATGCCTCACAGGTCCCTCTGTCTGGCCCTTCTTTCCATCCCCCGCGGCCCAATTAGGAGCCCCTCCTCCTGTCCTGGGGGCCCAGAAGGTGCCCCCTCATCTCCCAAGTCTGTCTTCTGCCTGCACCGCGGGAGCTGCCCCCCCCCCCCCACTCCACTGGGCCCGGGTGGGAACTGTCAGGGGGCCCGGGAACAGGCTGAACGGACCCAGAGCTGCCCCCGACCGCCTCCCACCCCCGGAGCACGGAGGTCCCTCCTCCCCGCCGCCTGCCATCAGCGCTGTCCGGCTGCCCAGAGGTAGCCCTAGTAACAGGGGCAGCCACAGCCGCGTTTTAACTTGTCTTTCTCAGGTTTGGGGATTCCCTCCCTGGGGTTTTCCCCTTCCTGAACCCCCTCTCCTCTCCCATCTCTACCTTTGGAGGAATCTCGTATTTTCTACCCATGAACCCACTGTTGGTGCGAGATACTGCGAGTGCCTTCCCGCCGTGAGCATTCTGCCTGTGGTGCCCTTCCCAACAGAAACCGGCGTCAGAATCGACCGTGCGGAACCTGCTGCCTCACACCTGTGTTTCTGGTGTTTTAAGAATCCCTCCCCGCTGCCAAGTCACAGCCATAACCACCCCTGTGTCTGTTAAGACACAGTTTTGCCACCAGGGTCACACGCTTGAGTGGGACCCGGCTAGGGAACCAGCTTTATTTTTCTCCCTGGGATAAGCCTGATTTCTGACGTCTTCCTCCGAACCACCAGCTTCATGGCGCTGTCGCCACTGTTCATCAAGTGCCCAGGGTGCCCGGGGCTCTCTCGGGGCCCTTGTCCCTCTGCTCGCTTTCCCTGTTCCTGCCGGCACCACGCGTCCTCACGCTGTGGCTCTGTGGGGCGTCTTGCTACCCGAGGGCGACTCGCCCCTCCACTCTCCTGCCAAGAGGCCCGCTAGTTCTTTGCGGATCTGATGCTGCAGAGAAATGGTAGGGTAGCTTTATCAGGGAACAACAGCAACAACAAAACCTGGGAAGTTTGGAAATGAACACCAGCTTTATACTGTCAAGCCGCCCATTCAGGACCGTGAACTTCTCTGCAAATATCTCACAGCATCCATCACAAAACTCGATACTGGACTTTTAAAGTGGTCCCCACGCAGGTCTTGTATAGTATCGGTCCATTCGTAGACCTTTATAGTTTGCTTTGCGTTACGAACGGTTCTCTATTTTTAAAAACTGTGCGTTCCACTTGCTTATCTTTATAAACACTGATAGTTGTTCCTCTTTCTTTCCAGTCCTGACTCCTTTTCCTTCTTTTTCTTTCCAAATAGCATCGTCCAGGACCTCTCCCCCTATGTTACGCACGAGGGACAAAAGTGGGCCTCTGTGCCTTGTTCCAATGGGAAAGAGAAGGCATGTCTCATTTCTCATTGAATGAATGTTTGCTGCAGGGCTTTGGTACGTGAACTTTATTAAATTGTGGAAATTCTATTACTCACTTGCTAGCAGCGTTTTAAAAAAATCATAAATACATTTGTGGAGTTCTCTGTTGTTGTTTTTTAATTGAGTGAGGTGCGGTTGCCCCCTCCCTGCTTTTAGCCTGTTAATGAGGTTTTCTGAGGTTGAGCTGTCGTTGCAAGACCGATGGCCCCCTGGGACCTGTAGTTGCAGGTCAAACGTGCCACTTCTTCCTAACACCTGGCTTCCCTCCGTCAGAATGTTTGGATTTTGTTGGCACAAGACTCCTCACTGCCACCTGCTGGGACATCACGGTACATACGTCTGGGAAGTCGGGACGGGAGCCGTCCTGGGACAGGAACCCCATGATGACCGTGCTTTGTTTTGTTTTTTAAGCTTCTTAAAAGTTTATTCTCTCTTATTATGAGAGAGAGAGAGGGAGGGAGAGAGAGAGAATCCTAAGCAGGCTCTGCACTGTGCAGAGCCCGACATGGGGCTCAAACCCACAAACTGCGAGATCATGACCTGAGCTGAAATCAAGAGTCGGACGCTTAACCGACTGAGCCACCCAGGCGCCCCACCATGTACTTTTAAAATACACTATTGGAACTAGTCAGCTGATATTTTATACGGGATTTTTTTTGTATCTATAAGTAAAACAAAACTACAATTTTTCTTGTATTGTCCTCCATTCGGTTTGGGAATCAAGATTACACGGGCCTCATGAAATGGCCTGGGCAATTTTCACTCCTTTTTCCATTTCCCAGAATGACGTCTAAGAAGGAGTCAGTTAGTTGTTCCTTGAGAGGTTAGTATCCTTCACCTGTAAAAAACTTGTACTGGAACACGAGGTCCTTGACTAACATTTCAATTTCTTTAATGCTTACTGGTCTATTCGGATTCTCTACTGCTTCTTGTGCCCATTTTGACACTTTGAATTTTTCTAGAAACTGTTATATTTCATCCAGGTTTTCACGTCCGGCCGTCCTTTTTATTTCTTAAGCTTTTCGGCGTCTGTGTCCACCCTCATGAGTCCTTCCGTGTGCGGCCGCCGCCCTCTTCCCTCCCAATTTCTTCCAAGCGTTTTCAGAGAAGGCCTCTGTGCGGCCATCACTCCGAAGTCTTTTCATTATGCTCCTGCATTTGAATGGAACTTTGGCTGGATATAACATTCTAGAAGGGAAGTTCTTTTCCTTTCTGCATCCATTGTTGTTGCTGAGAAACCGGACTTCTGAGCCCCCGGGGTGATCTGCTCTTTCTGAAGCTTTTAGAATGTTCTCTGTGTCATTGACTTGTCTGGGTGTGATCTTCCTTGTTTCCCATTCCGCGCTCCAGGAGACCTTTCCATCTGAGGGGTCCCGGCTTTCTTCAAATCTGCAAAAGTCATGCTCCTTGTTTCTTCAAATATTTCCCCTTCGCCCCCGCCCTTTATATATGCATTTCTGCACCTGGATGTCAATTCTCTCTCCTCTCCTGGTGGCTCTGCACTTCCCTGCTCCACCCTGCAGGGTCCCTCAGCAGAAACACCCGTCACTGTGCCTTCTCCAGCTGGACTGGTCCGCATGTTTATCTCACCTATCGTGCTCTTCCTTTCAATGATTACATGTTTCATGATTTATTTATATCTTCTCTTTTGGTTCTTTTTATTATTATTAAACTTTTAATTCCAGTGTGGTTAACATGCAGTGTTATATTGGTTTCCTGGGTACAATATAGTGTTGAATTCAACCCCCTTTGGTTCTTTTCTTAAAGATTTTTTAAAATGTTAATTTATTTAAAAAAATTTTTTTTAATGTTTATTTATTTTTTTGAGAGAGGGGGAGAGAGAGCGCAAGCAGGGGAGGGGCAGAGACAGAGGGAGACACAGAATCCAAAGGAGGTTCCAGGCTCTGAGCTGTCAGCACAGAGCCGGACGTGGGGCTTGAACCCACAAACTGTGAGATTGTGACCTGAGCTGAAGTCTGGTGCTCAACCGAATGAGCCACCCAGGTGCTCCAAAATGTTGATTTATTTTAGGGACAGAGAGTGCAAGCTGGGGAAGGGCAGAAAGAGAGACAGAGGACTTGAAGCCGGCATCTGAAGCTGGCTCTGTGGTGAGCCCTACTTAGGGCTTGAACACACAAACTGTGATACCATGACCTCAGCCACAGCTGTGGCTTCAGTGGAGCCACCCAGGCACCCCTGGTTCTTTTTAAAGACTTCAAGTTCTCCACCTCCCCCATTCCCGAGGCATGTCTGTCCCCACGGCTCACTGCGGCACCTGTGGGTGGGGCTGCCTCGGGTGTGGGGACAGTTGGCCCGTGACCTCACATCCCCCCGGGGGTCGGCCTCTTGGTCAGGGCCGGTGCTCAGGTAGGGGACAAGCCAGCTAGGGCTTGAGGCCCGGCCCTGAGTGGGCCGCCCACGGCGACAGGGAACCACACACGATTCCTGCTCCGCGCAGCTCTCCTGGCCCAGCGCTCCCCTCCAACCCCAACCCCAACCCGGAAGGTCAGAAGGAGGAGGCATGGGGTCCTGGGGCTTGGGGGCGGTGGGGAGGGAGAGGGCGGCGGGGACTCCGTCACCTGGCCTTCCCACTGCCTTAGATCTGACACCTGAGGCCTGAGCTGTGGCCGGACTTCTGTGGCGAACGGGCTGCACGGGCTGCCGTGGTGGAGCCCAGGCCCGCAAGGGAGACAGAGGCCGCGCTGAGGCCCCGGCACCCCCAAGTGCAGCCCCCTCCCCTCCCTCCCACTTCCAGCTGCCTTCACAATCCCTTGCGGCTTGGGTTCCTGGCTGGTGCAGCTCCCCCCACCCCGCCCCGCGGTGGGGGGATGTGAGAGGCCGTGGCCCGAGTGTCACCCTGCCCCAAACTCTCCACGCGCCCAGGTCTCAGGCGGGGTCTTGCTCCTCGGCCTGCAGTCCCGCTCCCTGGGGCTTATTTGAACCTCGGCAGTTACGGGCCGCCCCCAGCCCCTGACCTCACCCGCCCGCTCCGCGGTCTGCACTCCCTCCCCCGGGGTCGCGGAGGGGGGACGGGTCCCTCTGGGACCCGGGACCGCCGCCTGAGCCCCCCCCCCCCCCCCGCTTCCTGCAGCTCCTGCCGCGGGACGGGGAGTTCGTCCTGGACTCGGGAGCCGGCTTCGGCGCGGCGGACGCCGGCAGGGACCCGGACTGCGGCGCAGGTGAGGGGCCGGGGCGGGGCCTGCCGGGCCGGGGCGGGGCCGGCGGGGGCGGGGCGGGGCCTGCCGGGGGCGGGGGCGCCCTCGCGCGTAGCTCAGGGACGCGCGCCCACCCAGCCGCCCCCGCGCTCTTCCTCGACCCCGACCGCTTCTCGTGGCACGACCCGCGCCTGTGGCGCTCCGGGGGCGCGGCGCGCGGCCTCTTCTCCGTGGACGCCGAGCGCGTGCCCTGCCGCCACGACGACGTCGTCTTCCCGCCCGACGCCTCCTTCCGGGTGGGCCTCGGCCCCGGCGTCGGGCCCGTGCGCGTCCGCAGCGTCTGGGCTCTGGGCCAGGTGAGCCGCGCGCGCGCGCGCGGGGCCGGCCCGCGTCTCCTCTGCGCGCCTCGGCCCCTCCCGGGCCCCACGCGAGAGTTCCGGGCACTCAGTCGCTGTCCCCTCCTCGGGCCGGCGCCGCCCGCGACCCGGCCACCCGCAGACGTTCACGCGCGACGAGGACCTGGCCGCGTTCCTGGCGTCCCCCGCCGGCCGCCTGCGCTTCCACGGGCCGGGCGCTCTGAGCGTGGGTGCCGAGGCCTGCGCCGACCCGTCGGGCTGCGTCTGCGGCAACGCCGAGGTGAGCGCGGAGGGCGCCGGGGTGGCCCGGGTCCGCCGGGGGTGAGGGTGGGGGAGGGGCGGGGCTGGCGCCTGGCCCTCCCTCCACGCGGTCTGCCCTTCCCCCTCTCCGTGCCGACGGTCGCTGGCCCGCCTCCAGGTACAGCCGTGGATCTGCGCCGCCCTGCTCCGGCCCCTGGGCGGTCGCTGTCCCCCGGCCGCCTGCCGTGACGCCCTCCGGCCCGAGGGGCAGTGCTGCGACCTCTGCGGTGAGCACCCCCTCGTGTTTGCGGGGACGGCCTAGCTACCCTGGTTCGCCCCCAGCCTCACTTTCTCTGCTGGCCCTGGGCCCTCCTGTCGCAGGAGCCATCGTGTCGCTGACCCACGGCCCCACCTTTGACATTGAGCGGTACCGGACGCGGCTGCTGCGAGGCTTCCTGGTAGTGGGGCCGCGCTCCCCCCCCCCCCGCCGCCCCTACCGCAAGACCCGCCCGGGGCCACCCTTTGCCTCATTGACGCGGTGACTCTCCGCGCACCTGCCCACCCCGTGTCCCTGCTGCCGACGCCCCCGCGGGTCCGAGGGCGAAGTCCCTGGGCTAACCCTGTCTCCACCCCCTCCCCCCAGCCCCAGTACCAGGGGCTGCAAATGGCCGTGTCCAAGGTGCCGCGCCAGAACGCAGGCGCCGAGGCAGACACGGAGATTCAGGTGGTGCTGGCAGAGACCGGGCCCGACGGGACGGGCGGCGCGGGGCAGCTGGCACGTGCCCTCCTGGCGGACGTCGCCGAGCACGGTAACCGCGGGTGCCGTTTTCCCGGCCCCTGACCCGCCCCGCCCGGCGGAGACTGAGCCGGCGCCCTCCGTTGTAGGCGAAGGCCTGGGGGTCCTGTCCGCGGCAGTTCGGGAGTCGGGCGCGCCGGTCGGGGACGGCTCCGCAGCGGGACTGGAAGGTTCGGGAATGCGCGCGGGGCTGGCAGGCGGCGTGGCGGCGGGGCTGCTCCTGCTGCTGCTGGCGCTGCTGGCGGGGGCGCTGTTGCTGCGTGGCGCTAGGAGCTTCAGGTACGCGGGGGTGCCGCGGGGGACGGAGGCTCACGTCGCGGAGGAGGACCGCGGGGTTCATGTACGTCCTTGTTCCCCAGGTGGAGTAGGCGCGACGAAGCGGCCCCAGCGCCCTTCGTGGCGCCCTTGGGCTTCTCCAACCCGGTGTTCGACGTGGCGGGCTCAGTGGAGCCGGTGAGGGGACGGGTGTGGGTAGCGGTCTTCCCCGGGGCTGTGCTGGGCGCCGACGCACCTTGACCCTGCGCACCCTGCAGCCTTCCGCCCCACAGGTGGAAAACAGCAGCGTCAGCCGCAGCTACTTCGTTAACCCTCTTTTTGCCGAGGCGGAGGCCTGAGCCCCCGTGTGACTGGCCAGCCCCCCTTCTGCCCTCCGCCGCCCCATTTCGAGAAATGTACGGGTCCCTGACATTAAAAGATCTCCGTTCCCTTTTCCACACTCCTTGTCCCCAGCCCCTGCAGACCAAGGACGGGGTGGCTTTGCCCAATAAAGGGGTTTCTTGCACCTGCTATCAGTTGCCTCCTGTGTCCCCACCCCTTTGCCTTTGCTTGAATGTGGAGAGCCGGCCAGTGCCCTCGTCACTCCATTGGTGAGGGGTGAGCCTCAGAGTCCTCCCTTCTGGTCACCTGTAAAGGGCAGTTCTGGGCACTACCTGTAGAATGGGTCCCCGAGAAGACTGCAGTCTGCAGAGTTGCCCCCAGAACAAGGAGGGGGCTGGAACTCGGGAGACGGGGTGGTTAGAAGCCAACAGGAGTGAGGCACCTGGTGAGGCTGGCTGTCCAGTAGTCCCCCAACATCATGCCAAATGGCTGTTGACCTTGCAAATACAACAGCCGGCCATTTTACCAGAAAAACGGGTTTGTTCTGGAATGGCAGAGGAGTTGCACTTCGGGGTGTGCAGGCTGTGGCGAAACCGCGGGCAGGCAAGTCCGGAGACCAAAGGAGAGGAACACGGTAGAGAAAAGGCAGGGGGTTGGGTGGGGCCGGTCTGAGTGGCGGCCCACCGGGGGCAGCGGGCATTGGGGCTGGTGGCGCTTTCTCACTGGCTGGCTGGTACCAGGCCGGAAGGGCTTCCTCCTCCTGCCGGTCCGGTGGGGGGATGGAGGGCAGGTGGGTGCGGTGCCCACCGGCTGGAGGCTCCGTGTGGATGAAGTAGCCTTCACTCAGGCTCCCATCTTCCTCTTCTGATGAAGATTTTTCCTTAAAAGCATCACTGATCAAGAGTTACTAGTGTGTTATTTGTGTCCCTCAGTGCCAGGAAAGACCTTTCCCACGTGGTGGGTCCCACATCGGAGGGAAAGCGCATACCAGTGAGAAACATTTAAGGCCGCATTTGAATAGTGAGGAAGGTTTGGAGGAAGGACTCAGGTGTTTCCCATCCGAGGTCCGCTTCCTGCTGAGGTCGCTCCTGTCGGAGATCATCTCGAAGCAGTGAGCTGGCGTCACCTAAATGGTTTCTACAAAGGTTTGACAAGCACCGGGAAGAAACAGTGATTACGCAGGGCTGGTGAGCAGCACCTGGCAGGGGCCCTTCCAACAAGGTTGAAGAGACCTTCTGGAGTGTCTTTTGCAGTAGACGGAACGTCTGGTTGCAGGTGGTGACCTTCGCTCTCTGCATCTCATGGGCGCGTGCCGTGGAAAGATGGTTCTGCTCACGAGCACTGGTTCTCAGTAGACAGGGTTCGGCCTTTGCGGTACTGGGGTACCTGCTCTTACCAGCTGTGGATCGGAGCGGGCAGGAGCCAGGTGCACCTTTGCCCTGTAAACTACCCCAGAGGGGGTGGAGCTGAGATTTAGAAGGGCCAATAGCAGTGCTTTTGGCTGGGGTATTGGAAGCATCTTTGCAAATTTTGCCAGTTGGGTTTTGTTTTTTTTTTTTCTGTTTTTACTTTTATTTGCATGTATTTCATGCAGAATTTACTCCCGGGCCATAAGTTTTTGTTTCTTCAGTTTCTTCTGGGATATCTTTTTCTTCTGTGCAACCTCCTCTTCTGGTTTAGGAACAATCTGCTCTTTTTCAGTAAGGATCATCTCAGTGTGGCAGGGAGAGCTCATGTATGGGTTAATCCGACCATGAGCCCTGTAAGTTCTACGCCGCATTTTGGGGGCTTTGTTCACCTGGATGTGCTCAATGACCAGAGAATCTACATCTAAACCCTTAAGTTCAGCATTACTCTCTGCATTTTTAAGCATGTGCAGTAAACATTCGGCACTCTTTTTGGGCCACCGACCCTGTGTCCAGCCCCACTGTTTGGCCTGGGCACACCTACCAGCTCCACCATTGTAGCGTCGGAATGGCACACATTGCTTCTGCAAAGTGACATCTTTCAGATACTTGGTGGCTTTTCGGATACGCATACCCTTGATGGCCTGGGCAGTTTCCCGTGTGTTCTTAAAGTGAACACGAAGATTTGAACCTCTTGATTTGCATGATTTTGTCGGGTTTTCCGGGTCAAGTGAATAGCGAACCATTTTCAGAGATCACCTCAGGCCGCTTACGGGAACGGGTTTTTTTTTTTAACTTTTTAAATGTTTATTTTTCACAGTGAGCAAGTGAGCATGAGTGGGGGAGGGGCAGAAAGAGGGAGACAGAGGATGTGAAGTTGGCTCCACGCTGACAGCCCGATGCGGGGCTCAAACTCACGAACCTCGAGGTCATGACATGAGTGGAAGTCAGATGCTTAACGGACTGAGCCACCCAGGTGCCCCTGCCAGTTGAGTCTAAATAATGCCATGTGTTTTACTAGCCCTGAGGGCTGGGGGTGGTAAGCACAGTGCTTTAGGACCGGCTCAACAGCACAGACCTGTTGAGTCACCTGAACTGTGACATGGGTTTTCCAGTGACTGGAGTTCAGGGAGGTTTCCCCAGGTAGGGATGGAATTTTCTATTAGGGCTTTTGCTGTTACCCGTCTACAAGGGAAAGCCTCAGTCCAGGAGAAAACCTACAACCCGTGACTAAATCCTATTTCTATCAGCTCCACGGAGCGGCGGGGGGGGGGGGGCTGATTAAAACCCACTTGCCAGACCCCAAATGGTCCATTGAGCAATTAAAACGCCTGAGGGCGCTGAGGGCAGGTTTCCCAGGACTATTTGGGGCAGGTGGGACGAGCAAGGCGGCAGCATTCTGTGGCCTTGCTGATGTTCTCCTGTCGGCGTTAGTGTATAAAGTCTGTCATTTAACCAGCAGACCAGTGACTGCACGCACAGTGGTCGGGGATGGGAGTTTTAGAGTCTCTGGCGGGACTGGATGGGTCTTTGGTCCCAGCTAGAGTTCTCCCATATTGAACCAACACACTTCCAATATTGTTTGGCTCTCTTTGGGGCCGACTGGTGGGTATTTGTTGTTGATTTTTCTAGGTGGTCATTTGGGGGACCACAACGGAGGTCTGGCTGTTGGTCCCCTTCACCTATTTCATCCGTCCCCACCCCCTCCCTTCTGGCAACCACCGGTTGTAAATTAGTGCTGTCATAAACACGGGAGCAAACGTCTTTTCAAATGACTATTTCCATTTTCTTCGGATAAATACCTCAGAGTGGAACCGCGGGATCAAACTGTGGTTGTTTTTAACTGAGGAACCTCCATACGGTTTTCCAGAGTGGCTGCACCGGTTTGCATTCCCACCAGCAGGGCAGGAGGGTCTCCTTTCTCCGCATCCTCGCCAACACCCGTTGTTTCCTATGTGGTTGACTTTATTTTTTTTTTATTTTTATTTTTTTTTAATTTTTTTTTTCAACTTTTTTTTTTTTTTTTTTATTTTTGGGGCAGAGAGAGACAGAGCATGAACGGGGGAGGGGCAGAGAGAGAGGGAGACACAGAATCGGAAACAGGCTCCAGGCTCCGAGCCATCAGCCCAGAGCCTGACGCGGGGCTCGAACTCACGGACCGCGAGATCGTGACCTGGCTGAAGTCGGACGCTTAACCGACTGCGCCACCCAGGCGCCCCTGTGGTTGACTTTAAAAGCCATTCTGACAGGTGCGAGCTGACACCTCGTTGTGGTTTGGATCGGCATTTCCCTGACGGGTAGCGCCGGTGAGCTGCTTTTCGTGTGTCTGTTGGCCATCCGTATGTCTTCTTGGAAAACTGTCTATTCAGGTTTTCTGCCCACTTAAAAAAATTGGATTGGTTTTTTTGATACTGAGTTTTAAGAATTAAAAAAAATTTTTTTTAATGTTTATTTTTGAAAGAGCATGAGCAGGAGGTGGGGGACAGAGAGAGAGGGAGACACAGAATCCAAAGCAGGTTCCAGGCTCTGAGCTGTCAGCACAGAGCCCGATGTGGGGCTCGAACCCATGAAATGGGAGATCATGTCCTGAGCCGAATTTGGACGTTTAACCAACTGAGCCACCCAGGTGCCCCCATGAATTCTTTATATATTTTTAATGTTAACCCCTTATCAGATACAGTGTTTACAAATAGCTTCTCTCATTCAGTATGTCACTTTTTTGTTTTGTTGATGGTTTGGTTTGCTGTGCAAAAGCTTTTTATTTTGATGTAGTTTCATGTGATTATTTTTGCTTTTGTTGTCCTTGCCTGAGGAGACAGATCCAAAAAACTATTGCTCAGACTAATATCAAAGAGCTTGCTGCCTTTTTTCTTCTAGGATTTTTATGGTTTCAGGTGTTCTGTTTAGGTCTTTAATCCATTTAAAGTTTGTTTTTGTGCGTGGTGTAAGAACGTGGTCCAGTTTCACTCTTTTGCATGTAGCTGTCCAGTTCTCCCAGCACCATTTCTTGAAGAGACTGTCTTTTCTTCACTGGATATTCCTGCCTCCTTGGTCATAGATTAGTTGACCATGTAAGTGTGGGTTTATTTCTGAGCTCAGTGTTTTGTTCCATTGATCTATGTGTGTTTTTGTGCCAGTACCATACCGTATTGATTCCCACAGCTTTGTAGTATACTTTGAAATCGGGGAGCAAGATTCTAATTTTGTTCTTTTTCAAGGTTTCTTTGGCTATGCATGATCTTTTGTGGTTCCGTGTAAATATAGGATTATTTGTTCTAATTCCGTGATAAATGCCATTGGTATCTTGACACAGATTCCATTGAATCTGTAGGTTGCTTTGGGTGGTATGGACATTTTAACATCAGCTTTTCCAATTCACATAGTTTATTTTTCCATCTTCTGTGTCCTCTTTATTTCATTAATGTCTTACAGTTTTCAGAGTACAGTTCTTTCATCTCCTTGGCTAAATTTATTTTTCGGTGCTATTTTATTCTTTTTGATGAAGTTGTGAGATTTTTTTTTCTAAATTTTTAATATATTTTTTATGTGTTTTTTTTATGTTTATTTTTGAGAGAGACAGAACATGGCGGGGGAGGGGCAGAGAGAAGGAGACACGGAATCTGAAGCAGGCTCTAAGCTCTGAGCTATCAGCACAGAGCCTAACTTGGGCTCAAACCCAGAAACCATGAGATCATGACCTGAGCCAAAGTCAGATGCTCAACCGACTGAGCCACCCAGGTGCCCCCAACTTTTAAATATTTAATTGAATTATAGTTGATATACAATATTATATTTGCTATATAACATAGTGACTTAACAATTATATGCATTACAAAATGTTCACCATAAGTGTAGTTACTATCTGCCACCATACGAATGTATTACAATATTATTGACTATATTCCCTATGCTGTACTTTTCATCCCTGTGGTTTATTTTATAATCGAAAGTGTTTTTTTAAAGACTTTTAAAGTATTCTCTACTTTTGAAATGGGGATTGAACTCACAACCCTGAGATCAAGAGTCCCGTACTCTACTGACTGAACCAGCCAGGTGCCCCTGTAATTGGAAGTTGTGCCTTCAATCCCCTTCACCAATTTCATCCATCTCTCTTCTCCCTTTCCCTCTGGCAAGCTACCTGTTTGTTCTTTGTGTCTATGAGTCTGTTTGTTCATTTGTTTTTACTCTTAGATTCTATATACAAGGAAAATATATGGTATTTCTCTTACTCTGATTTATCTCTCACAGCATTATACCCTCTCGTTCCATCAATGTTGCTGCAGGTGGCAAGATTTCATTCTTTTTTATGGCTGAGTAATATTCCATTGTTTATACACACCAGATCTTCTTTATCCATTCATCTATTTAATTTTTTTAATGTTTATTTATATTTGAGAGAGAGAGCATGCACAAGTTGGGGAGGGGCAGAGAGAGAGGGAGACACAGAATCTGAAGTGGGCTCCAGGCTCAGGGCTGTCAGCACAGAGCCCGACGTGGGGCTCGAACTCACAAACTGCGAGATCATGACCTGAGCTGAAGTTGGACGCTTAACCGATTGAGCCACCCAGGCGCCCCTCCACTCATCTATTGATGGACACTTGGGCTGCTTCCACATCTTGGCTGTTGTAAATGATGCTGCATAAATCATACAGGAGCATAGTTCTTTTCAAAATTAATGGTTTCATTTTCTTTGGGTAAGTACCCAGAAATGGGATTAGTAGATTATATGGTATTTCTAGTTTTAATTTTTTTGAAAAGCCTCCATATTGTATTCCATAGTGACTACACCAGGTTACATCCCCACCAGTAGTGCATGAGGGTTTCCTTTTTTCCACATCCTTACCAACACTTGTTTTTTCTTGTCATTTTCATACTAGCCATTCTGCTATGTGTGAAATGGATATCCCATTGCAGTTTGGGGTTGACATTTCTCTAATGGTTAGTGGTGCTGGGCATCTTTGCATGTATCTGTTGGCCATCTGTATGTCTTTTTGGAAAAATGTTTAGGTCCTCTGCCCATGTTTTAATTGGATTTTGTGTGTGTGTGTGTGTGTGTGTGTGTGTGTGTGTGTACACATACATACGTACATGTACTGAGTTGTATGAGTTCTTTATGTATTTTGGATGTTAATCCCTTATCAGATACATAATTTGCAAACAGCTTCTCCCAATCAGTAGTTGCCTTTATTTTGTTGATGGTTTACTTTGCTGTGCAAAACCTTTTTAGTTTCATGTAGTCCCAATTGTTTATTTTTGCTCTTGTCTCTCTTGCCTAGGGGCAGAGAGCCAGAAAAATATTGCTGAGGCTGATGTCCAAGAATTTGCTGCCTATGTTTTCTTTTAGGATTTCTGTGGTTCTAGGTCTCACATTTAGATCTCTAATCCATTTTGAGTTTATTCTTGTGTGTGGCATAGAGACAGTGGTCTAGTTTCTTTGTATGTAGCTGTCCACTTTTCCCAGCACCATTTATTGAAGAGGCCATCTTTCCCTCATTTTATATTCCTGCCTCTTTTGTCATATGTGCATGGGCTTATTTCTGGTTTTATCATTTTGCTCCATTGATCTTTTTTTTTTTTTTTTGCAAATACCATACGGTTTTGATTACTGCAGTTTTGTAGTATGGTTTCAAATCTGGAATTGTGATACTCCCAGCTTGATTATTCTTTCTCAAGATTGCTTTGGCTATTTGGGGCCTTGTGGTTCCATTCAAATTTTAGGATTACTTGTTCTACTTGTGTGCAAAATACTGTTGGCATTTTGATAGGGATTTCACTGGTTCTGTAGATTGCTTGGGTAGTATGGACATTTTAACAGTATTAATTTTTTTCGATCCATCAGCATGATATATCTTTCTCTTTATTTGTGTTGTCTTCAATTTATCTTATCAGTGTCTTACTGTTTTCAGAGTACAGTTAATTCATCTCTTTGGTTAAATACATTCCTGGGTATCTTATTCTTCTCATCAATTGTATATGAGATTGTTTTCTTAATCTCTCTTTCTGCTAGTTTGTTATTAGTGTATAAAAACACAACAGGTGCCTGGGTGGCTCAATTGGTTAAGCATCTGACTCTGGATTTTGGCTCAGGTCATGATCTCATGGTTTGTGAGTTCAAACCCTGTGTTGGGCTCTGTGCTGGCAGTGTGGAGCCTGCTTGCGATTCTCCCTTTCAAGGCAAATAAACTTAAAAATGTTTAAAGAAACACAACAGATTTTTAATATTTTGTATTCTGCAACTTTACTGAATTCATTTATTCTTATTTTTAAATTTTTTTAAATGTTTTATTTATTTTTTAGGGAGAGAGAATGAATGAATGAATGAGTGGGTGGGAGCAGGGAGAGAGCAAGACACAGATTCCGAAACAGGCTGTAGGCTCTGAGCTGTCAGCACAGAGCCTGATGCAGGGCTTGAACTCTGGAATGAGATCTTGACCTAGGCTGAAGTCGGACACTCAACCAACTGAGCCACCCAGGCGCCCCATGAATTCATTTATTCTAATAATATTTCGGTGGAGTCTTAAAATTTTCTGATATGTTATATGTCATCTGAAACTAGTGATCCTTCCAGTTCTTTTTTTACAATACCATTTTGGATGCCTTTTATTTCCTTTTCTTGTCTGATTGTTGTGGCTAGGAATTCCAGTACCATGTTGAATAAAAGTGGTGAGTTCATATCATTGTCTTGTTCCTGATCTTAGAGGAAAAACTTGGAGCTTTTCACCAGTGAATTTTATGTTAGCTGTGGGTTTTTCATATAAGGCCTTTATTATATTAAGGTATGTTCTCTCTACAACTACTTTGTTGAGAGTTTTTATCATGAGTAGATGTTGAATTTTGTCAAAAATGCCTTTTTTTGCATCTATTGAGATGATCATACGACTTTTATCCTTAATCTTGTTAATGTGGTATATCATGCTGATTGTGAAGATTTTGAATCATCTTTGTATCTTTGGAATAAATCCTCCTTGATTGTGGTGAATGATCCTTTTAATGTATTAAATTTGGTTTGCTAATATTTTGTCAAGGAGTTTTGTATCTATGTTCATCAGCGTTATTGGCCTTTAATTTTCTTTTCTTTCTTTTCTTTTTTTTTTTTCTTTTGTAGTATCTTTGCCTGGTTTTGGTATCTGGGTAGGCTGGCCTCAGAATGAATTTGGAAGCATTCCTCTCTCTTCTATTTTTTGGAACAGTTTGAGAATAGGTATTAATTCTTTTAATGTTTGGTGGAATTCATCTGTGAATCCATCTGGTTCAGGACTTTTGGGGAGTTTTTAAAAGTCGTTATTATGAATTCAATTTAATTACTAGTAATCAGTGTGTTCAGATTTTCTCTTTCTTCCTGATTCAGTCTTGGAAGATTGTATGTTTCTAGGAATTTATCCATTTCTTAAAGGTTGTTCAGTTTGTTGGTGTGTAATTTTTCTTTTTTTTTATCTTTTTTTTTTTTTTTAATTTACATCCAAGTTAGCATATAGTGCAATAATGATTTCAGGAGTAGATTCCAGTGATTCATCCCCTATGTATAACACCCAGTGCTCATCCCAACAAGCGTCTTCCTTAACGCTCCTTACCCATTTAGCCCATCCCCCCACCCACGACCCCCTCCAGCAATCCTCAGTTTGTTCTATGTATTGAAGAGTCTCTTATGTTTTGTCCCCCTTCTTGTTTTCATGTTTTTGTGTCCCTTCATGTTCATCTGTTTTGTATTTTAAATTCCACGTATGAGTAAAGTCATATATTTGTCTTTCTCTGACTAATTTCACTTAGCATAATACCTTCTAGTTCCATCCATGTAGTTGCAAATGGCAAGATTTCATTCTTTTTGATTGCCGAGTAATACTCCATCATATAGATATAGATAGATATACACACACACACACACACACACACACACACACACACACCACCGTCTTGATTTATTCATCTGCTGATGGACATTTGGGCTCTTTCCATACTTTGGCTATTGTCAATAGGGCTGCTATATATATACATTGGGGTGCATGTGCCCCTTCAAAACAGCACACGTGTATCCCTTGGATAAATACCTAGTAGTGCAATTGCTGGGTTGTAGGGTAGTTCTATTTGTAATTTTTTGAGGAACCTCCACACTGTTTTCCAGAGTGGCTGTACCGGTTTGCATTCCCACCAGCAGTGCAAAAGAGTTCCTCTTTCTTTGCATTCTTGCCAACATCTGTTGTTGCCTGGGTTGTTAATGTTAGCCATCTGATAAGTGTGAGGTGGTATCTCATTGTGGTTTTAATTTGTATTTCCCTGATGAGTGATATTGAGCATTTTGTCATGTGTCTGTTAACCATCTGGATGTCTTCTTTGGAAAAGTGTCTATTCATGTCTTTTGCCCATTTTTTCCCTGGATTATTTGTTTTTTTGGGTGTTGAGTTTGAGAAGTTCTTTGTAGATTTTGGGTACTAACCCTTTATCTGATAGGTCATTTGCAAATACCTTCTCCCATTCCATCAATTGCCTTTTAGTTTTGTTCATTGTTTCTTTCACTGTGTAGAAGCTTTTTATCTTGATGAGGTCCCAATAGATCATTTTTGCTTTTTTTTCCCCTTGCCTCCAGAGATGTGTTGAGTAAAAAGTTGCTGCGGCCAAGGTCAGAGAGGTTTTTGCCTGCTTTCTCCTCTAGGGTTTTGATGGCTTCCTGTCTTACATTTAGGTCTTTCATCCATTTTGAGTTTATTTTTGTGTATGGTGTAAGAAAGTGGTCCAGGTTCATTTTTCTGCGTGTCGCTGTCCAGTTTTCCCAGCACTGTTTGCTGAAGAGCAATGGTCTTTATTCCATTGGATATTCTTTCCTGCTTTGTCAAAGATTAGTTGGCCATACGTTTATGGGTTCATTTCTGGGTTTTCTATTCTGTTCCATTGATCTGAGTGCCTGTTTTTTGTGCCAGTACCATTACTGTCTTGATGAATACAGCTTGGTAATACAGCTTGAAGTCTGGGATTGTAATGCCTCCTGCTTTAGTTTGCTTTTTCAGGATTGCTTTGGCTATTCAGGGTCTTTTCTGGTTCCATGCAAATTTTAGGATTGTTCTAGTTTTGTGAAGAATGCTGGTGTTATTTTGATAGGGATTACATTGAATATGTAGATTGGTTTGGGTAGCATTGACATTTTAATAACATTTGTTCTTCCAATCCATGAGCATGAATATTTTTCCATTTTTTTGTGTCGTCTTCAATTTCTTTCATAAACTTTCTATAGTTTTCAGTGTATAGGTTTTTCACCTCCCTGGTTAGGTTTATTCCTAGGTATTTTATGGTTTTTGGTGCAGTTGTAAATGGGATTGATTCCTTGATTTCTCTTTCTATTGCTTCATTATTGGTGTATAGAAATGTAACCAATTTCTGTGCGTTGATTTTACATCCTGCAACTTTGCTGAATTCATGGATCACTTATAGTGGTGTTCTGGTGGAATCTTTTGGGTTTTCCATATAGAGTATCAGAGTGTCTGTGAAGAGTGAAAGTTTGGCATCCACCTGGCCAATTTGGATGCCTTTTATTCCTTCACATTGTGTGACTGCTGAGGCTAGGACTTCCAATACTGTGTTGAATAATAGTGGCGAGAGTGGACATCCCTGTCATGTTCTTGACCTTAGGGGGAAAGCTCTCAGTTTTTCCCCATTGAAAATTATATTAGAGTTGGGTCTTTCATATATGGCTTTTAAGATCTTGAGGTATGATCCTTCTATCCCTACTTTCTTGAGAGTTTTTATCAAGAAAGGATGCTGTAATTTGTCAAAGGCTTTCTCTGCATCTACTGAGAGGATTGTGTGGTTTTTGTCCTTTTGTTCTTTCTTTTATTGATGTGATGAATCACATGGAATTTTTTGCAGATATTGAACCAGCCGTGCACCCCAGGTATAAATCCCACTTGGTCATGGTGAATAATTTTTTTAATGTATTGTTGGATCTGGTTGGCTATTATCTTGTTGAGGATTTTTGCATCCATGTTCATCAGGGAAATTGGTCTGTGGTTCTGCTTTTTAGTGGGGGTCTTTGTCTGGTTTTGGAATCAAGGTAATGCTGGTTTCATAGAATGAGTTTGGAAGTTTTCCTTCCATTTCTATTTTTTTGGAACAGCTTCAAAAGAATAGTTGTTACCTCTTCTTGAAACGTTTGCTAGAATTCCCCTGGAAAGCCATCCAGCCATGGACTCTTGGTTTTTGGGAGATTTTTGATTACTAATTAGATTTTTTTTTTTTTAATGGTTATGGGTCTATTCTTGTTTCAGTTTTGGTAGTTTATATCTTTCCAGGAATTTTCCCATTTCTTCCAGATTACCCAATTTATTAACATATAATTGCTCATAATGTTCTCATCATTGTTTGTATTTCTGCAGTGTTGTGATCTCTCCTCTTTCATTCTTGATTTTATTTGAGTCCTTTCCTTTTCCTTTTTGATTAAACTGACTAGAGTTTTATCAATTTTGATAATTCTTTCAAAGAACCAGCTCCTGGTTTCATTGATCTGTTTTTGTTTTGTTTTATTTGCTTTCAATACCATTGATTTCTGCTCTAATCTTTATTATTTCCCATCTTCTGCTGGTTTTGGGTTTTATTTGCTGTTCTTTTTCCAGTTCTTTAAGGTAAAAGGTTAGGTTGTATATCTGAGACCTTTCTTCCTTCTTCAGGAAGGCCTGGATTGCTATATATTTCCCTCTTATTACCGCCTTTGCTGTCCCAGAGGTTTTGGGCTGTGATGTTATCATTTTCATTGCCTTCCATGTACTTTTTAATTTCCTCTTTAACTTCTTGGTTAAACTTTCTTTTGGCGACCATTAGCATGATAGATGGTTCTCCATCCCCTTTCTTTGAATCTGAAGGTGTCTTTAGGTCTAAAATGGGTCTCTTGTATACAGCACATAGATGGATCTTGTTTTCTTATCCATTCTGTTACCCTATGTCTTTTGATTGGAGCATTTAGTCCACTGACATTTAGAGTGAGTACTGAAAGATATGAATTTATTGCCATTATGTTGCCTGTAGAGTTGGGAGTTTCTAGTGGCGTTCTCTGGTCCTTCTAGTCTTTGTTGCTTCTGGTCTTGTTTTGTTTCATCTTTTCTCTCCTCAAGAGAGTGTCCTGTAAAATTTCTTGCAGGGCTGGTTTAGTGGTCACAAATTCCTTTGGTTTGGGTTTGGGAAATTTTTTCTCTCTCCTTCTATTTTGGATGACAGCCTTTCTGCATAAAGAATTCTTGGCTGCATATTTTTCTGATTCAGCGTGTTGAATATATCCTGCCACTCCTTTCTGGCCTGCCAAGTTTCTGTGGATAGGTCTGCCGTGAACCTGATCTGTCTTCCTTTGTAGGTTAGGGACGTTTTTCCCCCTTGCTGCTTTCATGATTCTTTCCTTGCCTAAGTATTTTGTGAATTTGACTATGATATGCCTTGTTAATGGTCAGTTTTTGTTAAATCTAATGGGAGTCCTCTCTGCTTCCTGGATTTTGATGTCTGTGTCTTTCCTCAGGTTAGGAAAGTTTTCCACTCTGATTTGCTCACATAACACTTCCACCCTTTTTCTCTCTCTCCATTTTCTTTCATTCAGATGCTATTCCTTTTTAACAAGTCACTGATTTCTCTAATTCTTATATTGTGCTCTTTTGGCTTAGTTTCCCTCTTTTTTTCTGCTTCCTTATTCTCCAGAAATTTGTCCTCTATATCACTGACTGGCTGCTCTCCTTCATCCATCCTTGCCACCGTGGCATCCATTCGAGATTGCATCTAGGTTATAGCATTTTTAATTTCATCCTGACTAGATTTTACTTCTTTTATCTCTGCAGAAAGGGATTCTATGCTTTTTACAACCCCATCTTCTTATTGTGATTCTAAATTGTGGTTATATCTGTGTTAAGTCACAGGCTGTGACTTCTTCCTATTCTTACTTTTGCGGTGAATTCCTTTGTTTCATGTTGGGGGAAGAAAAAGAAAATAAGTAAATAAAAATTAAAAAACTAAAAACAACACACAAAAAATCAAATAACGGATGTTGAATCCTAGGTGTGTTTTGATTTGGTTGTTGAAAGAACCTTGATAAAATATAGAAAAAAAGGGAAATTAAAATAAAACGTTTAAAAATTAAAAAAAATGAATACAATAGAATAAAATGAGATGATGAAATTAAAGAATTTAAAAAAATTTACAAGAAAGTAAAAAATATAGCAGAAAAATATTAAAGATCGTTTATAGAAATAAAAATAAATTTTTTTATCTTTCTGTATTAAAGAATAAGAAAAGAAAAATTGAATAGATGGACCAGCAAACAGAATGAAATATGACTGAAATTACATCCAGTTTTCCCTAGAAGTCAAACTATGAAGCACTTTATAGTCCATAAACTAAGCAGGCGGAGACTTGGGGTGTTCCTCTTGGGCGGGGCTTGGTGTAGTAGCTCCATTCTCCAGTAGGTGGCGCTGCCCAGTTTACTGTGGTGGGTCGTTGTGGTGTGTGTACTGTGTGTGCATGCACGGGGGGGGGGGGGGGGGTGAAAATGGCATCACCCAGCTACCCAGTCTCTAGCATCAGAACTCTGTGCTGTCCCCAACCCATAATCAAGCACCCTTCCTTTGTCTCCAGCTTCCGTCCACTCCCTGCTTCTACACTGTCCATGACCAAGCTGTCAGCTTGTCTTGTGGCACCTCTCTCCTGAGTTTTATCCCAGATGGGGCTGTGTTTCCAGACCCCTCACTTCTGAGGGCCCTGCAACTTTGACTCGCTCAGATCCTCTGGGGGAGGGGCCTGCTGAGTAGTGGCTGGGTGCTGGCCTGCCCCCAGGAACGTTTGCAGGACGACACTGCTGCAGAGGCCCGGAGACTGCAGCCAGGTGTTAGCCTGCCCCAGAAAAAGTTCGTGTGATCATGTCACAGCAGCAGTTCAGGGGTTATGGTCAATCATGACACATACCTGGCGCCAGGCTTCACCATTAACATCCTTGTTCCAACACCAGCAAACGTGGCTGTTCTCCAGGGTCCACTGGGACCTTTGCCTGTGGGGAGGCCGCACAGCCTCTACCAAGTGTCCTCCCAGCAGGGGAACCTCCTCTCCCCATGTGGCCCTCGGACCCCTCAGACCTCGCTATCTGCTCCAGGGGATTCGTCCTTTCCACCAGAGCACTGCCAGTTATTGAGCTGCGGAGTGCAGGTATCAGACTCTGCACTCCCACCGTTTATAATCTTAACAGTATTTAAACCTTCTTCTTTTTCCTTTCCCCCTTTCGTGTTAAGTCTCTTAATGGGTGTTTCCACTTTTCTTTCTCTCCAGCTGCTTTTGAGGGGGGTGCTTTTCCTGTACTCTCCCCCCATCTCTGTCCTCTCTCCACAAAAACAGCTCTCTACCCTCAGCTTCTCTCTCCCCCAGTTCACCAATCCATGCTGCGTACCTGCTGAATTCTGTGGTTCAGGTTGTGCAGATTGTTGTGTTAATCCTCAGATCAGTTTTCTAGGTGTGCAAGATGGTTTGGTGTGGATCTAGCTGCATTTTAGGGATCAGAGAGGCAAAAAAAAAAAAAAAAAAAAAAAAAAAAAAAAACCCTTCCATGCTGCTCCACCACTTTGGCCCCTCCTCTGTTGGTGTAGAATTTTTCACAGCGGTCCTGTGTAATCCTTTATAGTTCTGTGGTGTTCGTTGTAACTTCTCTTTCATTTCCAATTTTATTTGAATTCTTTCATTTTTCTTGATGAGTCATGCTAATGGCTTATCAATATTGTTTTTTTCAAAGAAGCAGCACTTAGTTTCATTAATCTTTAATATTTAAGTCTCTAATTTATTTGTAATTTGATGTTTATTTCCTTCCTTCTTCTATTACCTTTGGGCTTAGTTTATTTATTCTTCTTTTTCTAGTCCCGTTAAGTGTAAAGTTATATTGTTTGAGGTTTTTATTTGTTAAGGTGACCTGTACTGCTATGAATTTCCCTCTTAGAACCGCTTTTGCTGTGCCCCCAGATTTAGGGGCATTGTCTGTCTCCCCTCCCTTCCGTGTCTTTAACTTTTGACATTTTAGCTATAATGTGTCTTGGTGTGGCTCTCTCTGGGTTCATCTTGTTTGGGGCTCTCTGTGTGTCCTGGTCTGGACGTCTGTTTCCTTCTGCAGGTTAATGAAGTTTTCAACCGTTACTTGTTGAAAGAAGTTTTCTGCCCCATTCTCTCTCTCCTTCTGGGACCCCTGCGACACAAATGTTAGAACACTTGATGTTGTCCCAGAGGCCTCTTCAACTCTTCTCATTTCTTTTAATTCTTTTTTCTTTTTGTTCTTTATTTTGGGTGGTTTCTGCTCCTGTCTTCCTGATCTCTCATTCGTTCTTCTGCAACCTCAAACCTGTTGCTATTTCCTCCAGTGTATTTTCTACTTGTTTTCATGCTACTTTCTTACACTGTCTGCATCTTGGTTGAAGTCCACACTGTTTTATCTGTTCTTCTCCCGAGTTCGGTCAGCATCTTTATGACTATTACTTTGAACTGTGAGGCTGATGCTTATCTCAGTTTCATTTAGTTCTTTTTCTCAGGTTTTGTTTTGTTATTTTGTTTGGAACATATTCCTCTCTGTCCATTTTGCCTGACTCTGTGTTTGCTTCTGTGTATTAGGTAGTTCAGTTACTTTTCCTGCTCTTCAAGGAGCAGCCTATGCAGGAAAAGTCCTGTAGGGCCAAGAAGCGCAGTCTCCCCCCGGCCACCAGAGCCAAGTGCTCCAGGGTGTCCCTTGTGTGGGCTGCGTGCGCCCTTCTGTCGCAGGGGGGCCGAGACGGCTGCGGGTGTGCTGGTGGGCAGGGCCGACACCTCGCCTGGCCGGCTGTGAGGCGCTGCTGTGACTGGCGTGGCTCACTCACGAGCCGCATTAACACCCTGTCAGCCGAGGCCTCTGCAGAGCCAGGCTTGTGCGGGGCTCTCGGGTGTGCACCCTGTGGTTAGCAGTCTAGAGGGAGGATTTCAAAACGGCACTTGCCAGCATTGGGGTCCATACAGAATGAGCTGGAAAAAATGGCCATGCCAGCATCTCAGTCCCTGGGGCCTGAGCCCAGCGGTCCCAGCGGCCTCCCTGCTCTCTGGCAGGTGCCCCACGGTTAAGAAGTGTGTCTCCACCTATGGCATATGCATGTTTTGAAATGGTGTGTTTGCACTGGTTTCTGGGCCAACTGACCGGTGAGTCTGCGTGTTAATCCTTTAAGAGTGGGTTTCCCTTTTCTTACAGTTCTGTAGTTTTGCAAGACGTACTCCCTGTTGATGTTTGAAGCCAAGTGTTTTGGGGGCCTGTCTCCTGTGCAGGATCTGAGAGTGGGGGTGCCTGATGTGGAGCTCTAATCAGGGAAAACTTTTGTACCCATGAGATCCTGTCCACTGTGGGGGCGCTGCACCTGGTGTGGGTTTTCCTCAGAGAGACTGTGTCTCTGCCTCTTCTGCCTGTCTCTGTGCTGCCCCTCATTGTGGAGGCTCTGGTCATCCAGTTTCTAGGTCCCCATCATTGGGAACTGTTCTGAATGTAGTTGTAGATCGTCACGTCCATGAGACGAAGGGAGTTCCCGATGGTACCACACTGCCATCTTGAGCCTTCTTCAGTATTTTTCATTTTCCCATGAAAAACTTGCATTGGTTACAGGAGTTTCCTGTAAATTATCACACAGAATCAGAGGTGATCTGTTGGCAGTGGTGACAGATGCTGTCTGTGAGGGAGGGAGGAGGGTGGCAGGGAGACGTTGACTGTTGGGGAAGGAGTTCTGGGAGGAGCAGTTAGGAAGGGGGTTTCACAGGGGGGAGATGACTGGCCGGAGGCTGGTGGGTGTTCAGGGGCGTCTCGACTGCACCAAGCATGGGGATGGCAACAGGGGTCCCGGGTCTGTCTCCTCACTGGCCTGAGCCAAAAGGGTGGTGGCAGGAATGGCTCATTTGGGGGTGGATGCTCAAAGGGCATTCTCTTCCTCCTCATATACAAAAAAGGAAGAGGGGAGTTGATAATGAGGGCGTCCGAGGGCAGGAGGCCTCATTAAGCTTTTCTTTAAGGCCCCAAAGGTTATGTCATCCTGATCGTCCCAGATGATAGGGTCAAGTTTGTTGGTTTCTTTAGAGAACATGTCTGGGTCAGGCCACAAGAGAGAGGTTTGGAATCCAGTTTCGACAGCCAGCTAGTCTGAGAAAACCTTAGACTTTCGTTAGTTTTAGGTTTGGGACAGTGTTATTTATGGCTTGGGGTTCTTGGACAGACCTCCCTCCTCAGCCACTGGGTCTTCTTACAGGTAAAATAAGGGTGTCGCCGGCCCTACTACAGGGGATAATGAGACCCCGAGCCTCCCGATGTTCCGTTAGCATCTAAGTGCCCTCAGAGTGTCTTTGTTTACAGCGCTTCCGTTAATTCCGGGGAGAGGCTCTGAGGGGTCTGTTGGGATCTTAATGGGAGGCGAGCTGTGGATCCTGGCGGGAGCAGTGGGGGATTTTGCCCATACGGAGGGCGGTGGTTGGTCCAGGAGGATCATACGGTTGGTGTCCTCGGAATCGGCTCCAGTGCGGTCGGCGACTGAGCAAATTAAAAGATGTTGAAGGGTCACGGGATTCACCAGGTTGGCTATTTTGGTTGCCGCTGTCGGATTCTAGAATTACTTCCCCCTTCCGGGAGAAAGAAATCCCAGCGTACTTCTCTACGGAATTTGGGCCCGGTGAGTGTACAGAGGCCAAGGAACTAAGGAGACAAGGTGGGCAGCTCTTAGAGGGCCTGGGCAAGAGAGACCAGGTTCAGAGACGGGACCCTTTCGAGGTTTCCTAGAGACCCTCCCCTCCCACTTGAAGGGTGTTAGCACTCTGAGGCGGGGGCTGCTTGCCAGTAGTGGGGTTGAGCACTGAGTGTAGCTCTTGTGTCCATAAGGGCAGAGAGACCCTCATTCCCAAGGATCTGGAAAGGCTGGTCAGAGGGTGGAAGGCGGCTGGAGCTCTTAAGCGTCCAGTGGTCTTTTTCCAGTGGCCTGGCTTTTTACAATATCGGTAAAGATCGGGCCGCTTTTAGTTTTGCTTAGGGGCGTCCATTTGTCGGAGTTGAAAATTACGGACCACACGGTTCTTCCTTTTCGTTGAATCACCCAGGGTGCAGGCGAGCCGGCTGGCTACTTTAACTGGGCCTGCAGTGGACAAGCTTCCCATTCCGTCCCGGCCCTCTTAACTAGAAAGGGAAGATCCCAGCTCGGCCCATTAATGAACACAGAGTTAGAGGCTACCTGGGTGGAACCGACATCCAAGAAGGCCAGGGTTTTCGTTAAAAGCAATCTGTAGTCATAACAGTTAAGAACAGGTTCATAAGGTGTTCAGCGTGCAAGCCTGAATTTCATGCCAACCAACAGGCTTAGGAAAAGCCTTCTGTAATTGTTCTGTGAAATTCTCTACTGCGTGTCTGGGCTTCCTAGTTGTTTCTCTAAATCCTTTTCAGGATTTTCTCACTGGGCCAGTTTCGTCCAACATTGGGCCTGACCCAATGTCAGAGGTAAGTTCAGAGAGGATTAGAATGGAGGAGGATGGGGTGGTGCAAAGGGAAAGAACTAGGCTGTGGAGGCAGGCATGAGCACAGGAGGGCCCCAGGCACCTGCACACAGGGAAGCCAGGAGAGAGAAACTGAGGCCTCACAAGCCATTCTGTCGTCTTCCAGTTGTCTTTTGCCTTAATTTAGTAATGGTTTTCTTGCAAAGTGGTGATCTTAGAGTCCTGAACATGTTGGGAGACTCCAGGTGCCAATTTAATCTTCATTCATTTTTGAGAGAGAGACAGCATGTGAGCCAGGGAAGAGCAGAGAGAGGGAGACACAGAATCCGAAGCAGGCACCAGGCTCTGAGCCGTCAGCACAGAGCCCGATGCGGGGCTCGAACTCACAAACCGTGAGATCATGACCTGAGCCGAAGTCGGACGCTCAACCGACTGAGCCACCCAGGTGCCCCCAGGTGCCAATTAAAAATAAACATCTCATTCACTTCGTTTACATTTATATTATTATTTTTTTTAAGTAGGCTTCATGCCTAGCACAGAGCTGAATGTGGGGCTTGAACTCCCCCACCCGTAGATCAAGACCTGACCTGAGATCAAGGGTCAGACATTTGACTGAGTCACCCAGGAACCCCTACTTTAAATTTAGAGCCATGGTCTTCTAATTTGATTTTGAGAAAAGTTAACTTTGGGGAGACCTGAAGTTTCCCTGAATGGCTTATCTTTAGCTAAATTTGCCCATTTGGTTAAAAATGTGCATGAGGAGGGACCATAGTTGTTAAACAAAGCTGGCCAGGGTGCCGGAAGGAGGACCCTCCTGAGAAAACTTAGCAGATTTGGATCTTGTACAGTTAGCTTAAAAGCTCAGAAAAACAAGGGGTGCCTGGGTGGCTCAGTCAGTTGAGCGTCCAGCTTTGGCTCAGGTCATGATCTCTCCGTCTATGGGTTTGAGCCCAGCGTGGGGCTCTGTGCTGACAGCATGGCGCCCGGAGCCTGCTTCGGATCCTGTGTCCACCTCTCTCTCTGCCCCTCCCCCGCTTGTGCTCTGTTTCTCTCTCAAAAATAAACATCAAAAAAAAAAAAAAAACCTCAGAAAAACAAGTATGCATCCCAAGGACAAAGTCTTTTAGACAGATCCTGAGTAAATCTGGAGAGCTCAAAATGCAGACAGTGGAGCTCAGGTGCGGAGGAGACTTACCCCCCGGGGTCGACGAGGAAGCAGCATGCTCACGGAGTCTGTTGCTCGCCGGCCTCAGGGGCTGTTGGGGGTCTTCTCTGGATCCTATATTTGACACCATGTAATTTCGACCTTGCAAACACAACAGCCGGCCATTTTACCAGAAAAACGGGTTTGTTCTGGAATGGCAGAGGAGTTGCACTTTGGGGTGTGCAGGCTGTGGCGAAACCGCGGGCAGGCAAGTCCGGAGACCAAAGGAGAGGAACACGGTAGAGAAAAGGCAGGGGGTTGGGTGGGGCCGGTCTGAGTGGCGGCCCACCGGGGGCAGCGGGCATTGGGGCTGGTGGCGCTTTCTCACTGGCTGGCTGGTACCAGGCCGGAAGGGCTTCCTCCTCCTGCCGGTCCGGTGGGGGGACGGAGGGCCCCCAGGGGGGGAACGGTGGGTGCGGTGCCCACCGGCTGGAGGCTCTGTGTGGACCAAGCAGCTCAGGCTCCCACGGCTGGGGCGTGGGCTGAGCACGTGGACGTCCGCCAGACCCGGAGGCTGTCCTGGAGGGACGGGGCGGGTCCGGCCCCTTCGCTGCCCACAGGGTGTCAGGGCGGGGGGGGGGGGGGGGGGGGGGGGGGGGGTTGCGTCGCCGCAAGGCCTGCCCTTCCCGGCGGTGGCTCCGGCCTGGGGAGCGGGTGCCGGGGTGGAGCAGGGCGAGAGAATCCCACGGCTGCGCGTGGAAGTGCACGGACGAGGGCTCGGGGAGCGGTCCGCCAGCCTTCGGTGGGAGCGGCGCGTGCGTCTGGAAGCATCGCCAGCGCCTGGCCCCCGGGCTGCCGCTCCGGGGGCTCCTGTCGGGTGGACGCGTCCGCTGTGTTCCGTGCGGCCGGCATCTCGTCGGCGACGTCCACCGTCGTGTATGGTTGTGCTGTGTCACTCTCGGTGCCGGGCAGCGTTCCGCTGTGCAAGGCCACCATCCTGCTAGTACAGCGACTCTTCTTTGTGAGACCGCGGACGCCCGAGTGCCTGTTGTTCAGTGACAGGCGCTCTGCATGGCTCACTTTAATCCTCGCGTGCAGCAGACCTCAGCCGGGCCGGGATCTCAGGCCCTGCCTGGAGGCCCGGCTCCCTCTGCCCTGCACAGCTCGTTCGTGCTCCTTTATCCGTTTTCCCAGCTTCTGTGTCTGAAAGGCTCTGCCTGTACCCGGCGTGGTCACTGCTACTCCGATCCCCCTTCAGGGGCAGGTGGGAGGATTGCCATCTGTCCCCTACGTAGGGGGTGGTGGACTCGCCAAGACCAGGGGAACAGATGGGCTGCGGGATGTGCATCACGGAGCAGGGCCCAGGCCGCGCTGGGTGGCACAGAGCTGCCACGGCCCCGCGGTTGGTTCCGGAGCACGGCCTGCCCTTCACCGGGCCGGCTGCAGTTCGTACTTTGCTGTACCCTCACTCCTCCCGCTCTGGCAGGGGTGGGCAGGTCACTGCCCTTGTTTTACCAAGAACTTACTGGGGTTCAGGGCAAACAGAACTTGATGTACCACAGGCTACTGCACACCCTTGAGGAAATGAAGCCATCAGGGCAGAGCCCCCAGTGTGGTTGCCCACCCCCTATCCCAAGTTCTGCTGGCTCCCGGTGACTCTGGCCTGCCCCATCCTGTCCTCTAGGGTTGCTGAGGAACCCGCGTGCTTGTGGGTGGACAGGTCCCCCCTACTGCTCCAGGCAGCCCCCCAGATGGGAGCCTCTCTTGTGCAGCTTCTCTCCTGGGGCCCCTGCTCTGCCTTGCGGGGGTCTCATGGGAGCCTGCTGGCCCTGACCATGACCCTCGAGGGCTCCTCCTCCTCTCAGGTTGAAATTCAGATGAAATTTCTATGGCTGGCTACCTGGAGGCCTAGCAGGGGCACCTAGCCAGGTGGCCCCTCTCACCACCCAGGGGCTCAAGCCTGGTCCTACCTACCCTGTCAGGGTGTCGCCCCACAAGGACTCCCGCCAGGGCCCTATGCTGGAAGCCAGTTCCTGCCATGTGGACACAGGAGCCTTCTGCAGGACCCCTCACCCCCACCCCAAGTGAATGACCAAGAACAGCTTCTGCAGGTAAGGGGGGCTCCTTCAACCCCAAGTGAATGACCAAGAACAGCTTCTGCAGGTAAGGGGGGGCTCCTTCAACTTTTGGGGAGGGACTTCCCACACAGGGGACCCAGATGCGCACAGGGTGACAAGTCCTCACGCTCAGGCAGACCACTGAGAACTTTAAATTGCTGTCATCTGCTTTATTGACAGGTAAATTGTTCAAAAATGTTCTCACGATTCAATAATTACAAAGACTCAGACTTACATTAAAAAAGTAAAAACCAGAACCCCCAGCAGGTGCCAGCCCCAGCAGAAGGCCCAGGGAGGTGGGCGGGCAGGCAGGTGCTGGGCGTGTGACACGCACAGGCAGGCCGTGGTGCCCACGTCACTCAGTGCCGACTCAAGGTAAGTGCACGTCTTACACAGCGTCGCCAAGAACGTCGACCAGCGGGAGAGTGGGAAGAAGCCCGTCCTGGGCCAAAGACCAGCTGTGTCTGCTGGCCAGTTAACCATCAGCCTTTAATGGGACAGGCCACAAACCCGATCACTCAACACGTGAGCAAGGAAGGGTGAGAGTAAATACGCGGGCCGAGCCAATGTGCAGGAGTGTGTCGGGCGAGTCTACATGATGCATACGGGCACTAATCACAGGGCTCCATGCAGGGGCGGGGCGTCGGGGGCGCTGGCCTTCTCGCGCCCAGCAGGCCTCGGCCTGGATGCTGCTCGACGCTCCCCGGTTTTGCGGTGAGGCAGAAGCTGTGGAAGTGAGCTGACTTCACAGTAGTAGATACAGGTGACGCTTGACGGTTGTGACCGGGAATGGACTAACACACAAGGGACCCAGGGCAGGTGTCACTCACCAGGGGCCTGTGTCCATGGCTACGAGGTCGGCGGAAGGTCGTCTGCAGCTGACTGTGATGGCTAAATGAACAAAAAGGCCACCAACTAACCTCCACTTTCCTGTCTTCACAATTCTAGTGACACTGGGAATGACACACAACTTCCTACTATTCTCCTAAGGTCCTAGGAAAGTTTCAGGAAATAGGGAACAGGCTCGTCACTGAGGCTGCGTTCCGAGCTACTTCCTCAGCAGGGCTGCGCTGGGCCCACCGGGTGTCTGCGGGGCCCCGTGCGGCTTCTCAGCTTGTTCTGGGCTGGGTGCTGGTCCTTCATGTGCAAACGGAAGTGTTTCCTCACAGCTGTGCAGATGAGTGGATCCGGTCTACCGCCACAGCCCATGCGGCGTGTAACTGATCATTACTATAATAAAGATTTCTCTTTATCTCCATATCTACAAATTGAGTCTGTGTTTCCTCGGACAACACTGGAGAGTCAGCTCAGTCTTGGCACTGACAGTGGAGACCACCCCCAGCTCCCGGGCCCCACGGTGGTGAGGCGGCAGGCTGGCGGTCTCAGGCGTCGGACGCCGGCTGCTCCAGGCCTTCCAGGGGGAGCTGGCTCCTGTGCGGGGAGTTGGGGCTTGGGGGGCCACTGGGGTTGGAGCTGTTCGATGGAGTCGAGTGTTTGGTCGAATCCGAGTCGGGCTGTTAACACAAAGGAGGGGGTCGGCATATGAACCAATCACCCTGGGCCTGTGGAGGCTGTGTGCCGCCCAGCCAGATGGGGCCATTTGTGGTGCCAAGATGTGGCAGCTGCTGTCCCCTTTCTTGTTAGGACAACACACCCTCTTTACCAGCGTGTCACACGGTCCTTAAGGTTGCTGGTAAGAGATCATAACCCCACAAGTAATTCAGTAATTACAGAGGAATAAGCAACTCCACAGTGAAGAAACCAGACGGTCTGAAGTCAGACAAGGGATACTTTCATGATAAACTTTCTCAACACGATAAAGAATGTCCATGAAAAACCCATAGCTCACTTCATACCAAATGGTGCAAGTCAAAAACTTCCCCCACAAGGTGAGGAACAAGCAAGGATGCCTGCATTCACCACTGCCGTTCGACATTGTACTAGAAGTTCTCGCCAGAGCAATTAGGCAGGAAAAAGAAAAAGGCATCCAAGCTGGAAAGGAAGAAGTTAAACCATCTCTGTTCACAGATGGATCTACATACAGAAAATCCCGAAGAACTCACAACTCTCCCACCCAACCCAAACCAACTCAAAGCTGCAGGGTACAAGATCAACACACAAAAAATCAGTTGTGATTCTATACACCCGCAATGAAGAATGTGAAAAGGAAATTAAGAAAACCATTATATTCAAAATAGCATCCAAAGCAATAACACCTAACTACGAATAAACTTAAAGAGGTGAAAGATTTCTACACTGAAACTGTTGGCTACAAAATATTCCCAAAAATTAAAAGATGATCTAAATAAATGGAACAACATCCCATGTTCATGGACAGGAAGACTGAACATCATTAAGATGGCAATACTCCCCCATAGTGATCCACAGATTCAGGGCAATCCCTGCTGAAATTCCAATGGCGCTCTCTCCTTTTTTCCAGAAATGGAAAAGCCAGTCCTCAAATTCATACGGAATTGCAAGGGGCCCAGAGTAGTCAATACTAAGGAAAAAATGGGAGGAATCACACTTCCCAAACTTCTTCAAAATGTAATACAATACAACAGTAATGCACTGTGGTGTGTGTTAGCACAGAGAACAGTGGAATAGAACTGAGAGTCTAGAAATAAATCTATCCAGCCACGGCAAACTGGTTTTTGACTGGGGTGCCAAGACCATTCAATGAGGGAAAGAAAAGTCTCTACAACAAATAGTGCTAGATATTCACATATGAAAGGATAAAGCTGGACCCCCTACCTCCAACATACAGAAAATTAATTCAAAATAGATCAATGACCTAAATACAAAAGCTCAAACCATAAAACTCTTAGAAGAAAACACTATTAAATCTTCAAGACTTTGGATTCAGCAATGAATTCTTAGGACCTCAAAAGCACAACCAGCAAAAGAAAACAAAAAATTGGGTATCACCAAAATTAGAAGTATCAAAGGACATTATCAAGAATGTGAAAACACAACCCACAGAACGGAAGAAAGTATTTAAAAATCATATAAGGGTCTAGTATCCAGATTACATGAAGAATTCTTCAACCCCACAGTGAAAAGCCAACTCAATTTTTAAAAATGGGCAAAAGATTTGAACAGACCTTCCTCCAAAGGTATAGAAGTAGCCAACAAGTACACAAAAAAGATGCTGACATCACTACTCATTAGGGAAATGCAAATTAAAACCACAATGAGGTAAAGTAACTTCACACCCACTAGGATGGCTTTTAAAAAAAACAAAACGAAACCAGGAAAGTAGCGACGAGGATGTGGAGAAATCTTAACTTTCATACGCTGCTGGTGGGAGTGTGAAATGGCATACAGTTGCTGTGGAAAACAATTTGATGGTTCCTCAAAAAGCTAAACATTTTCCACTGCTAGGCAGGCACTTGCACGAATCCGTGTACACACACGTTCATATCTGCAGTATTTTTTTTTAAATTAATGTTTATTTTTGAAAGAGAGCATGAGTGGGGGAGGGGCAGAGAAAGGGAGATAGAATCCGAAGCGGGCTCCAGGCTCCGGGCCGTCAGCACAGAGCCCGACACGGGGCTCGAACTCACGGACCCCGAGATCATGACCTGAGCGGAAGTCGGACGCTCAACCGACTGAGCCACCCAGGCGCCCCTATCCTTAACGGCCGTAAGGTGAACGCAGCCCAGACACCCATCAGTGGACCAAGGAGTACACGAAACACGGTACAGCTGTACGATGGGAGTATCTGGCAACAAAAAGGAACAAGCCGCGGACACCTGCTACAACGAATCTCGAAGACCTCTTGCTCCGTGAAATAAGCCAGACACGAAAGGCCACGTAGTACACGATTCTGTTCATACGCAATGTCCACAACAGGTGACTCCACAGGGACAGAACAAAGATTCGTGGCTGCCACAGGCTGGGGGAAGGGTGGGACGGGGAGAGGCTGCTTAGTCGGGGGTCGGGGGGGGAGGGGTTGGGGCGATGGAAATGTTTTGACCCTTGATTTTAGCTCGTGGTTGCACGACTCTGGACATGCCTTAACCACCGAGTCGTTCACTTTCAAATGGCTGCTTCGTGTCACGTGAACGTCACTTGCAATGATGTCAAAGAGAAACAAACGTCAGTGCAGGACAAGCAGGGGCTCCGTGCCTCAGGACGGGACACGTCGAGGACACCATGTCCTCCGCGTGGTATTCCAGCCTGGGACATACAACTGGAATCTCAGGAAATGAGGGACGCATCCGAACTGAGGAGCGCTCCGGAAAGTAAGGGGCGTGTTCTCCGCAAAATGTTACGGCAAAGACTGAAGCTGTGCTCCGGGGTGGGGGGTGGCTGAAGATCTGAGGCAGCTGAATGTCTCGTGTGACCGGAGACAGGGTCCGTACCAGGAAACGGTGCTTGCGGACACTGTGGCCCAGGCAGACCACGGCCGGCACCGTGGTTACACAAGGGAAGGACTCCCGGTCCTCAGGGGGAGGGGCGTGGTCTGTCCCACCTCTGGATACAGTTCAGGAAGTGGCGGGCACGCGTGCTTACACGCACTTATTTGCTGGTCCCCGGGAGATCTGGGTGGCAGGGAGAGAGTTATGGGGACTTTCCACTGTTACCCAACTCAAAACGTCAGAGAAGCCTTGACTGAGGGACATTCTGCAACAGGACCGTACTGATAACAAATCAATGCCATGGAAGACAGACAAAAAAAAAAGGCCAGACCCAGATTACAGACGGGACTACATGTGCAATGTGTAGTCCTTCACTGGGGCCTGGGTCTCAGCAAGCTGTAGGGGCCGTCACTGCGCCGGGAGGGCGCAGAGGGGCGATTTGAGCCCCGCGCAGAACTGGACCAGGGCTGTCGTGATGTTCCAACTTACTTTCTGCTGGGTCGGCCCCGAAACATCAAACAGGGAAAAGCGGACTACGTAAAGGTCTACTATTCTTGCAACGTTTCTGGAGGTTTGAAATTTTTCAACATAGACAGTTTAGGGGAAAAAAGGAAAATAAGAGGAAAAAAACAAGACCTACCTCCAGAGCCCTTAATCGTGGGCAATTTCAAGGGAGTTCTATGAAACCTTCCGGGAAAGAAATTCCATATATTATGGCAACTGAGAGTTACGGGCTTCCTCGGTGTTGAGGCCAGCACAGCTCTGAAACAAAGCTGGCCAAGCACACACACACGCAACATGAGAACCACAGGTCAACTTTACCGATAGGCATAGTCAACCAAACGATCAGACTGAATCTGTTAGCGTACAAAATAAGAACAACACATCGTGACCAAGGAGGATTTAGCCTCAGAACACAAGGACGTCTGTTCTGACGTTAACAGGCTGGGGAGAGAATCACGAAGGTGGTCACTTTGGAAAACTCTGATAGAAGCATCTTGATTAATATCCATCATCCCTTCCTTATTGAAAAAACAAACTCTTCCGAAGCTAGGAGGAGAAAACCACTTCTTTAGCCAAGTGAAAGATGCCCCCCACAAAGGACGGGTGGGGGCGGGGGCGGGGGAGGGTGAAGTCTTAGTGAGACGCGGGCAGGGGCACAGAGCCAGTGGTGTAGGAATCCAAACCTAGGCGCTCAGGAGCCCCGGCCAGTGCACGGAGAGAGGCAGCGCCCACCTCTTCGCTCCCACCATCTGCCCTGCCCAGGGCCAGAGAGCCAAAATTCCAAGGCCATCGACCGGACACAAATGCCAATGAGAAAGGAGCAAGGTGACTGGACACTGAACATTCCAAAGATGCCAGAAGTAACCACCAACTCCGTAATGGAAGATTACAGTCCATTCACAATGGCAACCAAACCTTCGAATTCTTTAAAAAAAAATTTTTTTTTAATGTTTGTTTATTTTTGAGACAGAGAGAGACAGAGCATGAACGGGGGAGGGGCAGAGAGAGAGGGAGACACAGAATCGGAAGCAGGCTCCAGGCTCCGAGCCATCAGCCCAGAGCCCGACGCGGGGCGCGAACTCACGGACCGCGGGATCGTGACCTGAGCTGAAGTCGGATGCTTAACCGACTGAGCCACCCAGGCGCCCCCAAACCTTCAAATTCTTAAGAGTAAACTTACTAACCACAAACCTGCATGGCCTGTAAGAGGGGAACCATTAATTGGAGAGATGCTCAACGTTCCCACACAGGAAAGGTCAAGATGGAGGGCATCCCCCAGATTAATCTATGAATTCACAACGTAAACCCAATGAAAAGCTCAACGCAAGTTTTACTTTTTTACCGTGGAGGCAACAGGCTGGTTCTAAAACTTCTTTGGAGTGGGGCGCCCGGCTGGCTCAGTCAGAAGAGCGGGCGACTCTTGATCCCGGGGTCGTGGGTTCAAGCCTCGCGTTGGGTGCAGAGATTATGTAAGTAAATAAATTAAAAGAATATATTTGGAGAAAAAAACAGCTAAGAAATTGTTCTAACGGGGGAACAAAGAGATTTGCTCTGCCCAGTCTCCGGTTACAGGTGGTGCTGACAGAGGAAGAGATTCCAGTGGGTGCACTGGGGGACGGCCTGTCCATTAATAGAAACGTGTAAACAAAGGAACTTGACTATAATAAAGACATTTCGAGTTGGAGGGAAATCGGTGGCACGGGGCCAGCATGCCATCCACTTTCGAAAGGAACTCAGGCCCTTGCCTACACGTGCACGCAGCCATCGCACACACTCCCTCTCTCAGACGTTGTCGTGACGGCACGACAGCAGAGACCCCCTGCCAGACTCCTGCAGGCACCACGAGAGAACGTTTATCCTAGGTGAGGCAGACTGGACTGCACGAGAATTCATCTGTGTTAAGACAGAACACCCTTAGAATCGAGGCACAATCGAAGGATTAGTGACACCGGCCAGAGTACTTGCAACAGGGAATATGGACAATGAGTGAAGAGCTTCTGGAAATCAGGACGAGGGGTGAAGGTGTGCAGGCGAGCCCCGGAGGAAGAAATGGCCAACGCACGTGTGGAAAGCCGTGACCTCAGTGAGAATGAGAAACGTGTGAACGGAGACCTGCTGTCTTTGCCTGATCAGTGTGGCAGCCAGTGTGAGCACGCCCAGCCCCGGGGCCGTGTTTTTGGACAGCGACAGGGCAGGCTGTCCGGCTCCTGGCCTCCTACGGACAAGCTCCTGAGGGCAGAGAGACCGGCGAGAGCCCCACGGCCCTCACTGCCATCTCCCACGGGAGCACCCTGGTGTGCACGCTCTGATCCCGAGTGGCCATCAGAGGGGCAGGACAGAGAGAAGACCGACGTGGAAGACGCAGAAGGCCACCTGAGCAGCTACCAGTATGCTACGTCCCAGTAAGACGACACAGAGAGGTCTAGAAGGAAGAAGTTGGATGGACTTCTTACGGGAAGGCGTTCGTCTCTCGGTCACACGGCAGGGAGGTGCCGACTCGTCAGTGCCCAGGAGCCCACTGCCCCGCCACCCCATGCCCGGGACAGCCACCAGTGCCTGGCTCCCGAGGCCTTGGTCTGACGGAGGAACGTGCCGCTCAGGCCACTACCCGGAGAGGGGAACCTCCATCTTTCTCCCGACGGGCTCAGGGTCCCGGAGCCGGTGCCGTCCTGCCCCCCCCCCCTCAGCACAGCCCCTGAGAAGTCGTGGGTGGGGAGCCCCCGAGGGGGTGACGAGCGCTCAGGCCGGCCTGTCACCAGGCTGCTCCTCCTCCTGCGCTCCCGCCCCGCTTCCCGAGCCCGCTGGGCCCCTGTGGCTGGGCCGGGGGGGGCAAAGCCTCCGTCACCACTGATTTGCCTCCACGTGCGGAGAAGCAGACACTCGGGGGGCGTCCCTGTAACGAGGCGAGTCTTACCTCTTTGTCAAAGTCCTGGTCGGGGTCGGACATACTCCTAAGGGGCACAGCCACTCCGGGCTCCGACCCACCTACGGAACGAGGACAGCCGTCATCCGGACTGAAAGCCTGGAGCTCCCCCACGCAGGCCCCCGCCCTTGGGCACCTCTGGTACCTGACGAGGGCCACGAGATGTAGGGCTTGTTCCTCGGGGGAGGCTGCCGGGACAGGCCGGGGGGAGCAGGGCCGGGCCTTTCCTCCTGGGAGGGGGGCACGGCGCTCTGGGTGGAGAGAACAGCAGTGAGCACGCTCGGGGCGCCCTCGCCAGGGTGCAGGCAGACCGCCGGGGCGGAACCGCGGCCCAGCAGGTACGCCGGCCACAGAGCGTCCCGGGGACCCCGTGAGCAAAACGGACGGTGGCTCCGGGCCAGTGCCGAGCTAAGAAGTAGGAATAGCTATTTTAGGCTGAGCCCAACCCCGTTTTGTGGTTTTAAACGAAAAACTATGCTACCTGCTCCTATCGAGACGTTCTTGAGAAATCATTTTTGACAGCTAGTTTCTCACGAAACGCTAGCAGCCCGAACCCGTGACAGACCCCAAACGCGTGTAAACGCGTCAGCGTTCACACACACGCACGCACACACACGCACACACACGCGGCCCCTGGGGCGGCTGCAGGGCCAGCTGAGGGTGGGAACAGACCCATGTGCCAGGTGCCCCGGGTCTGCCGGGCACCAGGGCCGGGGCCGGTGACACAGGCAGGCGCGGATGTGGCTCCCACGCCCGGCCCGCCCCGGCCCGCGAGCTCACCAGAGGCAAGTCCATGAGCACCTGCATCCCGTCGCCCGGGCCCATGTGGGCCACGTGGTTGAAGTTGGTCGGGTTGGAGATCATTTTGGACCTCAATTCTGGGTCTCTGAGCATCTCTCTGGGGAAAGAAAGTGTTTCTGGGGCTCAAAGACGTCGAAGTCCTCCTGGCTCCCCTCCTCCCGCCTCGGCGAGGCCGGGCCACGACCCAGCTCTTACCGCCGCTGCTGCAGCCGCTCCTCCTCCGGCACCTTGAACACAAACCGCCTCTTGCTCCTGGTCCGCAGCATCTGCTTCTTGCTGCCGTCGGACGTGTCGGGCACGTTGAGGACCGTTCCTGCGGGAACGCGGAACGCCGCCGCCGGTCACGCGTGGCCCTCGTGCTGCTGACCCGCGGGGCCCCTCCTTCCCTTCCCTCCGCGCGACACCTGCCGCGGGCGTCTTACCCGAGTTCTCGCTCTTGAAGTAGATCAAGCGGGGGGGCTCGCAGCTGAGCAGATTGAGGGTGCCCTCGGAGTTGAGCGGCCTTATCTGCGTCGGAAAGCAGAGAGGGGCGGTGGCCGCGGGCGCCGCGCACGCCCGGGGGGACGCCGGCCCCGCCCCGCCCCGCCCCGCCGCCTTACCCTGCGCAGGCCGATGGTCTGCACCCACTCCATGGTGCGCACGTCGAACACGTCCACGCCGTACTCGCTGTACACCGTGACGTGGGAGGGGCTGCAACCTAGCGCAGACGAGCGGGGCGGCGTGAGCGGGCGTGGGCCCCCGCGCCCTCCGCCGCCCCCCACGGGCAGCGGCCGGGCCCCGACCCCCGCGACCTTCGGGGAGCGCCGGGGAGCCCCCGCCGCCCTCAGCGCCCGGTTGGGCTTAGGAGCGTTCCCGGTCCCGCTCTAGAACCCTCCTTCCCTTCGGACTCGCACGAACTCAACCGGATGTTTCAACGCTCTACCGTCACGTGTGTAACCGCACAGCTTTTTACCGCAGCACAGAGGCTGGAGGGGATCTGTTCACAAAGCTGGCTTTCGTACTTAGCTTTCTGTACCATTATTGCAAACACAGGGACTTCGGGCCCAACGCGGCTGCTATTTAGGGAGGGGCGGAGCGCTCTCTTTTCTGAAGCAAGTTCTGTTAAGAGGCACCGAGGAGTCCGGTTTCCGAGTAAGCGTTTAAGGTCTCCAAACAGAACCGCTTCGCTCCGGGGCGACAGTCCCGCGCCCCCACGCACCCGGCTGACCCACCGGTCCTTCCGGGGAGGTCTGCACACGCCTGGCCGTGAGGACCCGCCTGCCGTGAACCCCGGAGGGGGCTCTTTCCCTAAGGGACAGGGACGCCCCGGGGGTCGTCCTGGTGACGGCAAGCCCGCCTAGGGCACCGAACATCACACACCGGTAAGCGTTGGCCCACCTGGCGTTGGAAGCTGAGGGGACATTCCCCACATTTAGAACTGTCGCAGAGAGAGGGAGCCGCGGCCGGGCTGCCAGGGACGGCGGGGCAGGCGGGAGGTACCCTGTCGTCACTCTGCCTCCCCCGAGTCCCCAGTGCCACCCTGCAGAAATGCACTGTTCCCGGTCCCTCTGCCTTCCGGGGTCGAGTCGAACTCCCTCCTGTCACCCGACACTTGCCGAAGATGAATTTATCTTAAAAGAGCTCTGCGGTGTGGCTGCCAATTCCCAACGGGCTACGTGGTCGGCCCTTCCCTTTCGAATGCAAAAAGGAAACCACGAAACAGGGTTTAGGAAGCAGGCAAGACGCTGGGACTCGCCGCCAGACCGTCTCAGAGGTGACAGGTCAGCAAACTTTGAGGTAACGTTCAGAGGACCACTCTCCACCCGCAGGCGTCTGGGGCAGCTCCTCTTACGGGGGAATATGTGGGGCTTCATTTGCAAGGAGCCAGGAAGAGACCTGTGTGTGTGAGCTCTAGTGATAGACTGAAGTGTCCAGTCTCAAGAGAAATTTAAATTAAAGTGTCAACACCAGGGGTGCCTGGGTGGCTCGGCTGGTTGAGCGTCCGACTCTTCATTTCGGCTCAGGTCACGATCCCACGGTTCGTGGGTTTGAGCCCTGAGTCGACAGCACAGAGCCTGCTTGGGATTCTCTCTCTCTGCCCCTTCCATGCTCGTACTCCCCTTCACCCTCAAGATAAATCAATAAACTTTAAAAAAAGAAAGTCAACAGGAGGGGCATGGGCCTCGGAGACTGACCGGCCTCCGTTTGAGCCCGGTTCTGCTCTGCGCCCTATGCAAGCTACCTCCCCTCTGTGGCCCTCAGTGTCCTCCTTGGCAAGATGGGACAGACTGTGTCCTCCCTACATGACAAGGGACAGGTGAGAACACACAAGAATGCTCAGCTCAGGGCCTGGAACATAGAGGCAAGAGAGTTAATACCTCTCCAGCCTGCACATTACATACTTATTTTTGGTCAACTCTAAAACTGATTTGGTGTCTATAATGTGCACGTGGGACAAAAAGGCCACAAAGGTGGAGTAAGACCTGGAAAGGGAAGAACAGGGACACCAGGTGTCCATGCCAGTCACACAGCCAGGACTCCAAACTCACCACGCTCAGTGACCTTTCTACAATAAACTGTTCAAAAACTTAGGATTCTAGGGGCGCCTGGTTGAGTGTCTGACTTTGGCTCAGGTCATGATCTCACAGTTTGTGAGTTCGAGCCCCACGTTGGGCTCTGTGTTGACAGCTCAGAGCCTGGAGCCTGCTTTGGATTCTGTGTCTCCCTCTCTGCCTCTCCCCTGCTTGCAGTCTGCCTCTCTCACTCTCAAAAATAAACAAACATTAGAAAAAAAAAAAAAAAACCCAAAACCAACCTTAGGATTCTAAAGGAAAAGACTCTGATTGGCAGGGATCCTACGTGGCTCTGGGGCCATTCCTATGCAGTCTCCCACGAGGAGGACGGGAGGCAGCAAGGAAGGGACCGGAGAAGTGTCATGGCAACAGGCCTTGCCTCCTTCCCTGCTGGCCCTGGGCTGCCAGCACCTGCCTGCCTATCTGCTGCACTGGCGCCCTTGGCTGAGGGCTAAGCAAGTCAGGAATCAGCCAGCGAGGCGGGAGAGCCAAAGGCTGGCACATCGATTGCCCCAAGGGCCTGACATCCTGGTTTCAGCACCCTTGGGTACACTGCCAGCTTGGCACGGCCATCAACCAGCCACCAAAAAAGGCTGTCCTTTTAGATAATTAAGAAGACCTGTGACCCCACCCCACCCCCACCAGCCCAAAATCAACGTGCACCCTGTGTCTAGTCTAATTACTCCCTGCTCTCTGTGCGACCCGCTGCTTGGACGACCCGGGTGACCAGGATACACGGAACAGGTGGGATCTGAGGCTGAGAGTCCAGCCTGAGCGATCAGACAGCGGGTGGGCGGGGTGTGGCCCTGTGGAACCCACTCCAGGTCCTTGCTCACCAGGCTCAGGCCTCAATGACTCGTGTCCAGGGACTGCGTTCCACAGAAAGCCACTGCAACTGAGCAAACACAGGAATGCAGCTCCTAGCACTTCCGGAAAACGTCCCTCCGGGAGCTTTACCGGACACTGGAGCTCAACTTTTTCTGGCTGCCAGAAACCTGTAACTTGTTTTTATTACCGGGTGAGCTTATAAACCATCCCCGTTGGGGTTCTCTGGCTGTGGGGCTCCCGCAAGGCCCCGGCGCTCGGGGACAGAAAGGTGCCGTGGGCTGGAGGCCGGCTCGAGAGGCAAGCCCGCCTGCAGCCCGCCCGCCCGCCCGCCCGCCCGCCGGCCGGCCGGTCTGAGACGCGGTGTCAGGACCACACCTTCTCCCGAAGAGACCCACGGAGCCCGCCGCTCCAGCGCCTGACTGCTCAGCTAAGGGAACCGAGAGACAGACCAAAGCGAAACAGGACACGTGCTCACTGTCGATGTGAAAAGCGGCAACAGAGATATGGCAACAGAAAACATATACATACTACAGGCAACAGGCGCCGCAGGCCACATGAGCTCCTGCATGCGTGACCTCCGGCCTTGCGGGTCCACGTACAGTCCCATGTGGCTGAAGCAAAGCAGGTACTCCTCGCTTTTGAGCTCCACAGCACAAAGGGCATCAAAAGACTGCTGTGAGAGGAACGTGAGCGAGGGGTCACTGGGATTTACCAGGGTTAGAGCCTGCCCGTCCCCCTGGGGGCTCAGCACACAGAACCCAGAAGGGTAGCCCACACAGAGCTTGTCTTTGATCGCGGCCATCCACTGCACGGGGCCGGGGGCCACCAGCTCATTGAACTTCCTGTGGAAAGGCCTAGTTCTCTGGACCTCATAGCAGAGGACCAGCCGCTTCACGGCCGCGAACAGGCAGGTGGAAGAGCTCTTCTTCAAGGTGGCAGTCGCTATGAGCTGGCAGCCTTTTGTTTCCGGAAGCTTGATGTCGACATTGCTCTCCGCCCCGTCAAAGGCAGACCACGGGCAGAGATGGACGTGGTGGTTGCGGCCGCAGAGGAGGACGGCGATTTTCTCTTTGGGAGCGAGCTCGATCTGGTACACTTTCTTGTAGTCGGCAACGCGGACGATCACTGCGGGGATGCAACGTCGGGTCTCAGAGCCGCTCGAGGGCATCCGCTCGAGGGTGCCAGGAACCTCCCCACCGCTCCCTTCCCCGCAGTCGGCGTGGAGGGACGGCCCCATCATGCTCTAGAACGTGCCTCCACCCCCACCGACCTCACGGCCCTGCAGACGCCAGGGCAGCGCCCTCCTTGAGTGGCCCCCGGGGGCCACCATTCTAAGACCGCCGCCCTGCCCTGCTCCCCCCCCCCCCCCCCCCCCCAGCACCAGGGCCCCGGCCTGGAGGTGGCGCCGGACGTCCTTCCAGCTCCTCCCTGAGGCCAAGAACCCTCGGGTTGCATTTAGGGAACAAAGACTTGTCTCCGACCTCGCTGGCCCCTCAAGCTCTGCAAGCAGCTGCCATCCCCACCGGGCCCATAACATCGGGGGTATTGGATGTAGGACCTGCACTAAGGGCTCTCTGAGCAGAGCCCTGGGTCTGGACCCCGAGGGACCAACGGGCCCCGGCAGGCCGGCAGCAGGTGACGTGCGTTCGCTCCGGGCTCGGCAGGAAGGGAACGCTGCCCACCCGGGAGCAGCCCCTCATTTCTAGGGGCGGTGCCCAGACCCTGGCCCAGGGCCCAGGCCGGTGCTGGTCTCCTTGTATTTCTGTCCCCGGACACAGGGCAGTGAGTGGGGGAGACAGGAGATATTCTGCGTTCTCCTGCCGGGCAGAACGAAATGTCAAAAATCTGAAGCAACAGAAGGGAAGTTCCTGTCAGGTCTCGGCACACGGAGGAATTCAGGAAACGTTCTTCCTTCTAGGAAGCTCCCCCGCCCCCAGCTGCCTATGCAGTCCTCTCCTAGACGAGCTCGGTGAGGGCCGTGAGCAGCTCGCCCCCGGCCCCTGGGGCTGCTCTCTGCCCCGCGCTGCACCCTGCGCTCGGAGGCACCGGTGAACGTTCCACGGCTACTAACCTCTGTCTTACTTGTCGCAAACTGCTTTTCTCAGCTGTCCGCCCTTCCCTTCCTTTGCGCGCTTCCCACATCACCGAACGCGTCCCAGCCCTCGCGGGTTCCTGCCACGCATCCCGCTCCCGTCTGCGCGAGCCCAGGACGGACAGGAGCCCCTGTGCACTCACCATCACGGGTCACCTCTATGACATAGAGCCCTTCTTCCAGGCCGACCACGATCCTGTCCCCATCTGTCAAGGCAGGAGAGGTAGGAACACAAAGTCAGCGCTACAGGCGCGCCATTCGCTTCTCAGAGCAGGTGCGGGACTACATTCGAACGGACGACGCGGCCGTGGCCTTCGTGTGCTGGCGCGCTCAGGTCCGGCCCCGCAGCACCCCCCAGACGCGCTGCCGTCCGTGCTGGGAGAGCGCGGCCCCACGCGGCCCCCGGCACGCACCCACGACGGCGGCGCTCAGGACGGCCTTGATGAGAGGCAGCGTGCTGTCGTAGGCCTCCTGCGGGACGTGCACGATCTGGTTCCTCAAGCGGTTCTTGTGGAGGATCGACTGCAGTCCTTCTAGAATCCCAACCCACTTCCTCTTTTCGTTCTCATTTTCTGTCAGAATGAGCAGTGAGCTGGTCTTAGAAGGTGTCCCTAAGAGAGAGGCTGTCACCTTCATGACAGACAAAGAGAAGAGCCATAAGACAACCAAACCACAGCAAACAGACGCCCCCAGCCTGGCCCGGCCACCACCTCGCACCGGAGGTGGGCAACAGGAGGGCGTGCTTCCCAGCACCGTGACTCGGGCGCCCGCGGAGGGTGTGAGGGGCTCTGCTGCTGAACACGGGCAGGGGCACAGCGATAAACAGGCACCCCGCGTCCCTTCCTTGTCAGGTTCTAGTTAACTCCACTCTTGCCAAAACCGTCATGTAGTCATCCCATTTAAAAACTGATCTGTCGGGGCGGCTGGGGGGCTCAGTCCGTTGAGTGTCGGACTGCAGCTTAGGTCATGATCTCGCAGTTTTTGTTTTACAAGTCCTAGCCCCGCGACGGGCTCTGTGCTGCCAGCTCAGGAGGGCCTGGAGCCTCGTTTGGATTCTCTGTCTCCCTCTCTCTGTGCCCTGCCCCTACTCACACATGGTTTCTTTTTTTCTCAAAAATAAATTAAAACATCGAATAAAACAGAAACTGATTTCTTGAATGCCCTTGTTATAATTAAAAGCAGATTCTCAGAATGTGTACAGGGAAAACAGAATCTCCAACAAAAGCCTTTCGCCCAAACACGCCTCCCTGTGAGAGTCCCCTGGGCAGCTGAAGCTCCTACAGAAGGATCACCTTGTAAGCAACGGTGGCAGCTTTCTGTGTTGTACGTAAGAGGCAGTTCCTGAATTGAAAGGACTTCCTGGATTCCATTTGGTGTCAGCCAAACTTCTACCGTATTTATAAAATATCCCCAATGTGGGTACCTGGGGGGCTCAGTCGGTTAAGCGTCTGACTCTTGGTTTTGGCTCAGGTCCCGATTTAACAGTTTTGTGAGTTTGAGCCCCGCATCAGGCTCCGTGCTGACGGTGTGGAGCCTGCTTGGGATTCTCTGTCTCCCTCTCTCTGCCCCTCCCCCACTCACGCGGTCTCTCTCTCTCTCTTTCAAAGTAAGTAACTTAAAAAAAAAAAAAAAATCTTCAAAAAAATCCCCAGTGGAGGGGTTGGGGGGATCCTTTCCCCATCCCACAATCTCTCAGAAGCTTCCTAATGGCGCACCGTCTAACGTAAACTCAGTGGGGGTGGGGGGGAGGGGCCTCTCCATCTCAGCCAACAACAGTGCTGAGAAACGTCTCCTGGCCTCTTCCTGTTTCGCTCCGGGTAGTGGCCGCTGAGTCCCAGGAAGGAAAGCTGCGGCGGCACACTGCACCCGTGAAGGGCGACGTGGCGGCTCCCAGCGTCAGGCACGTCGTGACCGGAGTCACAGACATACGCGGCGGCTGAGGTGCAGGACGGAAGGCAGTGCCAGTGAGGTGGGGGAGACGGGGCCTAGGAAGGAAGGACCCCAACACGAGGGAAGGAATCAGGGGGGCAGGAGGTAGAGGAAGAGGAGGTCCACCCTGGACCGGCTAGCCCCTTGCTATGGCACAACGAAACGCTCCGAAAAAGAACTGTTATTTTAACCACGGGAGTTCTTTCTTACGATTAGTGAAACATCTCTAAGAAACAGAAAAATAGCATACCCTGAATATACACGGGACGTCTCGGCGAGAAGCATGTATGACATCTGAGGCCAGGACCGAGCTCACCGAGAACTCCTCGTCCCTGGTAAGAAACAGAACACTCGGAATATCAGAGAGAAACGTGCACGCGGGCCGGTCCTCCGCCCCACTTATGGGAAAGGATACAGAACGTGAGGCGGACCCCTTGCCTCCACCTGGGTAAGAAAGCACGCTGACAAAGCCAACAGGTGACTCAAGGACCCTGCACGCGTTTCAGTGGTTAGGGACGTGGGAGAACAGAAGCTCCTTCCCTGGTTCACACCGTTCTAGTCTGTGTCAGACGCCTCCAGTCACAGACACGTCACCGAATTGGCCCCTACTTGGCTACAATCAAGCGGCCGCTTGGTGATGGCCCCTAAGGAAGGGGGTGCAACGTGCCAAAGTGACTGCGGGAGCCCCGTGTCCGATACCCTCCGAGTCCTGGGCTCCACATCTAACACCAAGTCCCCGTGCCGCCTGCCAGCCAGCGGCCTCTTCGTCACGAGGCTGGGGCCCATCCGAGCCCAGTGGCGGATGTGCAGTGGGGGCCGCCGCGGAGGCGACCCCGCTACGCTTCTGTCCCTGAAGCCGTCGTCAGGGCGCCTGCCACAGCCCGCTGTCCCCAAGAACAGCTGGGGACAGAGGTGCCGGGCCCTAGCCCAGGGTGGGTGCCAACGGGCGGAGGGGACTCCGGGCCCTGGGCTGAGCGCGTCCCTTGTGCTGACTCCGCCCCGCCGGCCTCCCAGGTCTGATGCCGGGAGGGCCCGTGGTGAGATGAGGTGTAGGAGAGGGTGTCGTGCGGCAAAGCCCAGGGCTCTAGATCGCTGTCACAAAGGGTACTCTCAGGTTCTGACACCTTAGGCTGCACAGTGTGTCTCTGGGGTATGTTCTCCCTGCTCTTGGGACGTGTCGTTTTCTTATGTTTTACAAATGTCTACCTGGCAAACCGTAGTGTGCAAAAATACCCAGGCTGCTACAGCACGCACTCTACGTGCGTACAGTGTGCACGGATGCGAAGGTGTGACGGGGTTAAAGATCACCAAGCAGCACAGTAAGTCGGAACTCACACGATAGGACAGACCACACAGAACACGCACCTGAGGTCCAGGACCTGGCTGGCGACAACGCCAGGCTGGGTGGATTTTCCTTCAGGCAGGTCGTAGAGGAAGAGCTTGCAGTCACAGACCACCGCGTAAGCCCGCTGCCACCCCTTCTTCACCCCGGTAGGCTTTGGGACCTACAGGGAACAGCGGCCACATTCCAGTCCACGCAGCGGAGGCCACGGCCCCGGGAGACGTCCCGCCCGTGGTTTCCTTCCAGCTGCCGAACGGCTGGCCCGCTCCTCCGGGGACAGCCCCCTCGCGCCCTTCCCAGGCTGGCGCCAGGGCCGGGTCTGGGCCCGGGAAGACTCAGGCACTACTGGGGAGGGATCCACACGTGGTACAAGGTGATGCACGGGCCAAGGCGGACGAGTCAGCAGACAGGCGTGTTCACAGCACACACAGCTGCGAGGCTGCGGCCGGAGGCTGTCCGGACACAGTGGTTTTCAGGCGGCACTTGGCCACAGAGCCCTGTCTTTAAATGCACGGCCCAGAAGGCGGGGACGAGGGGCTCTGGCAGACGGAGATGTTTCTGTGGGGTCCTCGGAACCCAGGCCCCAGTGCCTTAGCGCCCAGGAGGGGAGGCCTCCCAGGAGCAGCGCGAAGGTCACTTCACAAAGCAACCAAGGACAGCCCTCGGGAGCAGTGGGGTGTGACTCTTGTGTCATGGCGCCCGAGGCCAGGAGAGCTGAGGCGACGGAACCCGGGTCTCCGCGCGTCCTACCTTGACGTAGCCCTTGTAGGCCGTCCCTATGCCTCTCTGCACGTCCACGCCGAGCGGCCGCTTGGACTGCTCAGGAGGGATGGGGCACACCTGGGGAGCGCTGTCTCTGCAGGCCACGTGGCAAGCGAAGGAGCACACTGGGAAAGCGCAGGGGTGGGGTGGGGGGGGGGGGGGGAGGCACGGCCGTCAGAGCCTCCGGGGCAGGACGAGGCTCAGTAATCACCTCCCGGAGTCGCGGGAAGGGTCCAGACACCCAGTGCAGCCAGCACATTCTGGAACACAGGCCCCACAGAGCCCCGGGACTCTGGCACCAAGCAGCTCTCCGGCAAGCTGGCGGGGCCCTCGTGGGGAGGCGAGGGCTGGCGAGGGCTGGCGTTGGGGGCGCGGCCCCCGGGGAAGCCACGCCTTGCTGCCACACTGCTCTCCCGGGAAGCCACGCCTTGCTGCCACAGGCGTGTGACAGGGCAGTGGCTTCAAGGACACACAGGTGTCCTGGCAGCCGATCAAAAGGCCTGCCAGTAACAAAGGGAAAGGCTGCTGCTACCAGGTAGAACACAAAGCTGTTTTGCAGAGCACCCCCCGCCCAGCTGCTGTCGCTGGTGTGACTTCGGCAGGCGGCTCATCTATGAGACGGGTGATCAAATGCCCTGAACCGGTCTTGCTGCCCGATGGAGTACAGCGCCCGGCCCAGGGCGGGAGCGCAGCAGGGGAGACACAAAATACCGGCTTATCCTCAGACGCCGTGATAACGGAGAAGCTTAAAGTCCTGTTTACTCTCTGCTCTTCCTGATTTTCCAGGACCCTACACGTTTCGTATTATGGCAAACAAAACTCGGCTCTCCCAGTGCAGCGAGGACCCCTCCTGAGTGTTCACAAAGCTACAGAGAGAGGACCCGCCCTCGACTGGCTCACAAATAGGCTTCCCTTCAGCTGCACCTGACCTTGGAGTAATTCCCTCCCGGGACAGCCGCCCGCCCCCCCCTCCCCCCCACCCCCCAGCCCCAAGGCGCAGGGCCCACACTCACCCTCGCAGGCGTAGCCCTGGCGGACCAGCCCCACCATCAGGGAGGTGCAGTGGCTGCACTGCGTGGGGCTGGAGAAGGACTTGATGCTGAACTGGTGAGCTTTTGGCTGGAGGAAGAATACCGAGAAGGTGAGACCCAGGCTCTGAGCAGAGACCGTGTGTTTATGGTCAAGTTTATAAACTCGGCCATGGCCTTGAAAGGTCGAAAAGGTGCAGTTTCACTTTGAGATGTACGCGCTAACCAGAGAGGAGTGCTTAACACCCATCTACAGAGCTGGAGCCTGAAAATAAGTCAACGCGTTTCCTTCCGTGAGCTTTGGTCTTGCTACCAAAACACCACGGGGGGATGGGTAGGGCCGCTGTGGTACCACGGCTGCCACCGACTCTGGAGCAAGCTCCGTGCCTCCTGGAGGCCCCTGGGGTGGGGGGGGGGAACCGCCCCCACAGCTGCCCTTGCACGTGAGACCGAAAGACAAGCCAGGAATGGACGGCAGCCCTGTTCTGGAGAGCAAAGGCCTGGACAGACCCCCGTCCCGTTGGGAGGACAGACACGAGGACACAATCACGGGAGGCTGAGCAGAGGAACAAGCCGCAGACACGAAGGACGGTGAGTCTACACAGCTCCGACACAGCAAAACGAAAGGACTGTTACTCGGGGACGCAAATACTATAAAACCATTTGCAAGAAGCAAGGGAGCAGTGAACACGAGATGCAGACAGCAGTCCACCTGACCCCTGACTGTGCAAGAAGCTAAGTCCAAAGCCCAACAAAATCAAGGTCTTGTCCCTAGCTGGCACGGCTGCCTACGGTTGAGGCCACGTCTGCATGAAAAGGAAAACAAAACGCATCTAAATGTGTGAAGCCAAACGCTAAGCCTGGAAACACAACTGGAGCTCGGGGGTCAGTGCCGGACCTTCTGCGCTGGCGCCTGGCTCTCCAGATGTGCTTCTGGAAAAGACAGGTGAGAAAACTGCACATTTGGTGCGGCCCCCCTACTCTGGGGACACACCTTCCCACGAGCCTCAGGGTTCTCTACTGCCGGAAGTGCAGACAGGTAAGCGGAAGTAAGTTTGCAGAAGGAACACAGTAGATACATAACACAGAGTGGTCACCATCAGAGAAGGGAACGTGATCCAGAAAATGAAGGAAAACGAGAGGAGTTCTGAAATTTCCCAATTAGAATGTGACGACTTGTCATTGGTTTAATTAAGGAAACACAGGGTCCAGACACTTCCTGGGCCACACACCGTTCACAGCAAACCATTAACAGGACACAAGGGTCTCACCGTGTCTACAAAACCAATGAGCCTATCTTATTCATACAGTTACCTTCTAAAATAGAGAAGGTGCCATGGGTAAAAGCAAGGGCCCTACCTTTGGTCCAGCCAGAGCGAGGGGCTGCGTGGTGGGCAGCGGCACGGTGGGCGGCCTCTGTGGGGCCCGAGCCATGTCCTGGGGACAAGCAGGCACAGGTGAGCATCCTCTTAGCTCAGTACTGCTCTAACATGTCAGACCCTGCTTGGGATTCATTTCTCCCTAGAACTGATTAATAATGAACTGCATTTTTAATTTACTACATTGTTGAGACATCTGCCTGCGCTCATCCAGCCGATGCACGGGCAGTCCCTCGGAGATACAAGTCAGGCCCAGCAGCTGGCGATGGGATCTGGCTACAAGGTGTGAGGCAGGACCAGGGGGGCCACCTTGGCATGAGGGCAGCCTCTGTTCACCGAGGGCAGCATGTGGCACACGGGCATGGGGGTGGTGGGTCCCGAGGTTCTCGCAGGGTAGTATATAGTATGACACTGCTTACTTCTTGCTGCTCTGTGCTTGCAGCCACAGACACCGACGGGGACACCTCTGGCTTCGGGGCTTGTGTTTCCTGCTCCCCAGTGGAGCTGCTCTGTGAAAATAAAGGCAAAGAAACAGTGGGAAGGAGAGAACTGCAGAAGTCACACTCCGATTCCGTGGTCTGCGTTTCGAGAGTGTTCCACCGGGGACCCAAGGTCCCGGCCCCGGCTCTGGCTCCCATCTGACCCCACCTCACTCACAGCCAGCCTGCCTTCCCTGAGGACCACTGCCCATGGCATTCTAAGACCAGAGTGATGACTGTGGGGTCTGTCAAGTCACAGCTGTTACCAAAGGCCAGAAGCTCCAAGCCTCCCCCTCCAACCAAAGCCCTTGCTCACATTCTCCCCACGGCCCTGTGTAAGGGGCAGAAACTGGAAACCACCAAGCCGCTGCTGTCGTTCAGAAATGATTTCATCCGTACCTGGTATCGTTGAGATAAAGGAGTCAAATGTTTTTGACCTCATTTCAGGGATCAAGAAGAAATTCTGAGATCAATAGGGGTCTGTGGGCCTATGGCCAGAAGCAAGAATTTCCCTGAAAGCCTTATGACACGGGGAAGCAATGTTTTGTTCTAAGCACTCAAGATTCCCAAATTAATTTCAGTTTGAAATTGAAGCTAAAGCTTTGAATCTAATTTGAAGCTATTCCAAAACCACTTAAAAATGACCTCATTTTGGGGCCCCTGGGTGGCTCAGTCGGTGAAGCACCCAACTTCAGCTCAGGTCATGATCTCATGGTTCGTGAATTCAAGCCCTGCATCAGGCTCTGTGCTGACAGCTGTCTCTCTCTCTCAAAAATAAATAAACATTAAAAAAAAATTTTTTTTTAAATGACCTCATTCGGAGTGTTATTATTTCCTGATGAAAGGCTATTGCTATTTAAACAGACACACATAAACCATGCGTGTGTGCAGTGAGCGGGAGCGAGCGCTGGGACACAGAAGTAGCTGGGCTAGGTTCCTACAGGGGCAGTTTGCAGCTGTTACCCTGTGTTCCACACTGAAATCCCAATCAGGCAAATCAGAGAAACACTTTCCAAAAGTTGTAATTAACAAGGTTCCTGTAGAAGGAGCCAAATTCAGCTGGGAAGGTAGCACAGCACATAAACACCGCAGTTTGTGAATTTGTTAATTTCACAAGGGAAATGCTATACCAATTAGCTAATTATCCAAGCTACAATAGTAAGCAAATTTCTCCCATAAATATGGTATGTTACACGCGTTAGCGTTCCATCTCTCCATGAACGAGGAGCAAGAGAATATTAAGAAACCTGACTGGTTTCACTTGGTTGGTCCAAGGATGGGAATTAAGGGCAAGGAGTCGTCCACGACTGAGGGCTGCTAGGGACACAGGGAGGGCGTGGGGGCCAGCCTCAGCAGTGACGGCTGCTTCCCAAGAGGCTAGCAGAGAAGATGTGGGGGAGGCAGCGTCCTTGATGGTGACAGAAGCGAGGAACAGAACCGTCACTCCCCAACCAATGAAAACTTGCATAAAAATACAGTGATTCCATCACTGTGGCCAATCATTCTAATAGTTAACAACATGTTTAATAGGGAGAAAGCAGGGTAGAAGCTTCTAAAAGACGATTCTCAGGTCTGGAAACACCTCCTGACAAACCCAGACTCTGACCAAGGATTTGCTACTTAAACCACAGAGGTAAGGAGGGACTGAGACCAAACACGAAGACGGCAGGAGTGCTGACCCCCCGGACACGGTACCAAGATTACGGCCTCCATCTAGCTCCGTGACAAAACCTCCCGACTGGCTGTCTACAGTGGCGCCGAGTTCGGGCTGAAACCACCTGCCCCAGGGATGGCTACTCTTGCTCTAATTCTGTGTCTAACGCCGCTCTCCTGGCCGCCTCCATCCCGTTAACAACGGCAGCCCTCGGGTTGCCGCGATGTGTCTAGCGCTCCAGCAGTGAGAGAGGGACGAGATCTACGAAGCAGGACGTTTCTGAAAGAACCGCCGTGTGAGGACCAGGTAAATCTATCTGCTGCTTAAAACTCAGGCCTTCAGGGAAGAGACGAGCATCACCAACTTGACAAGAAACCATTCTGACAGGTGAACATGAGCAGGTGTGAGCCAGAGCAGCAGGACCCACGCAAACCTACTTGATTCTGTAAGAACCGCTGCCAGGCACGGGCTGCTGGCCTTCACCGACCCGTGGGCGCAAGGCTGCTGGCGGACGGACATCCGGCAGCCTTCCCGACGGCTCGATGCTTACGAAGGGGCGGGGCGGGGCCTGGCAGACGCCACCTCCGCCTGACGACGAAAGCATCACGAAGCCTACACACTCAGGACGTCCACATCCCGTGCGGCATCCCTGCCACAATGTCCAACCCACGTCAAATCAGCCATCAGACAAATCCGGAGCGTAGGACACTCAGTGAGACGACTGGTACAGATGCCACAAAAATACCAATGTTATAAAAGGTGGGGGTGGGGGTGGGGGTAGGGGTGGGGGAGAAACTGGGACACTGTTCCAGATCAAAGACTAAATGCGACCTAGGAGCTCTGCTTGGACCCTGACAAGGGGAGGCAAACCAGCCGTAAAGGACACTCAGGGAACAAGGGACATGTAAAACATGCGTGCTCTACTACAGCATCAGTGCAAAGGTCTCGTGCAGGACAATGACATTATGGTTGTGTTAGGAGAACATCCTTCATCTTAGGAAACAAACACTGGTGCGTTAGGAGAAAATGGCAGGGAGAGATACCTATGTGTTTACTATACTATTCTTTCAACTTGCCTGCAGGCTTAACGTTTTCTTAAAAAAAAAAAAATGATGGAAATCAACGAAAACGACGACATGCCATCAGAAGTCCCATTAATGAGATTTGTTTTCGCTATTTTTACTTTCTGGCTTACTTCAAGGGTTGCTAGCAAGGGTCCACCCCTATCGTCTGGAGAGAAGCGGTAAAGAAGGCACTGGGTCCGCGGGCAGCGCACAAAGGGAGAGACGGGACTCACTCGGAATGGCTCCCTCGGGCCGCCCCGCCTACCCGGTGCGGGTCGCTGAGCAGGGGCGTCCACGGCAACAATTCTCCCCAACCAGCCGTCCGCCCACCCCACGGGGGGCCGCCGGAGACCAAACCGGAGGGCCATACAGAAGTCACTGAAGTGGTAATGAGACTGGCTTAGTCTTCATTTGCGGCAGGGTGGGAATGTGTATTTAAAAACCCGCCTGAGGGGTGCCTGGGGGGCTTAGTAGGTTAAGTGAACGACTTTGGCTCGGGTCATGATCTCACGAGGGTTCGAGCCCCTGTGCTGACAGCTCAGAGTCTGGCGCCTGCTTCGGATTCTGTGCCTCCCTCTCTCTCTGCCCCTCCCCCACTCGCACTCTGTCTCCGTCTCAAAAATAAACATTAACAAAAATTTTTTTTAATAAAAAAAATAAAAATCAAAACCCGTCTGAGATGCTCACCACACAGCCAGAAGCCAGTGCCGATTCTTCCCTGAAGATGCTGAGCACTTTCTTAGCTTCCACTTAAGTCTGGGGAAGCATCTCTGCGAGCATTTCCGGTACCTTAAATGTCTCTAACCTCACCCATTTGACACCCTGGGTCACTCCTAGGTCAGCACGACAGAGAAAACTGTCAGGTGTCAATTTACTAGTGTGTTTGTGGCCCCACCGGTGGTCAGAGCATGTCCTACCAACTCTAACTTATCACAAACTCATTTGTCACTTTTTAAAATAACTACTTACTCTAAATGTCAGATCGTGTCCAAGAGGTGCAGTGTTGAAATACTCAAAAATAGAATCCTGAAAATCTGGAAGTTTCAATCCTATAAAAAAGAAACAGACTAGTCAAGGCAAATTTAAAAGACCATCTGTGCTCCCATGGGGAGACTCAGCACCATCAAGATGTCAATTCTCCTTAACCTAACGGATAAATCTGATGTGATTCTAGTTAAGTTCATTTGGAGAGCGTCTCAGAAGTCCTTAAAAAAAGGGGTTGGGGGAGGAGATCTACCAGATACTAAATCAGATTTACTGAAACCTCTTTCATCACAATCCAGTGGTTCCTGCCGGTGAACAGTGAACAGGGCAGGAAATCCAGAAACAGACTCAAGTGCCGTGGTGACCTCATGTGGTAAGAGTCACATACAAAATTGGTAGGCAGAGGAACTTCTCAATAACTGGTATTAGACGACTAGCCACAGGAAAAGATAAAACTAAAAACTAGATCCGCTCCTCAAAATGCACATCAGAGTAAATTTCAAATAGACCAGTAATCCACATTTAAAAAATGAAACCTGTATACAAGTATTAGAAAATATGAGTGAATTATTTGAGTACCTGGGGACTCAGAAATATTCCCCTGTAACTGAAAAAAGGGAAAAAAATGACAAATGTGATGCACACACACACACACACACACACACACACACACACAAAAACCCAAAAAACCTTATGCTTGGTAAAAAATATAAGCAAAATAAAAATGACAAAAGACAAACTGGGAAAATATTTGCAACTTTCATCACAAACAAAAGGCTCTACATATTCTATCCTCCATCTACAAAGTTTCTAGAAAAAAAACTTACTCTGAATTTTAAAAAGTGAGCAAAAGATACAAATACATAAAAATCACAGAATAAGAAAATCTCAAGGCGCGTGGGTGGCCCAGGCAGTTAAGCGTCCAACCCGTGATTTCAGCTCAGGTCATGACCTTGCGCTTTGTGGGACTGAGCCCCGAGTCGGGCTCTGCGCTGACAGTGCAGAGCCTGCTTGGGATTCTCTCTCTCCTTCTCTCTCTGCCCCTCCCCTGCTCACAAGTAAACATTAAAGAAAAAAAGTAAAGAAACACAAATAGCCCTTAAACATACAAAAGGTGCTCAATCTTGCTCGTAAGAGGGACGCAAGCACAATCTGTATTCTAATGCTCCTTCCCACCTGTTCACTGTGTGCTCACACTGTGTGCATGTGGCTGTGGGGCAGAGCCGTCGCCTGTGCGTGGGCAGGGACACAAGTGCACAAGCCTCTGGGGCGGCCACCGTCACCGCCAGCATCAGCGCAAGCACGCTTACTCCTTAACCGGCACTCCCACTTCCAAAAATCTACCCCCACGTGCCCCACAGGAACAGGACATGTTACCCACACACGGCTACTCCTTACAGCACCTGCTGTGACAGCGAGGGAACAGCCCAACCCCGTCCATAGCCCCCAGCAGGGTGCGGTGCCGCCGGGACGGGACCAGACCACCTCTCATGCCGCAGCCCTACCCACTCACAGATCGGAGGCCCCTGCAGGCTGCCTCGTGTGATCAGGGGGACACGGATGGATGACTCTACGTACACGTGTATTTGCTTTGCACTTCCAAGAGGAAACAGGAAGGATAAGCCACAAACTGTGGTTACCTTCGAGAAAGGCATATTTGAACATACGCTACCTCAGAACATTGGCTTCAAAATCATGTTAAGTGCTTTCTTTATATAACTAAAAACTATTAAATCTAAAATAAAACCATGTTGTTAAAAAAAACCTTGTATTTAAATACTTCAGAAGCTTATAATTTACCAGTATCTGCTCTAAATTTTTCTTCCATCTTTTTCTTCAAAATTTCCATTTCTTCTAATAATTCTCTATTTTTGGCTTCGGAATCCTTTAGTTTACTAAAACAAAAAATAAAAAATAGAAGGCTTTAAGTACCCTGAGAACAGATATCTACACGTTGATTCAGTGAGTGTCAAAATGTGAGGGCAGGGGTTAATTTCCAGCGCCTGGCAAAGTGCCGGAACATGGCAGGCTCCCCGCTGCGAACGGAAACACAAATCCACTCTTGGCATGGGTGAGTCCGCTGAGCATGTTACAGAGATTACAGATATTTCAGAATTATAAACAGACATGGATTTTCAAAATCATGGTTAATGAAGGTGTATCTGGAGGCCCTCGTGGAGTTTCCGACCCTCCCAGTCTCTTTCCAAATGAGTCCTTTGTCCTCCGAGGACACACCACCCAGATTACTCAGCCATCAGACCTCCAAACGTCATTCCCACAACCAGCGAGACGGCGGGCTGGACGAGACCACGACCACCGCCTGAGCACAGCTGCGGGGGGGGGCGGGCCTTGGTTCCTACGCTTTCCTGCAGGGACAGAGCAGTCAGGCCGCTGCAGTGACCTGGCCAGGAGGCGAGCGGTGCAGTCCAGCAGCTGAGTGGGGGTTCTGCGCCGAATTAGCAGGTGATGCTGGCTGACCTACACCTCTCTGCATCTCGCTGTCCTCATCTGTAAAATGGGGCTCAAGAGTGCTGGCCTCCTGGAAGCACCGTGACAGTCACGTGATTAACAGGATCAACCTCTTACAGGGAGCGTACCTGAACGGTAGCCATCGCTACTCTTACTCTTTTAGCCCCAAACTAACAAGATGTGTGACTCGGTAATCCCATCAGTGACCCTGTTCGTGACATCCAGGTCCCCACCTTCCACATCGACAGCTACTACAGGTAGGTTGGCCTGGGTTTTACGAGAGAGCAGTTCACGACCATCTCCTGGGCATATAAGCCTGCCAGCGGCGGCCTCTCATCAAACATTCACTGAATTTACTGTTGTGTAAAAATGGTGTCAGAAAAAAGGGTCAGAAAAAAGTTTTGAGATAGGCATACCGTCTTCAACCTGTATTTACAGTATTAGTTTTAGGTTAAAAGGGAAAACTCAAAGTTGATGAAACAAACAGCACTTAGGGAACAAGCAGGCCAGAACTGTCCCTCAGACGTGTGGCCGGGCCTTGTCACCGGGCACAGGGAGGACCAGCATCTGCCTCTTACACACACAGATGTTGGCACTTCAAAACCGCGGGCTCCCATCGCTTCACTGCTTCCTGAGAAAATAAGCAGAGCCCTCCGATGCGCGCAGGGCATTTGCACATCCACCCCATCGATTCTCACTGAGTGCCTACTAGGGGCCAGAAACGGTCCACCGTGCAAAGCTCCTTCCAGTCAACTGACGTCACAGAGCAGGGGTGTGCCCAAGGTCACATAGTCCCCTATCGAGTCAGAACACAGTACCAGGTACCTTTCAAAGGAGAGATTCGCGTCTTTGACTTTCCTCAGCTCCTCTTGAACAAGCTGTTTGGCCCGGATCTCCGCCTCAAGAGCAGATTGCAACTCTAGCCGTGCAGACATGTCTAGCTTCTGACTACGGCGCACTTTCCAAAGGGGGTCCTGGAGACAATGATTCAGATATTAAAGATATATACATATATATATATATATATTTTTTTTTTTTTTAATTTTTTAACGTTTATCTATTTTTGAAAGACAGGAATTGTGCAAGCAGGGGAGGGGCAGAGGGCAAGGGAGACACAGAATCTGAAGGTTCCAGCCTCTGAGCTGTCAGCACAGAGCCTGATGTGGGGCTCGAATCCATAAACTGTGAGATCATGACCCAAGATGAAGTCAGCTTAACTAACTGAACCACCCAAGTGCTCTAAGATATAATTTATTGACTTTATTTATTTATTTATTTATTGAGAGAGAGAACATGTGTGTGCATGTGAGCCGGGGAGAAGAGAGGGAAGGAGACAGAGGGTCTGAAGCAGGCTCTATGCTGAAAGATAGCCTGATGCGGGGCTCAAACTCATGAACCGTGAGATCATGACCTGAGCTGATGCTTAACTAACGGAGTCACCCAGGCACTCATAAAGATACATGTGTTTCTACATTCTTTTTTTAACATTTATTCATTTTTGAGAGACAGAGAGAAAGAGCATGAACGGGGATGGGGCAGAGAGAGGAAGACAGAATCCAAAGCGGGCTCCAGGCTCTGAGCTGTCAGCACAGAGCCCGATGTGGGGCTCGAACTCACGAACCGTGAGACCATGACCTGAGCCACCCAGGTGCCCCTTTAAAGATATATTTTTAAGATATTTACTTGTTTAAAAAAATGTTGACACACAATTCATCTTCTTCTAATCTTAAACTTTTATTATCACGTTTAAATATTAATTAACTTAAATATTAATTTGATAATATTAGATATCATCAAAGTCCATCAGACCCAATTTTAGTCTGGGCTTTTTATGACTTTTATTCTTTATTAGAGATCTTCAAAAGAATGAGCTGCAGCTTAAAAAAATTTTTTTTAAAGAATAAAACTCAACCAGGAGCGCAATTTCTATTTGGGCCCGTTAGACTCTCTTACAAACGTATGATATATTGTGGGGGTCTCCGTTACCGTACTCTTCCTTTATCTTGAAACATCTCCTATTTCACTATCCGAGCAATTACGTCATTACTCATCAATCATCCCTGCCCGCGACGGAAGACTGAAGGGGCAGGAAGAGCAAGGATGGAGGGCTCAGCAGGGTGAGGTTAACAGTGACCGAGACCAGCTGGGTGGCAGCGTGCTCCCCTTCTCCCACCGAGATGCTGCCCGTGTTCCATCCGCTCTCGAGAGGGACAGAAGGAATCTGGAGATTCCACTTTGTTAGACTTTTTTAAAGCTTTCAGTCCACACAGTTGAGAATTTTTCGTTTTCCGTCCATAAAGAGGAGAAAAGGGAACTGACTAGGGGTTTGCAGGGACAGAGAAATGGGCGTTTTATTGGACGCCAACGACTGTGATGAACCCAGTGAATGTCAGAAGCCCGAGTCTTCAGATGACCATGGCCCACACGGATTTCCTCAAGAATCAACGCGTGAACAACACACTTCTACGGACAGGAAGGAAATACACTTTCATCAGTCAGTCCTTCAACAGGAAGGACTGTTCACACAGAATTCTGCAACAAGAATCTCAATCATCCCATTTTGCTAAAAGGACCTAGGGCTATATTCTTTCGTCTTTCGTCAGGTTTACACACTAGGTTTATTTAACGCAGTTCACAAGCGCGAGTATACCCGTAGATGTGACTGGAAGAGAAAACGCAGAAATGAAAAAAACTTGATCGTTTGAATTGGTACTTCTAAATCTAAAATCAAAAATGAATACATTCTCCAATTACAGAGCGAAGAACACAGCTGTATTCTTCGACAAGATGGTATATGTGCCGGGCGCTCAGGTGACAGCATGAGGAGTAATGACATTCGACATAACAACACCCCTTTGGGGCAAACAGAGCTTCAAACCAGCAAAACAGGGAATAAAAATCTGGGTTTGTGAAGTTCTAACTAAAACGCTAATGAAACAGTTCCCCTACACCTTTATCGTTACTAGTGTTTGTCACTTACAGAATAACTTACACACACATATTGTAAGAAAGGCAGACAGAAGGAGGGACACGTGGGGCTGCGCCCAGAAGTGAGCCTGGGTGGAGACGGCTCGCCAAACTCCGGGCACTCGAAACACACGGACCACTGACCGGGGGGTGGGGTCGTCGGGGTGGGAGTGAGAGAATAGACAAAACCCATCCATCTCCTTGAGGGCAGGAGCCCGTCGCGCGAACTGCGGTCCCTCCACAGAGTGGCTGTGGTCTCCCAGTAGTTCAGACAGCGGTGCTCTGCACCTCGGGGGCGTCCCTGGCCACACGGAGGCCCGCATCACCCGAGTTACTTGCCCGGCACTGAGTTTCTACACTCGTGTTCAAGGTAAAGCCACCGGGGAGTCCCACCATCATAAAAAGACGCGGTTCAGAACAAACCCTACCAGTGCTCTCGACCCCAGACTGGAGCTCCTCAGTGTCTCGAGCTCTTCGGTCATCTTGGAAGCAAGAGCCTGAAGGTAACCTCGGGCGTCTTTCTCGTCACTGACCCTAGAGGAGGACCATAGAGACCCAGTGAGAGGAGCCGAAGACGAGGACAGGTTCCTGCCCCCCCCGGGACAAAGTGACACAGCGTCCCACCAGCCGGAGCGGTCGCCCACGACCAACGAACGGCTCCGCTAGCAAGGGCCACCCCAGTCCCTCTGTGCCGTGTTGCGCGGGGGCCCGGCCTCCCTTCCGCTAGAACGCGCGGGGTGTGCCAGCCTGACCCACGCCTCCAGGGACCTGGTGCACTCTCTCCACCTTTAGTCCAACGTGAAGAACACCGGACAGAAGTGCGGCCCCTCGACGGCGGCGATTCGGGAGAGGGCGGCGGGTCCGTGCCGAGGCCTAGGGGCAGCGGCGCGGGTGGAGGGAGCGCGAGCGGTGTGGCAGGGCTGGGGAAGGGCGGGCGGGCGCACGTACCACTGAATGATCTCTGCGATCTGGGCTTCCCAGTGGGCCACCGACTCCTTCTTGGCCGCCAGGTCCTGTAGTTCATCCTCCAGCTGTCTATTTTGAGCTGTGAGTTTATCCACAAAGGAACAAAGCTGAAATTAAACAATTGTACCACATAACTCGTTATTTGGTGTCCTTTAAACGTGACCTTAGCGTTATTAAAGCTACACGTTCTTTGGAAGATTTTGAAAGTTTTCTTATATCGTGGTGAGATTTTGCTCCAAACTTCATCTCGGATACGGACTTTTCAAATGTATCTAACTTTGGTCACATTTCAAGCCAAATCTGAGCAGACAAATGACAAGAGCAGGGGATTTCAGGAAATTAGCAGCTTCTAACCCAATGGAAACGTGTTACTTCACGTAGGAAGCAAGCTGCATAAACCACCCGACTCCCAGGACCCACGACCGGGAACTAGAGCCCCGAGCGGTGGCATGGACTAGATTACCCGCTCGTTCTCAGCTGTCAGCTTCTTGTTTTCCTCAAACAGCATCGCCCTTTCGCGCTCGTATTTGTCTCTTATCGTGCCTACTGCTTCCTCCATTTCGGCGTGCCTGGGAAGGTGCGAGAGCGGCGGTTCAGAAGCTCCGTGAGCCAATCCTCTCGGTGGCGGGGGCACAAGCCCGCGCTCACAGCACCGAAGGGCGCACGAAAACCTACCGTTCTCGCTTTGACTTTTCCAATTTGTCTTTCAGCATGAGAACTTCCTTCTGCAGGGCCAGCTGGTGGCTTTCCGAATCGTGTACCTCCTTTTTCACATTTTTTACTTCCAGCACATGGGAGGCCTCACGCCTGACCAACTCCTCTTCATAGAACAGGACTTTCTTCTCAAGTTCAGATTTGATTTTGGAAATCTCCTGCTGATGTTCTAAGCTGGCCCCCGGGCCCCGGCCTCCTTGCTTCATCTGAAGATAAAGGTAAAATAAATTACAGGTCCGTGTCTTCCCCTCGAGGGCCACACGGCCCTCCACCCACACCCTGTGTGGACACCCGTACACGCGGCTTCTTCTGTCCCCTCTCCACCAATGGCAGACACCGCGCCCGACGCAGCTGGCCACGGTCGCGAGGTCCTTCTAACAACCGTCGGGCAGATTTGAGGGGCTGACAGCACCTACCTTGCACAAGGGACGTGCCCAGATCTGCCTAGGACCCCGGAAGCTCTGTCTACACCCTGACACAATCGGTCCCCAAAGCCTCCTCACAGTTTGTTCATTCGGGCGACTATGTGTCAGGCACCTTTGTGGTTAAGAGGGTCACATCGAGGTCCCTGCTCTCGTGGGGCAGACAGGGAAAGACTGACGGCCAAGCAGCAAATGAGCAACGAGACACCGACACAGGGCAACGCGGTGAAGCGTGGGGGTGTGGTGCCCAGCGGACAGTTAAAGGAGCCCTTGATGCGGGGACACGTGAAGTGCCACATCGGGCAGAAGGTTCTTCAGCACGGTGACAAACAGCAAGGTGAACGCAGTGAGATGGGCGGGAAACGCTGGGAGGGGTTCTGTCAGGGCCCGAGTCACCGGGAGCTGCTGGGGACACTGAGGACAGGACGTGCCCTGGTTGCCGCGGGGGGGAGGGGGAGGTGGACTGTCAGCACCAGCGGCGACGAGCAGACTCAGGCACGAGCACAGACTCAGGCACGAGCGGGCAGAAGTCCAGGCCCCGGGGCTGCCGCCCACAGGCCCAGACGGCAGCAAGGACGATGGAGGGAAACAGGCCCGCCCGAGGTACGTGCTGGGGAGACAGCGGGCCTGTCGTCTCCACCGGCAGATGAGGAAACCCAAGCTCAGAAAGGGGACTCGTGCCCCTGAGGTCACGCCAGGCAAACAAAGAGCGCCCCGTCCCCCACCTCCTCACCCCTGTTCTGGCCCCTGGCGCCTCTCTGCTCGCTCGCTCGCTCACTCCCTCCCGAGGTGTCTGGCTGCCCTTGGCCCCGGGCCACTGGCCTGTCTTCCACTTCAGTGGCAGGACACGGGCTTTAAGGGACTTTTTCAGAAACGGTCTCACTGAATACACAGCAGGTGTCAGGTGTTAGTTTACCAGGACTTACAAGACACTGCCTGACACTTTAAGGAAAATAGCGAAGGAACTCAGGTTCTAAACGGAAAGAAGGCTGTCATTAAGGCACGTTTGTGACCTGTCACCTCTCCACACCCCGTCCTTCCGGACAAGCCCACCGCGCGGGAGGACTCCCACCACGACAGTTAGGAAGGAGGACGGGCTGGTCTCCTACAGGTACTACCTTGAGGGCCTCGAGCTCACTCTCCACTTGCTTGGAGAAGTTCTCGCTGTGCTCGCGAAGCTTGCGCTCCCGGGAGGCCTCGGCGACGGTGTCCTCCAGGCGGGCTTCCAGCTGCAAGGGGGGCACAGTGCTCACCAGCACGAAGCCGGCCCTGCCCTGGGGCTCTCTGCGGACGGCCCTGAGGGCCTGTCGCTCCTACCTCCGCACCCGATCCCAGGCCCAGTTAACGGCGGAGAAAGACACTTTAAGGCTCCACTGGAACAGCTGGTTAGTAATAAACCAAGTTTAAATTCTAATGTAAACCAGCAACTTGGCATTAAGTTTCCGGACAGGAGACGGACTGGTGACACAGGCAATTGGGATGTCTGCAGATCACAAATCCATCTATCGACTGGTGAAGGTCACGTGCACGTGCCCAAGCAGGGAGCAGCGGAAAGGACCCCCTGCACCTCGGCCGGCCGAGTGCCCTCTCCCTTTACTTTAAAGCAGATCCCAGATGCTGCAGTGACCTGCCCGGAGTGTGGACACTAATGCTTCGCTAGGGGTTCCACTGATGCTACAGCTACAAATGCATCTGGGTTGCAAAATAAACGGAAAAAAAAACAAGTAGGTGTTTTGAGACCGACTGACAAAGAGCATGTACTTATAGAGCATCCGATTTTTTACCAAGCAAGTTGTAACAGAATTCAATCCTAAGGGCTGCTTAAAATATGTCACTCGTTAATGGAAGAGCATTTGGAGTGTCTAGGGCAGCCAGTTCTCAAAGTGGGGTCCTGGGGCCCTTTCTAAAAAAGGCCCTTCTTTTTCTAATTATCTGGGTTTTCTTCAAATACTTTATCCAAAACAGTGTAACACAACAGAACGAATGCAGAAATAGTTTATCAAGCCAGTTATTAAAGAAAAGCACAAAAATGTAAAAATGCCATTCTTCTCACCAGATGGGGGAAGGGAGTGACTTTTCATAAAAACCGTCAGTTAACATGTAACGGGTTTACTGTTAAACTGAAAAAAGTGTTTTAATCTCTAACCTGGTAAGCATGAGGAGCTGTAACCGCCACAAACGAAAGCTCTTTGGGGGCCTCGACAGTTCTTAAGGGCATGATGTAGTCCCGAAACCAAAGTTTCAGAGCCACTGGGCTGACCGGGGGCGCCAGGCTGAGCCTGGTCGTCCTCCTGGCCGCTCCTTATGGACGTAGGACTCGTATTCACGTAGGCTGTGCTGTGCCAACTACGTCCCGACACGTTTACGTTCTGTCTGTTGGGCAGAAATACCCTCTACTTGCTTTAAAAGTGAATTTTTAAAAATTAATACCCTAAGAAATGTCTTTTAATAATTCCACCAATAGGTATCGGGGGCTGAGAAGTACAAAGGAAACACTTGGCAGGTCAACTTACGTGGCTTCTCATAAAATTTAAGATCTGTTTTAAAGTAACTCATGTGATTTAGCCCACGTTCTCGAAGGTGTTCTAGCAGGAGCATACAAAAGCCCGAACAGTACAATCCCCGAAACGGCTACGAAGCTACCTCTTTCCTCAACTTCTCCGACTTGCGGATTTCCTGCCGCATGGAGTCGATCTTCTGCATGGCTACCTCTACCTCTTCCTCTTTGTCCCGTAGCTGCCGGGATGCCTTTTGCTTCTGGGAGCGGAGTTCTGCCATGCGCTCGTTCAGCTCAGAGAACTCCTGCAGGGCCAGCTTGCGTTGCTGGTGGGCGTCTTTGAGCTCTCTGGCCTGGGACTTCAATCGCTCGGAAGCTTCAATCAGTTGCTGAACAGAAAGAATGACAGAGGTTTTACGTGTGCTTCGCAGAGACACGGAAGGCTGGCCGTTCAATCCTCTCCAGCAAATGCTGCTTACAGGCCACGGCCGAGAGCCAAGGGCTCACCTCTGTGAAAAAGCCCTTTGCTAGGCCCCAGCACAGCTACGAGCAGCCTGGAAGAAGACCCACCTGAGCAGAGGTGCTAAGATCGAACTCACTCCGGGAAAGACCCCCAGTTACGCGGCGACCAGAAGCCCGAGCTCTGCCAGCCAGCCGGAAGGCCTGCTCACAGCACAGGCTCACGTGTTTCAACCTCTCCCCTATGCCGTCCACAAGGCCACAAAGGTGGACGGGGCGTGAATGTGGTCACCAACCCAGTTATTGAAACGGCAGAACTGGGAAAGAACACGTTACGTACAAAAAAGCTTAAGAGTTCCATCAAAGTAAAGAACCACATAAAAACGACTGTTGGACAGCTAGCTCCTCACGAGAGTGAGGTTATGGTGGCCCCTCTGGCTGCACCCGTGGCCTCACCTTCCCGCAGCCAATTCGTCTACGACTGGGTGGCCCAGTCACGGTGGCACCTATTGGTCTGATATCGGAAGTAGCTGGATCTGGGGGGAAGGGGCGACTCCACCAGGGCCGGGCCGGGCTCAGTGAGCTGCTGTACCTACACTAGAGTACCGAGGAGTCTCCTGTCCCCTGTGCACTTCTCGACAAAGCGCCGTGGTTAGGACACCACGACAGACTGAACAATCTGGGTCTGAAATCCCGCACGTTTTAGAGAACACAGAGCAAACTGCAGGTTTAACGACTTAAGTGTATAAACGAATGTACTTTAGAAAACAATCCTAGTATGAATACACTACCGACCGAACATACAATCTGATATATTTTACTGAAAATCAAATTTATAAAGGGGTTTAGGGGGGAACCACCCAAATTTTAACAAACGGTTTTTTTTTTTTGCAAGGCCCTGTCATACAAAGAGCCCCTGCTGAAAGAAGGGGAGGAGGCCACTGGAAGGGGGAGGACTCTGGCACCGGACACCAGCGTGTGAACCCAGCTGGGTCAGCTGCTGTGGGGACGTGGGGACCCTCGGGCCCTGGGCATCGCGGGGTCCTGGTGCACAGCCCGCCCAGCAGGCCTGTGGCGAGGACCGATATGGTGACCGGTGCTGAGGCCGCCCACTTCACGGCCAGCCACCTGGCAGGCTGCGTGGTCGGCGGCACGGCATGACCCTGAGGCAGTCCGGCCCCTCGTGGACTGCACGCAACACAGCCCAGGGCGCAGACGAGGGCCCTGAGGAGGGCTCAGACCCCCACACAACTTCGAGGTCACAACTGCGCATCGCTGAGACCTGTCTCGCGTGAAATCACCCCCAACTACCTTGTGAAAATCCTCCTTTTCCTGCCGCACCACGCGGTACTGCTTCTCCAGGCCTTTCAGCCGCTGTGTGGAATCCTCATGCTCCTGGCGAAGGGTCACCGTGTCCTCCAGCTGTCGCTCGAGCCTATTGGAGTCTGAACAGAGGAGAAAATAAACCTCGTTCCCTTACAGGAAAAACTTCACGTCAGCTGACTTCCTGATAGTGAATTAGTTAAGGATTCTTCACCCGCTTTATCTCTTAGTAACCTTCTTGCTTTCTCACACATGGAAAAGTCACGTATGCAGCCACCCGCGTGGACTGACGGGGTAATCGCTCTCCCCTGGGGACCGGGGACCGCGTGAGCCCGTGTGCGCGGGCACAGGGCAACCGAGGTGCGCAGTAAGGTGCCCCTTATCATGGGCTCACTCGGGGCCCCTCTCAGCACCAGGATGCTGGGGTTCCAGAGAGAAAATGGAGGGCTGAGGATTAAGACTCGAAAGCGATTTGAATCTTCAGGAAGCTCTGATAATCTAGGAGCCGCAAAGGACAGATGGTGACGACGGAGCCAGCCCCTAAAATACTGCAAACGGCAGGCACAGCCACTGAGGACGCTTCGGGGAGAAATACGCTGTGGCACTGGTGCCTCTGGGCCACCAAGGGGAGAATAAGACAGAGAAATGTAAACATTTCTGAGACTTTACGGGTAAAACGCTAAGAAGTGATTCTAGCTGCAACTGTAAAAGTCTCTCATTTGTGGGCCAAGCAAGTTGGAGAGAGAACGTCAGGTGAACGGACGGAAAGAAACGGGAGACCTGTAAACAGGTTACAGAAGCCAACGCTGTTCTCCTTTTCCACCCTACGAAAAGGACTCTGAAAATCTTCTTCGACGGGATTAACACCCAAGAACACAGACGAAGCAGCCTCTTTAAGACACCTACCTGCTATTTTATTCTTCAGACGCTCTATCTCCTCATTTAGCTTTTTGATTTCCTTATCGCGGGCTGAGCCGCCCAGGGCCCGGGTGGAGCCGTGCAGGGACTGCACTGTCTGGGTGGACTCTACGGCAGGGAGACAGGCGTGAGGGAAGGGGACAGGGTGAATGGAAGGGGGATGGGGGGGAGGGGGACGCGGGAGCGAGCGGGGGGACGGAGTGAGCAGAGGGGGATGGGGTGAGTGGAGGGGGACGGGGTGAGTGGAAGGGAGACGGGGCAGACGGGGGTGCGAGTGGGGGGACGGGGCGAGCGGAGAGGGACGGGGTGAGCAGAAGGGAGATGGGGGGGGATGGGGGAGAGTGGCGGGCGACGAGGGCGAGCGGCGGGAGACGGGGCGAGCAGAGGGGGACGGGGTGAGCAGAGGGGGATGGGGTGAGTGGAGGAGGACAGGGGAGACGGGGGTGCGAGTGGGGAGACGGGGCGAGCGGAGGGGGACGGGGTGAGTGGAAGGGAGATGGGGGAGACGGGGGTGCGAGTGGGGGGGACGGGGCGAGCGGAGAGGGACGGGGTGAGCAGAAGGGAGATGGGGGGGATGGGGGCGAGTGGCGGGGGACGAGGGCGAGCGGCGGGAGACGGGGCGAGCGGAGGGGGACGGGGTGAGCGGAGGGGGATGGGGTGAGTGGAGGAGGACGGGGGAGACGGGGGTGCGAGTGGGGAGACGGGGCGAGCGGAGGGGGACGGGGTGAGCGGAAGGGAGATGGGGGGGGACGGGGGCGTGAGCGGGGGGGACGGGGAGAGCGGAGAGGGACGGGGTGAGCAGAAGGGAGACGAGGCGGGGGGGACGGGGGCGCGAGCGGGGGGACAGGGCGAGCGGAGGCCGGCGCGCACCTTGCAGCTTCCTGCTCAGCTCCAGCTTCTCCTGCTCCAGCCTCCGGATCCTCCTCTCGTAGGCTTCCACCTGCAGGCTGTTCTCCAGGTCCCGCTGCACACCCTCGTCTTTGCTCAGCGTGTTGGCCTGCATTATGCTCTTTAGGGAGCCTCGGTCAGAAAAGCAGCTGCAAATAAAGCAACGGGGTTTCTGATCCACGGAGCGTACAGCGACTTCTTCGGCATCTGGAGACTCGCTGGGGCCCAAGAGAAGTCTTTTGAACAGGCAGACGAAGGCCCGTGGCCAGACCATCGTGGATGGAGCCAAAATGCAGAAGGGAGACCTCCTTACAGCAAGTGATGGGATGACGGGGGGGTGGCGGACAAGGCCGTGCCCTCAGAAGGGGTCAAGGAAAACGCCTCTGCCAAGGAGGCAAGCGTACTTTCTGCGTCATCGCTTACGCGCGCCCAGGAACGCCACAGGAGACATCCGTGTGAGGAGCTGGGCGTGGGGGCCTCGCCAAGCCCTCGCTGGACGGCCCTGGGCACTCCTGCCGCCGAGGGCTTCCTGAGCAGTCTGAGGACAGGGCTCACCTTCCCCTGCAGACTCGACGGCCGCTAGCACTCGGGGCGGCACGGCCACTCGCCAGAGCCGGTCTGCAGCCTGCACGCACCCAGACTGACACCCGAAGTGGTTCTCTCCCTCAGAACCAGGCCACCAGTTACTTAGTTCCTCCCGCTTTTAACACGACAGCGATGCCAGGGAGCCTTCTCCGAGTCCTGCCTCCCGGAGTGCAGCAAAGGTACCGGGCACACGTGTATGCAAGGGCCTGGCCAGTGTTTCTCAAAGGTGGCCCGAGAACGCGGTGCCAGCACCACGGGGTCTGTCCCAGGAGGACGGCCCTGGGCCTGACCCGCCAAACTGGAGCCTTGGCGGGTGGGCCTGGGACCTGCAGGTTTAACAAGTGCCCACTGAGTTGGAACGGATCAGAAAAATCCAGAACTTCTGCATGAGGGATTAAGAGGTCATCGTGCCTCCCAGATCTAAGACCCCTTCCTGCGGGCTACAAGGCGTCTGCCGTCACTCTGGCTGAAGTGCTGTTGAGCCCTGGCACCTTACACCAGGAGAGTTTCTGCGGGCTCGAGCAGAAACCGTCCTCTCCGGAAGGAGTTCCCGTCCACTGAGGTATGAGCCGCTAGAAGGCCACGTAGCCCTCCTTCAGGCGCTTCGAGGTTCCGTCTGTTTCACTTTGCCCTCCCTCCCCTCCCCTCCTGGCCCAGTTTCCTGTTCAAAGCAGGTACAACCCTCAGGCAACAACTTGGCAAAGAGGTCCATTCAAGACAGAGGCTGACAGGTACAGTCACCGCGGCGCTCAGGGCCGGAGCCCTCCCGGCTCTCCAGACCGCCAGCCTGTCTGGGACTGCGCTCCAGGCCCCCCGGGGGAGCTACAGAGCTGCAATAAGATCCTCACAAAAGCCAGCACGGTGCCCTCACGAAAGCTGGGCCTGACCGGGAGCCCCCGAAAGTCTACCGGAACGAATCCTGACAGCACTGGCGGCCTGTAAGTCAGAAGTCGGCTGACCGGACCTCCCGTGAGCTAAGAGTGGGTTTCACGTTTTAAAGGGTTGTTAAAAAAAGACAACTACCTAACAGAGCCCACCCTCTGTGGAAGAAGCCGGCCGACCCTGCTACAGGTCACTGTGTTTTCATCAGGTGTCCTTTTTCAAGGACAAACCTGCCCACAGCTCCCTGGGGCGCGGCTGTCCCAGGGCTGACGCAGCACCCACCCGCCCGGAGCTCGCCCATCAGCTGCCATCTCGCCCAAGGGAAGCCTCCGCCTGGGGAACCACAGAGCTAGACCCACCTTTCCGTTGTAAATGTAAAGCCGATGAATGGCAAATGGAGCCCAGAGAAGCCTGTGTGAGAACCAGGAGGTAATATTTCCTGCATGAGAACACATACAACAACATGAAATCCATGTTCAAACAAAGGGAAAGAACATTAGCAACGGGTGAAACCGTGTGCACTAGAGAGAATCGCGTGGCCTTCTAGGACACTGAGCCCAGCGTCCCCGCCAGGGGGCACAGCATTGGCAGACTTGTATTTTCAGTCCTGGCTGTGCCCACGATGCAGTTAACAGAACAAACACACTGCTTCAGAGGATGGTTAATGACCCAGGCCACACTTGGATGGCGCCCTGGTGCCACACTCGTCGGCCCCGAGCAGAGGCGAGCTGGCGGGCACTGGCGCAGCCCCGGGAGGGTTGTGAGGCAGAGGCTGGGGGCTCTCAGGCTCTTGGGAGAAACAGAGGCCAACGGCAGGGGTATAGGCTTGGAACCCAAGGTACATGGGTTTATTTTAGATTTATTTTCGATTAGGTTTATTTATTTTAGATTAATGTGTTACAGACTCTGGTTTTCAGTGTCAGGATCCTTCTTTATTAAACATGAAACCAAAGTTATACTTTATCTGGGAAATGTCATTGTAGAAATAGTTTCTTTGCGGTCTAAGAAAACCCTTTCCACGATGACACTACTTTTCTCTGTCTTTTCTCCAGGAGGTCTACGGTTCAGCTCTTATTTGAGTCAGAGAAATTCTCTAGGGAGTGATCAAGACTTTTCTTCTACTTGGTCAAACCTCACTTCTTCTATCCCCAAAACAAGCCACCTGTATGGACTTAAAAGGCTGGATTTGAGGATATCAAAATAACCTTAGAGCCTCTGAGCAAAGACAAGACGGTGCCGACTCACGCACCAGAGGCCGTCGGACCAGCCCAGCACCGGACGGCCCCAGAGCCAAGGCCCAATCTGGAGGATCCACGACGTTAGGCGTCAGTGGAGGACTCAGAAGCCACACGCAGTCTTGGTTGCCCCCAAAGCCTGGCCGTGTAAAGAAACACACGTGCAGACACAGAACCGTGATGGCCGGAGTGCTAGGTGCTCATGCCGGGGACCAGAGTCCCAGGGGCTCCAAGTCCGCCGTGGGGCTGCAGGCCGAGCCCCTCGCCAGCTCAGGGCCTCGAAGTCTGCAAGTGGTGACAGGGCTGAGGCGAAGCTCCAGGACGGTAACATGTCCGACACTGCTGAGTGCCATGAAAATACAGCGTAAGTGTTTCTGGTGAGTCTAAAGGAGAAGAGCCATTTAACTCCATTTTACTCAAGCGGAGTACAGGCGGACCTCGGAAAAATTTTGGGCGTGGTTCCAGACACCACAATAAGGTATCACAACAGAGCGAGTCAAGTGTATTTTCGGTTTCCCAGTGTATGTGAAAGTTTACACTATGCTATAGTCTACTGAGTGTGCAACAGCATTATGTCTGAACAAATAAATTTCATAACTTAATTTAAAAACAGGGGGCACCTGAGTGGCTCAGCTGGTTAAGCGTCCAACTTCAGCTCAGGTCATGATCTCACAGCTCGTGAGCTTGAGCCCCGCATCGGGCTCTGTGATGACAGCTCGGAGCCTGGAGTCTGCTTTGGATTCTGTGTCTCCCTCTCTCTTTGCTCCTCCCCTACTGGTGCTCTGTCTGTGTGTGTGTCTCTCTCTCAAAAATAAATAAACATTAAAACAAGTTAAAAACAAAATAGTTTAGTGGGGGGAGGAGGGGAGCACCTGGGTGGCTCAGTCAGTGAAGCATCTGACTCTTGATTTCGGCCCGCGTCATGATCTCACCGTTGTGGGATGGGGTCCTACGCCAGGCTCCACGCAGAGCACGGAGCCTGGGATTCTCTCTCCCCGCTCCTCCCCAACTTGTGCACTCACACACACACCCTTTCTCAAAATAAATAAATGAACTTGAACAGAAACACTGCTAAGAGATGCTAACCATCATCTGAGCTTTCAGCAAGTCATAAGCACTGACCACAGATCGCTGCAACAAATGCAGTAATAATGAAAAAGTTTGGAATACTGTGACAATCACCAAAACGTGACACGGGAGACGAAGTGAGCAAATACTGTTGGAAAATGGCACCAGAAGACTTGCTGGGGGCAGGCTTGCCACGAACCTTTAATCTGTAAAAACCCAGTATCTGCAAAGCACAATGAAAGGAGGTGGCTGTGGTCTCTGTGTTTTAAAGGGGACATTACTACCAAGCTGAAGGCTGGAATAAAAGGTGTATTTTCTGGAAACACAACACCAGACTTTTAAAAAGAACCAACACGGCTCTAGGACCCTGCTGACAATCCACACCCCCAACAGACCACTGCTGGCTTCAGACCCGCCGGGACGCCACGGGGACGGAGGTGCTTGTTCACACTTACGGTGTTTCTCAGCACGTCGTCGTCCACGTCGAAGTTGGAGGTGTCAGAAGGACTGCTCACATCAGGAATATAAGGTGCTTCCAGGTTTCGTATATTTTCCCAATTCAGACCTTCAAAGAACGCATGCTTTTTGAAGTCTTCTATCCCGTTCTGGCCCAGCCGGCGCTCTCTGCTGCAGATGAGTCTTTGGATGAGGTCTTTGGCTTCTTCAGACACATCCGTGACGTGGGACGGAAACTGAAATCGCTCCTGGAGGGCAAGCGGCCGGTGGACATGAGATGAAAACTTATTCAGAAAAACCCAAGATGTACAGACATTACAGGAAACAACAGAGTCGACAGTCCTTTCTAATTTCACGGTAGCTAAATGCAAACCAAAGCTAACGACATTTGATTCTAATGAGAAAATCCTTAGTCGTGCTGGTTACTCGTTACCATGTTACATGTAAATTAACGATAAATTTTCACCCGTCAAAGTGGCAAAGGGCGCCGACCACACGCTGTGGCAGAACCGGCTGGCACGGAGCTCTTCCGCAGTGCGTCTGCCAGCATCTGGCGCAAGTCTACTCCTAAGATTTTGTTCTACAGAGAAGCGTCGTGCGCCGGACAGAAGGATGACGAAACACCTGGTCGTATGTGACGTGATGCCATTCACTCAGACGCGGCCCCACAAACACACACCCAGCACGGCAGCGGGCCCGAGCGCCGAGGCCCAGGCCCCACCTCTATCATCCAGAAAGAGGGAGGGCAGGAACACTACCGAAGATCAGACCGGCGGGCGCACAGGAAGCGCCGGACCAGGCCCCACAGGGGCACGTGCTCCCTGCCAGCAGGCTCTTTAGAATCCCCGGAGCCCTGTTCGCTACCGTGACGGCATTTGTCGCCAAGACGCGGAGGGGGTGATTTCCGCCGTCTACGCTATGCACTTTTGTGCTGTTTTTCTGGTAAGGCTAAGCTAACTTCCAAGTGAAAACAATCATCTCTATTCTGGGAAAGTTCTTTAAAAACCATGGCTTGCCCTGATTGGGAGTTACATGGCAGACCACCCACCATGTTCGTGTTCACGGGCCCCCAACACGAAGAGTTGCCGGGGGACGGGGCTGAGGGCCGGTCAGCGGAGAGAAGCTCACTTGCGGGGTGCGGGTGACAGACTGGGGAAGGAGGCGGTGAGCACACGGCCGCAGGGTGGGAGCGGCATGAGGACACATGTGACTAAGGGAAACAGGTGACAAAACAGGAAGCGGAAGAGCAATGGGAAAACGAACAAGAAATGGAGGCGAGGCCGACGGGAGGCAAGGTCAAGGGGGGGAAAGGCACAGCTGGAAAGGGAAAAGGAAGCCGGGTCAAGGAGGTGGAAGAGTGCTACGCGCGGGCGCCTGGCCTGGTCCGGACAAGTAATCTCCGGGAAGCAGACTCGAGAAGAGCAGCTGTGGTCACACCGATGAATCCAGACCCACAGGTAGAAGAGCCCAACGGGCCCCCGCCCCCCGCCATCCCGAGGCCACACCCGGCACAGCCCCGTGGAGGCCCGCCTCCCCGGGGCCCTGCCCCGAACACCGCCACTCCAGCTCGCCACTCCAGCTCGCAGCTCTCTCTCCCCCCCCACGCCCACACCTCCACCCGCAAATCTCTGCTCCTGTCTGGCGGCCAGCAGCCTGCTCCAACCCTATCGTCTCCTCCCCAAAGACGCGGACAGCTTCCCAGCAGCCCTCCCGCCTCCGGGCCCCTGCCTCGGGACTCGAACAAACAGGACGTGGAGACGCAACATCTTACTTCGTGGTTCATGATCTTTCCGTAGGTCTCCACGAGGGACTCTGCGTAGAAGGGCGTCTCTCCATACAGCATCTCGTACATGCAGACGCCCAGAGACCACCAGTCACACTCGGGGCCGTACTTGCCCATGCCGTCCTCCATGGCCTGCAGGATCTCCGGCGAGATGTAGTCAGGAGTGCCCACGGCCACAGAGGACTGGACCTTGAAGGAGAGGGGGTGTTGGAGGGAAATCCTGGGGCAGCTCCGATTCCAAATTCCCAACTACTCCCTCTAAAACACTGATAGCAAATGATGAAATCATCGTGGAATAAAACTAGCACACGAGCATGATTTAAAACCCTAGTAATTAAAAATTCACTGCAAATGAATGCTCTCCTGCAGCAGTAAACGTGAGGCAGTTTCCAGAACGTGTGAGATGGCCTCGCATGCCTGGTCTCCCCTTGCCCGCATGCCCGGCACAGCCCCCAGAGGGCACTGTGGTCCCTCAAGGGGTGGCATTTCCCACATCCTCTGTCACTGCCCAAAGTGCGGTCCAGAAGCCACGTGTGTTCAGGCCAACCCTTCGCAAACTTCCGTGTGCATACAGGCCACCCGGGCTCTTGTGAAACAGAAATTCTAGGGTGGGGCCCAAGACACTGAATGTCTGTTTCCACAGCCGCTAAGGCTGCTCCCCCAGGGCCTACCCTTCCATCTCCCAAATGGGAACATCTGGAAATAGTCCAGGCACTGGCTGGGTACTCAGGAATTCTCCAGATGGGGAACCAGGAGGCTCAGGCCTCTACAAGGGAAAGGACAGTTCCTCAGCCACTGACGTTAGCAGGAACAGGCTTGACGTGGGGCCATCGCTCCGGAAAGCCGTGGCCAGCGACGGCAGTGAGCGTCGTGAGAAAACAAGGGGGCAGCGGGGCAGCTGAGGAACCAGACTGGTCTTGGAGTGCATGGAGAACAAAGTCCGTTAGACTGAGGGAGCAACCGTAACAGAAGGCCTGGCCCAGGAAGGCCAGACAGACTCTCCCTCAGGTCATGTCTGAGGAGGGGCCAAGGGATACGAGCGGCACCCGGGTCAGACTGGACCGCGGGGAGGTCGGCCTCCGTCACGTGACCAGACTCAGTTCCCCGCTCGGCTGCCCGGCTGCAGGAACCGTACGGTGGACAGTGGGGAGACCGGCGTGAGGTGGCAGCACGGGAAGGGTGAGGGGACGTGCAGGCAGGAAAGGGAACCAACGCTCGAGCTCAGTCCGAGACCACCACGCTTGTCGTCGGAAGGCTGGATTTGAGGGCAGCACCAATCTCAACTAAGCAACACGTGGTCAAGACTGGGGAAATGAGAGACTGATTTGGTGGGAAGAAAGAGAGTAACCCTAGTATCAAGGATCCCTGTTTCTAGATGGACATCACCCACAGAGAGAAAAGCCCTGCCTGACAGGAAGTTGCCCGCCCGCACAAAGAAATGAGGAGTCGCTAACACAGTCAACGTCTGAGCGCCTGACCGGCCCGCACCAGACGTTTCAAGAAAGGACCGAGGGGGCCTGCGTGTCGCTGCGGCAATGGCGTGCTCAGCCACCTCGCCACGTGAGGAAAGGGACGACCCCCAACTTAGAAGGCACACGTACTACTGCTGAGACATGGACATCAAAACTGAGGTTTTCAACTTAATTAGAAAATTTAAACTGTCCCCCAAATGTGAATCTTTTTAATTCACATTCATAAACTTGGTTTCTTAATTGGATCTCAAATTGAAATGTTAAGTCCCTTCTAATACAAGCAAAACCCAGAACCAAATGAAAAATCTCCAACAGAAATACCTACAGTTCCATCGTCACTCATCTTCAAACAGGATCCAAAGTCGGCCAGGCGGATGTGACCGTTCACGTCCAAAAGGACATTGTCAGGTTTAATGTCTCTGTGAGTAAAACAGATCAGTGAGTCAACCATTTCCACGCCACACATTAGGCAGGTCAAAGCCTGTCACCAGTGGCGTACCCGCCGAGGAAATGCTAATGCCATTCAGGACAGCTGTCGCAATCTTGGGAAAACGTCTCTCCGTGGCACTCTACTCGCACATGCGTACGGAGGGGCAGTCACCACCACTACCGCTCACTCCTGTGCGTGAGCTAATCCCCAGTCAATCCCACGACACACCACCGCACAGCTGACCATGTTCCCACCGCACAGCTGACCATGCTTCCCGAGTGTCTCCTTCGTGCCCGGTGCTGTGCTTGACCCCAGGTCTACGACAGTAACCAGACCCCACAGCCCCTGCCATCACGAAACTTCCACCAGCTGAGAGGGCAGAAAATGAACGTGTGAATGCACGAACACGCACGTGGTCTCAGTCGGCACCAGGGTCTGACGCCCACGATAAGCGCTGGGAAGAAACCAGAAGCAGCAGAAAACGGGGCAAAGGGTGTCTGAGCACAGACGCGATGAGAGCAAGAGACAGGTGAGGCTCTGGGGCAAGACCACGGCAGGCCAACAGCCCCCCACGTACCCCACGCTGTATCTGGCGGACAAAGACCCGGGGGCTGAAGACCTAAGCCATCTGTCCAGCTGTCAGCAGCAAGTTCATGGCAGGAAGGTAGGTCCACGGCCGACCTGCCGCTCTGTGGACTTGCAAACGTGGGGCCCCTGGGGAGGCGGACGGCCTTTAAAGCACAAGCTCTCCTTCCTGATCAAACAAGTCCATGTGACTGGACGGCACAAAAGGGAACAGACGTCGGGAGGAAAGGCAGATGTTCGCCAAGAGGAGCTCAGGTATGTGCTCACACGACAGAACACCACACCTGAGCTACTCCCAACATCAGGGACGCATCTCACAAACAAAGGTGAGAAGACGACGACAATTCTTACCCAAAGAAAGATCCACGAAGCAAAAGAAACTAGCGCAGCACCCCAAACCGAAATAAAGAGGAAAAACAAAGCAAACCCTCAAGGAGTCAGAAAAATAAAAAATTAAGAACGGAACCAGACAAAAGCAGGAAGAAATGAAGAGATTTAACTCGAGGAAGAAACAGAAGACAAAATCTTATCAGGAATGGTGACTAAATTATAAGATGCCCATAGGAGAACAAATTCCAGTAAAAATCTAATGAAAGGGCACTGAAGAAAGGGAGGGAAAGATCTAGAGGAATGAAAACAGATGCCACATACAAATAACTGGAGTCCCCAAAGAAATTGAAAGAATAAAAGAATAAAACGTAATATTTGAATCTACAATCTGAGAGAACCTTCCAGAAATTAAAAAAAAAAAAAAAAGGGGACTGCATTACAGACTGATGGGCCCATCAAATTAAAAATTTTCCCATGTCCTGTTTCTTGGAGCCAACCTGATACTAAAGTTCACATGGATCAATTAATGCGTGAGGACAGCTAGAAAAGCCCTGGAGAGAAAGAAAGGGGTCTGATGGGGGAACTAGTCCGACACGGCTTCTGCCTCCAAAATCAAAGCGGTACGGCCCTGGTGCACAGACAGACAGACAGACAGACGACAGGACAGAACGTCACGGGGAGTGAGTGCGTGATAAAGATGTCATCTCGCCTCACTGGGGCAAAGACACACTTCCTAAGCGAGCTGGTCTTGGGACAACAGGAGGGCCTCCTAAAGATAAAATCAGACCCGCTCCACAACCACGGCGGCCACCGGCCTGCCCCGGGCTACCTTCGTCACATTCCTCTGCTTCATCCTGCATCTCTCCCGCGCAGCTTTCTATTTGCTCCGGTTTTGGTTTTTGTTCTCTGGATATTCCTTCTCTTAAAACTGCACTGTTCTGACTTTGTTTCTGAGCTGCACTCTCCGTTCTCTCTGGGGACGTCATGTCCTCGAAGGCAAGTGACTCTGTCACTCTTCGTTTCTGCCTCTGCTGTGATCTGGGGCTGACCGCTCCAGGAGGGGCCGTACCCGCCTGTTGTGCCGTGCTCCCTGGTCCCGGCTGCCCACCGCTTCCCACGCTGCCAAAGCCAGGGAGCAGCTGCTCTGCCTGCCTGCAGCAGCCCGGCCGGAGGGCGGTGGGCACGGCCCGAGTCCCCGCGGCCCACATCCAGCCACAGAAAAGGCCCCACAGCTGTAGCGCAGGGTCTGAGTCCTGCTTCTTAAATCCAGCAGGGACACGGCTGCTGTGCTGACGACACACACTCATTTCCGGCCCCGTCGAATGCTGCTTGGACCCACAGCGAATCTACCACCTGCGGCTGGGGCAGGACTGACTTCCTACCAAACCTGGCTTTGTAGCCTTTCTAGCAAAAATGCAAGCTTTCGGTTTTCAGACCGGGTCGTTCAAGTGCTAAGTCTGAATACTGAGTTGACGGGGGAGGGCGGTTAATCACACATTTCATTCTCCTACTATGTCTGGAGATCAAATGACAGAGTGAAGCTTCTACATAGCTAATTAAGAAAATAAGGGAAAAGCTTTCTAATTAGGGAAAACAGAGAGAGAATAAACCACTGAAAAAGTGGTCAGATTAATTTCCCTGGAGATCGGTGACAAATACAAAGACATTTAGCTCTGGTATGAATTAGTCAAATTTCTGTCAGAATATAAAATCGAATGTTGAAAACAACTATAGTAACTGTTAGAAAAGCAAGCACAGCGACATTAAAGAATCCATGAAAAAAGAGAAAATGCCCTAAAAGAAGTGAAGGTTCTTTGGGAGCCGCGCCCTCTGCTTACTCTGTGATACCTGGACCCACAGGGCAGTGCCCTGGGCAGGGGCACGTGGCCCCCGCGCCTCAGTTTCCCCACTGAGCAGTGAGGTACGACTCACGGCGAGACCTGAAGGGCTGTTCTTGTGACACCCCGTGCCGTGGCCACCCTTGCAGCAGGAGCTGTGTCTGCTCAGGAAAACCTCCTGACGGGCAGCAGAGGCCGGGCCCCGGGCGAGGCGGCAGCGGGGCCCGATGTGACGCCAGGGGGATCGCGGTGGCCGTGAGCCTCCCAACAGAGGACGGTGATGCCCTCACAGTCCCGAGGAAGGTGATTTCCAATCTGAAATTCTTACTAGATCATCCCTCAGTCACACATGTGGATGGAATTAAGATGCTGATCTCAAAACCATGATCTCACAAGCCACCTTGATCCAGAAACTACAGACAATCCATGCTACCAAATCAAAAGAATAGACCAAGAAAGGAAGATGTGTCACTTGGACAGCAAGGGATCCAATCCCGGGAGACGGGACGGGAGCGTCTCCGGGGAAAGAACTCTCAGAACGCTGGCAGAGGCACCCAGGGCAGAAGGGAGCGGGAAAGAAGGAAGCAGTGGTGCCAAGAAAAATGAGGCCTATGCTACCTGATATGCCTGTGTGCACAGAGCTTTGTAATTCAGCACAGGGGACGACTAGCCAGTTTGGGGTAACCAGTGACGGCTGCCACGGAAAAGCCCGCCAGTGAAGACTCAGGGCCATTGCCACCCCCAGAGGAAACGACTTATGGAAGTGTAAATGCGGGAACCGCCAGGCTCATCTGTCACACTCACACAGGTGTTCCACGATGAACCTGACAGGGATTGAACCAACAGTTATCGCTCAGGAACTGGGACGCTGTGGGAGGGAGGTCTGAGAGTGTGTGTGGGAGAGGGCTGAGAGAGAGAGCTACTTCTGGAAAGAGTAAACCGCATCTTAACAGATGTGATCTGACTCTCCCTCCTCTGCAAAAAAGAAAATGGCGAGAGAAGCTGGTTAGTTAGGAATATGAGGCAAATGGCGCAAGAAACAGTGTAAAAAGCCGACAAGCTACCTGCGGCCAGTGGAATCCGGGCAGGGCAGGAGACGCGTGCTTTCTCTTAAGCCCTGTAGCGCTACCTGACTTGAAAAAACCGTTACCATGAACGTATTTGATAAAAATGATTAAAATAAACAGCCAACCCCACAGGACGAACTCGCTGTCTTAAGCAGCAGAAAGACACAGAGGTGGCGCCCGCGCAGGATGCAGGGTGGGCCCGCAGCGCGCCCGGGGGGGCTGGAGGCACACGGCCACACAGAACCAGTTATTCTCGCTCGAGGTGCTATGCTGAGCCCCTCTCCCCAACCCAGTCCTCCTCTGTGAGTGCCATGATGGGGGCCGTGCACCAGGGAAGGTGTTGTGGCTGAGACGGCAGACAGTCAGGGAACCCGTGAACTAGGGGGCGGGCACCCCAGGGAGGAGGGATCAGCAGCGGGAGGATGAGCTGATGTCAGCAAAACACCTAAAGACAAGGCGGCTCTGGGGGACCCGCGCTCGAGCATCCTCATCGTCACAGTAACGCTGGGACCTGCTGGTGCCAGGCGCTGGGGCGGCCCAGGGTCTGCGAACCGCGTGGCCTCTCTGGACGGCCTGGAGCCTCCGACAGAGTCTCGGGGCCCCGAAAGGGCATCTTCACGTATTCAATGCCGTTCCCATAAAACACAAAAGGTGCGTACCTGTGCACGTAGTGAAGCTGATGGATGGAATCGATGGCCAACACCATTTCACCGATGTAGAATCTTGCCATATCTTCTGGAAGCTTGTCTTCGAATTTACTGAGCAGGGTCAGTAAATCACCACCCACGTAGTAATCCATGACTAAGTACTACAGGTGGGAAGAGGTGGGAGAGAACAGAACATTCAGTCAGCGTGGGGCCTGACAACGAAAGGCCGAAGTTCTACCACGGAAGTCCTCTGGCTCTTCCAGTCTGGAGCGGTGGCTTCCGAGCTGCTCCTGTGTCATCCAGGATTTCCCCACTCGGTACCTTCCTGCACCATATACTGTCGTACTTTCAGTTAGGCATCTGACGGGGAACAAATTTCAGGAACAACAGCGCAGAGGATGGGGGCCGAGAGCAGGGCAGGAGAGGGGCTGGGAGGCCAGGACGTGGTCCTGGAAGGAGAGGAGGGTGACAGGCACCGGGGAGTACTATGTGGAGGCAGAGGCCAGACCACGGGCTGGCGGGCGTGCGGGGCGAAGGGAGAAGTTCTCCGGCCCCTAAGAAAGCGGTAGGAGTAAGTCAAGCACCCATCTAGCCGAGGCTCAACGGTTTCCATGCTTGCCTAGAATTCTAAACAGAAAAATGAAAATGCTTTACAGCAGCACTGAATATGATCGATAGGCTCCTGGAGAACTGTAAGGAATCCCTAAGAAAGTAAACTAAGGGGCCATGAGGCAGAAACTTACTTTTAGAGTAAGAACCAGACCAATTATTTCCTCTGTCATGAAACACAGGGATTCTAAGTCAACAAGGCAACACCCTTCTAGTCACTGGAGAAACAGGTTTAATTTTTAGGACACGCCAAGTTTAGATGCCTCCAACAGGAGTAACAACGAGAATGGGCTCTGTGGGGCAGCCCAATGACTCCACATGAGGAAGGAGGCCTGACGCGGCCTGCCCCGCTCTCCAGGCCTGCTTCTCCACCACCCCACAAAGGCAGAAACTGCCGGGGTCCCAGAGAGAAGGAACCTGCCCGACAGCACCACTCAGGGGCGGCAGAGACAGCAGCCAGCCACGGGCCTGCGAACCCCAGTACCAGGGCCCAGGTTCACACACTAGAAAGCCCGGAGCCCCTGCCTTCCTTCTTGATTTTCACTGTACCTCTATTTGTGCAACTCCAAACATTCAAGAAGATGCCTTCTTGGCTGCGATTCCTAACTGACCATCTTCTATCAGACATTTCAGACTGCAAGACACTATGCTGACTTCAGGAAAGATTAAACAAAATATGTTGTTTTCCTTCTGTACAGATCTGCGCCTGAACTCCTCGGAAATGGACCTGAGATGGTCGCCTCTGAGCGGGGGTGATGTGCACTCGGCGGTCCTGAGCACCACCTTCCGTCACACGCTTGGACAAGTGGCTACGTCCCCTCCCGCTCCAGATGCCCCATTTAAAACGTGGTGACAACCTTCAGGGCCTAAGGCACGGGGTCCCTGGGGAGACGGAGCTAACCCACGCGCCCCTGCTCGATAAACACAACGGTCCCTCTGTAGATATAAACATGTATGTTGTAAATTCTAAATAAACAGTGTAACAAACCATGTTACCTAATTCTGGACATTCAAAACTGATGGATGTCTTTGACGTGGGAAAGAGACGGTTGTAAGATGAATAAAAGAGACCCTATGTCCCTCTTGCTGTAGGAACGGAGCACAGAAGTGCGGGTGAGCTCAGGGAGATCGAGCTCAGGTCCCTGGCCCGAGGCTGTGCAGACCTTCGAAGCCCCTGCGGCCACCGCTGGGGCTGCGCAGGCAGGAGGAGCCGGGCAGAGACCAGCTTCTCCAAGGACGGTGCTTGCCCCGCACACCCAGAGCTCCACGTGAGGACCTTTTTAGGTTTAGGCAAACCTTCGGTCACACCGTCACTCTGGAATTAAGAGCAGCTGAGGGCAAAGGTCTGGCTTCTTTTCCCTTGTGAGCCGCTGTTTTGTGTCTGTTTTACAGGCATCTACGCTCACCTCGGGGCACACGTGTCAATCGCACAGCGGACTGACTGGTCAAGACTGAAAGCCCCCACTTAGGTCGGAAGGAACATATAACAAGAGTCCCCCCAAAACCCACGTCAGAAGACCTCAGCGAGCCCAGCTCGTTCGGGGAGGACTGCACAGCAGCAGTGTCCTCGGACAGCGTCAGGCATCGTGGGTGACACGATTACCCACTCAGCGCCAAAGGCTGAGCCACTGTGGGTCCTCGCGGCCCTCTCTCTTCAAACATAATCCAAGATGGAAAATGTCTCGAAGCCCCAGTTTATTTAAATGTAATAAACCCGGGGAACAAAACTAATCAGGTTATCTCGTGATGAGAATTGTCTGCCTTCAAAAAACCCCACCCAGTTACTACCTTAAAGCAACCCCTTCGTTCTCTCCGAGCACATATAAACACTGTCAATTCCAAACCGCCTTGTTCGGTTTTTAGTAGCAGCACAAAGGAACCAACCAATTTCACCCACATGCCATTTGACAGACCCTTGAAGCGCCTGAGACCCAGACATACCAGGTAGTTTTCGTCCTGAAAGGCGTAGTGCAGAGTAGTGATCCACTGGCAGTCGCCGTTCACCAGCACGTCGCGCTCTTCTCGGAAACAAGCAGTCTGTGAAGAATCAGGGGGAGAGTCGGTCTGTGCCCGTCCAAGGAGTACGGTCCTGAACAGAGGGGCCCCTGCCGTGACAGGCTCTGGAGACGCATCACCTGCCTCCCAGGCTGCAGGAAGCTCGGCCTCCCTCACTCACCTGGAACCAGACGCACCCTCGCCTCCCCCAGGCCCTTCCTGCAGCGAGGCTTCGGAGAGCTCACTTCCTCAGGACGGGCCCGGCCCCTGCCCCTTCCACACACGCCACCTCTGCAGCCGACAAAGGAGAGTCGGCCCTGCTCCCAGGTGGATCTCAGCAACACTCTCCTAGGTGGGCCCCTCCCACCCAGCACTGCCCGACCTCTCTGGACCAGACCGGCTTCCTCTCGATAGCCTGGGATGTGGCCGCCCCGCGTCTGCCCCTCGCTGTCACACACCTACAGTCTAGCAGCCACGTGGCTGGCAGGAAAGGGCACACACCTGCTCACTGAGCTGAGCGCTGGAAAGTGATTTAATCACGGTAACTGGTGCCATGGTCATAACAGGATTCTGTGAAGAAGTATGGTCTGCAGCATACAGGTAAAAGGCTGTCTTTTAGGCTGTTACGGTTTATTTTTTTTTAAGAGCTTTATTACACAGGTGGTACCTAGATTTAAAAGTGACCAGGTATTTTGGCATAATCATAATAAAACTTTCTCTTTGTTGATCACCTAAGATTTTAACTCCCTCTAGATCTGAAACTTGCGAAGCTTAACAAAGTTATGGGCACTTAACAAAGTGCCCATGACAGTGGCACTGATGGGAGCCCTTGGTCCACAAGGCACTGGGGAGTCCTACCTGCTCTCTCATGAGACTCACAGTGACCTCTGGAACTTGTTTTGTCCTATGAGCTTTGTATTCTAAACTTGTTTTTAAAATTTTTTATTTCGAAAAAAAATGACTGAAGTAGATGTGCCCCAATTCTACTAATTAAAAGCAGATAAAACAACTCAAATGGACCAGCAATCAGCTTACAATGTCCAAATGTGCAGAGACCAATGCTATGCCCCCCAGCCCGCGGCCCCCCAGCCCACAGGGCCTGGCGCAGGGCAGCTGCAAGGAAGCCCCAGGGCTGGGGCTCCACGTTCTCAAGGGTCTACCCATCCACATTTAGAATAAAAGCCATTCTTAAACTCGGGGTCACCAGCATGATGACCCACAGACAGGAAATATATGTATTATTCAGCAGTTTTGTTTTGAGAACTTTCAGTACTTTTTTAATGAGCAAAACAGATGAGCTAGAAAGCACAGCACGACCCACAAAGTTATGAATTCACAGCTTAGTGACTTTTCCACTGCCCCCTCTTGTTGACGTCATGCTTTCAAAGATTAATTTAGTGTTCACAATAAACTTATTAGGAATAAAAAGATAAATCACTTTAACCCTGTTATATCAATATTATTAAGTTTTTATATGTATCACACACACACACACACACACACACACACACACACACACACATATATCCCATGACATGTACCCTGGGATAATCGTAATAATTAGCAGACATCCTTGGACTTTTCCGACTATGCCAATTAGGTAGGATCTCTGTAACCAGATTTAAATTTCATAATTTCAGAATGTACTCACCATGACATTTGGGTAAATACTAACTAGTTATGGTAAGGTGAGAATCACCTCTCCCCAACCTTGGGACTTTTAAACATACACACACACACAGACACACACACCGGTCTGGAGGCTGACACTGAACAACCAATCACTCCTCTAAAAATACAAACTTAAATGAATTTGCTACTAGCCTTTATTTCCCTGCTTATTCCTCCCCCAAACTCTTATACACCACCAGCTACCCTGTTCCCACGGAAGAGTCACTCCAGCGATTTCCCTTGACCCCCAGAGCGCGGACGGTGCCACGAAGGGCTGCTGAGGCCGAGGCACGGCCACCGCGGTGCCACCTGAGGCAGAGTCCCCAGGCCCAGGTGACCACAAACACAGCGATGCTTCAGTTAACCAGCCTGCATTCATCCAGCAGAGGCCCGGTGCTGGGCACCACGGTGGGAAGGAGGAGGGTAGGGACGGGGAAGGAGAACAGGCCGTGACGGACAGGTAGGACGCACTGAGGATACTGAGTGAGAACGCCCACCCACCAAGCTGACGACAACCTGAGCTCAGGGGAGGGATCTGACCAGAACAGACGTTTGTACTGGTATCTGCCCAAGTGGCATCATCATCCCAGGGAAGAACTACCGAGCACAGGAAAGGCCACCTAAAATTACAAGGAAGGTTCAGAGTGACACGACAAGAGACGCCAGAAACCAGAGAAGCAGTTTCCGGAGGAGGAGGTGGCTAATCCCAGGGGCGCTCAGTCCCGAGGTGAGCTTGCTTCACAGCTGGGGCAGCGGAGGTGGCGCTGAGGGCGTTCAGCCTGGGGGAGCCCAGTGAGAGGACACAGGGTAAGTGACAGAGCCTTGGAAAGGAAGGATGCTTGGCTCCCTGACACAAAGTGGAGGACCACAGAAGATGGGGGGTGAAGGCAGACCGGGGGTGAGTCTGGTAGGACCAGAGGAAGAGCTCGGGCTGGCCCAGCAGCCTCACCGACTCCATCGGGGGCCGGAGCGGCCAGGGTCGGGACCGTGAAACAGGCCCCAGAGGGAGGGACACCGAAGTAAGGAAAAGCGCGTCTAGACCTGCCAAGCAGTGACCACCTACTTCTGCTTACGATCTCCGTCCTCCCTCTGGGAGGGCGTACACAGACATCTCTGTGCTTACGCAGGCTCCAGATCCAGTAATGCCTTGTGAACAGGAAGCAGAGCTGAGATAAATGCCCAGAGTTCCCGCAAAGGTTTTGATTGGTCCTTACAGTGAGCAGCCCTCGGCCGGCGGGGGGGGGGGGGGGGCGCGGCTCTGGCGCAGAGAGGAGAGAGGAGTGCGCAGAGAGGCGTGCGCGCCGGGAGGGGCGGAGACGGTGGCGACAAGACACAGGTCACTCTTGTCAAGGAGGGAGGGGGGAGGCCCAGCTCTGCGAGGACTGTGGTGGGGACCCAGCACATGCCCCTCACAACCCCCTTCTCCTGTTACTCTTTACTACTCCACGCTTACCTCTGCTCTTTTAAGCATTTCCCACTTGTTGAGGATTTTCATCGCATAAATTCGCTCAGTGTTCTTCATTTTGACAACAGCAACCTGGAACACAAACAGGAGTTTAACAAAAACGTAGCTGAAGGAACCAAAAGCCAGCACACGTTGTCACGTAACTACAGTGACATCTCAAGTGCCCGGAGAAATGAAACCCTGGAAAACGAGCTGCTGAGGAGACACAAGTTCTTCACGTAAATGCAGATCCGTCCTGCTAAGCATCGAACCTTGCCGTTCGCCACACCACAACGTGCATGTCCCTGCTCAGTTCCAAGAACTTCCGTGGTAGGCGGTGGGCGCACAGCGGGGCTGGCCGCCCTGGGCGAGCCTGGGACACGTGCCTGGGACTTTCACCATAAAAACTTTAAAATCCACTCACTGCTGCTCCCAACCTTTCCTCCCCGTGTTCAAGGGTTCCGTCCCCACGCTCCTGCCACCTGCCCCACTGGTGCTACATCTACCTCCTCCTCCCACCGCCGGCCTGGACATGCCAGCTCTTGCCTCTGCGATCTGTTCCTCAAGGGGCACTGAGTGCCGGCGTGGGCTCTGGAGTGGGACCTGGGCAAATCCTCTTCTTTGTGCCTCGGTTTCTACAACTAGAAAAGGGGTAATAGCAGTACTGGCCCCAGACTGCTATGAGGACAAACCAGCGAACACACCTAAATGCACTTCGAACGGGGTTAGGCATATAGCGGGCACTCGGCATGTTGGCTGGCAGCCACGTTCTTCAAGGTACAATTCAAATGCCACCTCTTGCAGGAAGTCCTACTGGATTTCCCAGTCCCTGCCAAATCTCAGACGCGCTCTGACATCACTTACCAATACCAGAGGTGATGCCTGCGCCAGCACACGGCACATTCTACCCTGCAAAAATCATTCACTGGCCTAAGTCCCCATCACAAAACCATAAGCTACTTACGTATGGCTGTCCCTTTTTGCTGCCAATGGCAGAGAGCCACACGGCAGGCATAAACAATTATTTACTTCCTTGCTTTCCTAAACGATGCATGTCATACAGTAACATCGTCAAAGTAACCACACAAGCTAACATGCACCAGGCACTTTCCCCGTGCCAGGAACTCTGCTCACAAACTGACCTGCACCCTCTCAGGTAACCCTCACCACAGTCCTCGATGGTGGCTATTTTTATATCCATATTTTACAGATACAGAACCTGAGGCCGAGAGGTTTAAAAAACATGCTAACAAGCAGCAGAGTCTCACCCTCAAGTGCCTGCACGTTAAGGATTATTATAAAGACAGTTATGATTAAATATTATCTTCCCTGGGCCTGACGATAGGGCGGGGGGTCCACAAAGGACATGCCCTGATGGAACCCCAGAGTCTGGTGAGGGTCAAAGGCCCCTCCCACAGCACACGGCTTCCCGCAGCCCGCCATGTGGAAGTCGTCCTCAAGTCACCTCCTTCGGTCATCTCTCTCACTGCCACCCGAGTGCTCGAGGTGGTGGCTCTTCTCGTCACACCTGTTTAAGCTGCTGTTTACTAGCTGTGGTCTTAGAACCACTAACCAAGCTCGCTCCGATTGTGAATAAAGAACAAAGAATGCCGAACAAAGGTTCGGTGAGTTCTCCCACGTGTCCCAGAACACGCAATCTGGGCACACGTGATGTCATCACATTAGAAGTGTCGATTTCTTCCTAGAAATCAGCTACAATCAATAGGTGAAATGTTAGTGTTAAAAACAAAAGCTACTATAATGTAATCCCTATCAAAATATCAACAGCATTTTTCACAGAATTAGAACAAATAATCCTAAAATTTGTATGGACCCACAAAGGCCCCAAAGAGTCAAAACAATCTTGAGAAAGAACAAAGCTGAGGTATCACGTGCCCGGATTTCACACTATACTACAAGGCTGTAGTGATCAAAACAGTACTGTGCTGGCACAAAAACAGACACACAGATCAATTAATTGACAAAGGAGGCAGGAATATACAATGGGAAAAGACCATCTCTTCGACAGTGCTCAGAAAACTGGACAGCTACATGCAAAAGAATGAAACGGAACCATTTTCTTATAGCATGCAAAAAAACAAAAAAACAAAAAAGAACCCTCAAAATGGATTAAAGATTTAAATAAAATATAACACCTGAAACCATAAAAATCCTACAATAAAACATAGGCAGTAACCTCTTGGATGTCGGCCTTAGCAATACTTTTCTGGATCTCTCTCCAAGGAAAACAAAAGCAAAAATAAACTACTGGGACATCAAACTAAAGAGCTTCTGCACATGAGTGGAGACCATCAACAAACAAAAGGTGACCTATGGAATGGGAGAAGATATTTGCAAAAGATATATCCCATAAGGGGCTATATCTAGAATAGATAATGAACACACACAACTCAGTATCAAAAAAGCAAATGATCCAATTTTAAAAACAGGCGGAAAACTTAAGCAGACATTTCTCCAAAGAAGACATACAGATGGTCAACAAGACACATGAAAAGATGCCCCACATCACTTATCATCAGGGAAATGCAAATCAAAACCATAACAAGGTATCACACCTCACACCCGTCAGAATGCCATTATCAAGAAGACAAAAAAAAATAAGTAAGTGTCTGCAAGGATCTGGAGAAAAGACTCGTGCGCTATGGTGGGAATACAAATTGATGCAGCCACTGTGGAAAACAGTATGGAGGTTCCTCAAAAAGTTTGAAATATAACTACCTTCTGACCCAGCAATTTCACTTCTGGGTATTTATCCAAAGAAAACAAAAGCACTAACTCAAAAAGACAGACGCATCCCTACGTTTACTGCAGCATTATTTACAATGGCCAAGATGTGGCAATAACCTACGTGTCCACTGCCTGATGAATGGATAAAGAAGATGTCATATATACCTACAATGGAATACTACGCAGCCGCAAAAAGGAAGAGATCTCACCATCTGCAATAACATGGATGGATCTAGAAGGTATAATGCTAAGTGAAGTAAGTTCAGACAGAGAAAGACCAATACCAAATGATTTCCCTTTTACGTAGAATCTGAAAAACAAAACAAAACAAAACAAAACAAAACAGAAACAGACTCATCGATGCAGAGAACAATCTGGTGGTTACCAGAGGGGTGAAATAGGGGAGAAAAGGCTACTCAGTATTTACTACAGAAATGGCCTCACTTGGAAGAAATGGTAGAGCCGATAACTTTTGAACAATCCAGATCTTGCTGAAAATGAGACACAGAGCACTCTGATCTCTTACTAGAAGCTTACTTCTTTAGAAGAGGCCTGTCTGGGCACAGGCCATGTCCAGAAAATATGCCAGTGCCTTTGATAAAATACCCAGAAGGAAAAAGAATACATCTGTCCACAGAAAAACACCTGTCAAACCAAGAACATGTAGAAGTGAAATGCAGGAGTACAATTTAATGTAAAAACAAAAACTCCTGTATATTGAACAAGCTTTCTCTAATCGCACAACTTATAAAATAAACAAGCTGTAAAAATCTTGTTTAGTTTACCGGAAACAACTTCTTGGCCCAAAACTCAGTCCTAATTGCATCAAAGAGAGCCGATGCTACAAGCACCTCCAAAATGAGACGTTTCCGTAAAGAAAACCAACAGAAGTAATCTTACACAACATTAACAACTGATTTGGGGACATGACAACCCAGTGGGACACCTGGTGCCAGCCCCGATCCAGTACTGGAGGAACCAAAACAAACCGCCACGAAGAACATCGCTGGGCCAACTGAGAAACCTGGTGTAAGACAGTAGATGAGATGCAGGGTTGCAAGAGCACCCCGGGGAGGCAATGGCAGTGACGCCACCGTTACCAAACAGTGGCAGTGACCTTAGCCACAGAATCCAAGATTCTTTCTGAGGCGGGGGAGGACTGGCGAGCACGTGCAGGGAACCCAGACGGGTCGCAGGATGGGCGCGTGGCCGGAGGAGCCCGATGGCGATGTGAGCCCAGGCCACGGGGCCCCGGGGTGGGGGAGGGACTTACACAGGCCGAGAAAGCCTGGAGAGGGAGCAAAGGTAGGGGAGAGAACCCAAGGACTTTCGGGAAGGCCTGGGCAAGGACGGATTTCCTGAGTTTGGGAGGAACTTAAAAGGTGACACAGGCCACCTTCTCTGAAGCTCAGAAATCCGAGCCGTGCAGTTAAGTTCTTTGCAAAGAAGAGCAGTGACAATCACCGTAGCCTATTGTGGCACAACACCGCTGTCTCCCCCTCTTCTGGAGAGCGACCCTCCCCTGCCCCGCGGCACCCCTGCGCCTCCCCAACCCGGTGCTAGGGGTGCGGCGTCCCCGCAGATCCCCGCGAGGGCCCGGGCCCGGTCCTGCTGCCAGGGAGACAGTCGGCAAAAGTACATGCTGCGCCGAATCGGGTTTCAATTTTGAAAGGTCTCTTTCTCCTCACTAAACGACAAAACCAGACCTGGACACGGGAGGAAACGTACGCCTGGCACACAAGTCCCGAGTATTCTGGAGCACCTTCTCGTCACGGCAGGTCAGGTCACCGTCAGGCAGAGCACGCGTGACGGGACAGGGCGGGTCACCGCTGGGCCCCACACGTGACGCCCCAGCAGCAGAGCTAAGGGGAAAGCTTAAGCGGAGGGGTCGGCGCATCCAGAAGCTTTGGAGGCTCGGCTCTCCGCTACTAAGCGTACACCCACCGATCCCAGTCTGCGGGGGGAGCCGCGGCCGGAGCCTCGGTGGGGGCACGACGCCCGCTGCACACGCGGAGCCTGGACGGGCCGCCCCCTGCAGAGGCCGGGCCGGGGGCGGGATGAGGCCGCGCAGGCCGGGCCCAGGCACAGCTCGAGCACTGACGGCGGGCAGGCTGCTGGTGACGGGCGCGGCCGCTGTGGCCTCCCCACATTCTGCAGGTGACTGCCGGGACGTTTTCAATTAACAAGTGGACTTCTAATAAACTTCTTTGTCTCAAAGAGACGGTTTTGGTCCAGACAATATTCAGGGTAGCTCACCGGCCACCAGCTTTTGTTTTTATTTTTCTCCTCCTAATTGTACCCCGCAGGTTCCGCCCACCAAGAACTCCTCTCCAAGTGACAGTGACAACGACCCGTCCCCCGGATCGATGCTCAGGGTCCTACAGACGCCTGGTGGCGGCGGCTGCTCTCCCGTTCTAGGCAAAATGAGCAAAACAGAAGTTCATCTTACCTCACCGAAAGCACCTCTTCCGATTACTTTAATTATTTCGAAGTCTTCTCGATGAAGCTGCATCTCCTTGACCAGCTGTGTAAACGGCTTAGCTATAAATTCAAAAAAAGGAAATCAACAATTTACTCTAGTAAGTTGGTGCTACGTAAAAATTCAACAACCTGACTGGGGCATTCCACTCCATGACATAGCTTTTTTAGGAAACAAAGGTTTACTTTTTAAAATGGTTGGTATCTGACAGGTGTTGGGAAGTCTGTGTCTGCGCTCAACTGCGCAGATGTTCATCCTCGGCCCCTGTCCTTCAGCATCTGCTGTGACAAATGCTGCCACACAGGTCCGCTGCCGCTGGTCGTGAACACAAGCAGCAGGTACACTGGAGGTGAGTAGGCTCCGTGGAGCCACAGGGCAGCCCGGGGTGGGGCGGGGGGAACACGAGACAGAAAATTCTCGCAGAACGGCGGCCACCTCTGAAGTGCAGGCGGTGCTCCCGGACATCGTAACCATCCTTGCTAATCACGTGGGGACTCTAGCAGTGACCTCGGTAAGAAACGGGCAGAAGCACTTTACACGGCACTCACGTGTTCCATGCACGCATGCACAGGTAACAGAATAATCATCCTTTTATTATCCACGTTGTAGGGAGGAGAAAACTGAGCCAGGTGTCTGTGGACAGCGTGCTGGGCTGAATAGGGTCTCCTCCCCCCTCCCCAAATCAGTAGTGTCCACCCAGAATCTGTGACTGTGGCCTTATTTGGAAGTGGGGTCTTTCCAAATGTAGTCAAGTTGAGGTCACAAACACGAATGAGGTGGGGCCTAAACACAAAAGGACTGGTGTCCTTATTAAGAGGAGGGAATCTGGACACAGAAGGGAAACAGCCCCGGGAAGATGGGAGGCAGGGACTGGAGTGATGCAGTCATAAGCCACGGGACACCAAGTGCGCCAGAGGCTGGAAGAGACAGGGGTCCTCCCGGGGGCCTCTAGAGGGAGCACAGCCCTGCTCACACACCTTGACTTTGGACTTGGCTTCCCCAACTGTGAGAGGAAAATATCTGTTGTCTTAAGCCCCCCAGTTTATGGTAATTTGTGACCGCGGCCCAGGAAACCTTTCCAGAGACCGCGGGTAATTTCGTTCCAGGAGCGGAGCGAGAGGCAGCACCAGGACAGAAGTCCCGCAGTTCAACTCCAGGGACCGTGCACTCCTGACCAACACGCGTCACATCTCTTACAGCTGTTCTTATTTTCACCTTCAGGCCTAAATCCACATTTTACACTAACCTTCACACAGTTCTCTTTCAAATTCCCCACTACTAGTTTTGCAAAACGTTTCCATTGGGCAAAAGGTACAAGGGCTCTGTGTTATTTCTCGCAACTACACGTGCATCTGCAACCATCTCCAAAAACAGCCAACAGCCTGCAGCCAAAACCTGCAAACTGACGTTTTCCGGGTTTCTAATTGAGCTCCATATTATTAACTGAATTCTGCAGTTTTTCTCCTTAAGTAGCTGCTTAATAAATACCATTAAGGTTTGGTCACCATGGTTCAGTGATCACGGGAACAAAAGCCAGAGCACCACAAGGTTCTTGGTGCCTAAGGACAGAGAATTGTTACCACTATCAGTGCAAATGCCCATCAGCACAGAGATCAGGAAATAGGACACGTGGGGACTGATTTAACAAAAAAAACAAAAAACAAAAGGCCAGGCTAAAGAAAACCCTTGAGCTAGAACTTGGAAGGTTATCTATGGCTTTTTATGTCTTTCAAATATCACCCCCAAACAACCATTCCCAAAACTCCTCTAATAGATATCTGTACTTCAAACAGCCACCAAAAACCTCAACCTCTCTTGGTACCTTCTAGGGGAACCGCATGGTACCGTTCATTGTACAATGAAAAAAAACGATCCCAGCAAATCTCATCTGTTGTATTTTACCACCAGAAGGGAGAGCGTAGGAGAGGAAAGAGAGCTGACCCGCTACGAACAAACTGTGGCACAGAGCGCACTCGAGTGCACGCCGCAGAGATGCTCGCTCTGGCAGGGGCATAATGCAACATTCTGGACTGTTCCACAAAACCCCAAGACTCACGAGAGGTGGCAGTCACTGTTTTCAATGTACAACCCAAACACATATTCATGAAAATCAAAGAGAATCCTACCCGTAATGAGCCACTTTTAATTTGCCCGTGACCCCGTGCCATTCTTGCTCGTAGGCATATTTCATATCGTCTGTATTCTTTTACTTTTTAGATGTCTCATGTCTCTGTACCACTCAATTATCATTTTAACAGATGCATACCATTTCACTAAGTTGGTGCACCAACAATTGTAAATCATGTGTCTACTGAACAGACGGGTTAAACTTTTAATTTTGAAAATCAGTACCTTCTTTATGGTGAATAAATCTGCAATGAACCTTTGCATGCACAGAAGCTTTTTTACTATTTTAAAGTAATTTTAGGATGAAATTCCAGGATTCTCCAAAAGGCACTAACTTTTTTTGTGGTTCCTAATCTGTCGCCACACCCCGCCCCCAACACCATACACGGATGGTTCACCTGCCTTTTGAACGGGCAGTTCTCTGAGGCCTGGCGAGTCTACTCGTAAGCCCTACGGGGAGGACTACCCACTCATCACAATTGCTCACCGATCACGTCTTAAATCTTGTTTAACCTACTGCATAAGTGCTTTACTCTGACTTTGTGAAACATGCTACCTGTAAACGCCACGCCTCCGCTCGGTTCCTGCTTTTCATCTCAATTACGCTATTTTTACTTTACAGAAATTACTTTTCATAAAAATCTTTTCAACAAAACGGAACTGATTCATTTTTTTCCTTCGTCATTTCACTATTAGAGCCTACAAAGTTATCCACTCTTTAAAGATCTGACCTTCAATCCTACTTTCTGCTAAACGGCTTTTAAAAATAGATAACCCGTTATTCGTCTGCCGTGGCCTGACTGTGCAGGGGGGTCGGGGGCGAGCAGCCCAGCGCCCATTCTGGAGCTTCAGCTCCTCCGCGCACCACCTGGTAGCCAGCCGTGCCAGAGAAGCCACTTCGTCCTCCGGGACTCCTCACCCACCTCAGGGGCCCACTGACCCTGAGGACCGAGGCAGGTAGGAGCGAAGTGCCTCGCGGCCATCCCTGTTCTTTCCACATCGATCACCTTATCCTCCTCGTCGAGTTCCCTCCTCCTCTTTGATACAAACGGTCTTGTTGCTTCTGCCTTGTACACAGTTCTGCGCAAATTTCCCCGAACTGGATGGGCATGAATTCACCAGGCCAGTCAGATGAACGGGAAAACCAGGGAAAATGGGACGAACGCTTGAAAAGACCCAAGAGTTCTGAGGACGCAGTGAAAACGTGACACTGGTGTGTACCAATCACGAAGACAAGCACGCACGGCGGCAGACCGCCCCGTCCACCGCACAGGGCCACCGAGTCACGCTGATCCCACGGGACTTCTCAGGTGAACGGCAGAGAGGGGGATGTCAACCAGAGTCAATGCAAAACCAGCGTGACCTCGTCATCCGGGTCGCGCGGAGCCCAGAGACAGAAGCACACCAGCTCTCTGAGCACCAAAGTTTCACGTAAAGAACTGTTAGGAGCGCTAACTCGCCACGGACACAGCAGGCGCACACGCAGGAAGCAACACGACTACCCGTGGGGTCGGGGAACCGAAGGAGGGAATTCCGGAAACTAGGCAAAGGGCTCCGCACGGCTGAGGGTGGGCTGCTGCTGGCACTGGGGTCTCTGTGCTCACGGGCGGGGACCCGAGAAGCTGAGAGGGAGAGAAGCCCACCTGACGCCCGGATGTCCCTGGCAGCTACGACTGGCAGGCGTTTTGGCCTGGAGGAAGAAGGGTGACTGGGGCGTCACTCAACGAGGAGCAGGCAGGAAGTCCCCGGTCCCCTCTCCCTCCTCCACCCCTCCGGTCTCCTTCTGGAGCCCTTAAGGCAGAGCCCAACAAGGAGCGGGGTCAGAGCCCCTACGGGGAGATGCTGGGTCAAGAGGACGCTCCTGAACGGCAACGGGATGGGAGATAGGTCGTAACCAGGAGGACTGATCAAATAAATGAACAAACTGAGGATAACGGGAGCCAGGGTCCTCACTGTCAGGGAAGGGAGTTACCAATAAGGGAGAGTTGGGGAGCCTGGGCGGCTCAGTCGCTTGAGCGTCCGACTTCAGCTCAGGTCACGGTCTCATGGCTCGTGAGTTCGAGCCCCGCATCGGGCTCTGTGCTCACAGCTCTGCTTCGGATTCTGTCTCCCTCTCTCTCTGCCCCTCCCCCACTCACGCTCTGTCTCTCAAAAATAATAAACATTTAAAAAAATTAAAAACAAAAACGAGTAAGGGAGAATAAACCCTGCAGGACTGGATCAGAATCGGGGGTGTCAGTGTGACCTCATGACGATATACAGGGACATCAAAAACACAGACCTCAACGGCTGGGCACATACACAGGGTCCTCGCTCTGTCCACCGACAGGCCAGGAGGCAGCAACATCCCACAACGAGCGCATCTAGCGCCCGAGCTCGGTTTCTAAATACCAGCCTCCGACAAAGGAGCCAGGACTCCTCGGGCCCTCCCAGAGCCGGCGCTAGAACATTCTGTGCCAGAAAGCAAAGAGGGCTCGAAGAGTCATGGGTACTCAAAATCAACGCCAATGGTCACAGACTGCATACATTAAGGAGGAAACCAGGAGTCCATACTGATATGAAAGTTTAAAATTCTAATGAGAAATGAGGTATTTAAATAGTTTCAAAGTGAATCCAAACACAATAGTTACCAACAAAGGGAAACAAGTGACTTTACAGCGAGGTCTGGAGGACACCACTACCTAAGTCAGGGGATCAGAGTGAACACTACCACCAGCCGTGTGACAAAATGAAATTGTGCCATCACCCGACGGGACCCAGTGAGAAAACGCAGCGTCACTTCTGTGACTTTCCTGCCCAAGTTACATAACCTGAGTGTAATCACGAGGAGACAGGAGGTGAACGTAGGGACAGGTGTGGAAGCAGAGAGAGCTGAGGGTGCTGCCTCCCACCGCCGACGACGACACATGACCACGACACACGACACACGACACACGACACCCACACGGCGGGAGAGGAGGAGGAAGCGGCCGCACCCAGGTTAGGCTGTGGAAGCGCAGTGGCCTGCGACGTGGGGGGAAGAACTCGAGGGGACGGCCGCGGACCGTGCACTGACTCCCGTGGGACAGACCCAGGGTGAGCAGGTTTGGGGGGGGGAGGGAGCGATACGGCAGCGTGCAATCGACACGTTCCCTGTTTCTGCCGCGGGGCCCAAGGCAGCGAGGACGCCAACCTTGTAAAACTCGACAGCTGTTTCACACGTGCAAAAACTCACCACCTCAGAAGCACCAGGTGACGCGGGGGGTGGAGGAGAGGTGGGGCCGGGAGGGGAGGACAGTCTACTGCCAGGAATCTGGAGACCACCGACCTGGAGGAGCCGGGGCACTGGCATTTCGTAAGCCTTTTTTCAGTCTGCCAATGTTACTTCACTGACTTAATCTAGAGCTTGGGATGCTCTTCGGGATACAGAATGTCCCAGGAAAAATTTTACGAAATTATATGCACTGGGGTGTGACCCAGCTTGTCACCCATTCAACGTATGCAGGATGCAGAGCAAAACCACAACAATTAAAACACCATTTGGGGCTCATTTAAAAAAACTGTTTTAAGATGAAAACTTTATTTTTTATTTTTTTTAATGTTTATTTTATTTTTATTTAGAGAGAAAGACATAAAGCATGAGCAGGGGAGGGGCAGAGAGAGAGAGGGAGAGAGAGAATCCCACACAGGCTGCGTGCTGTCGGTACAGAGCCCGATGCGGGGCTCCAACCCACAAACCAGGAGATCATGACCTGAGCCAAAATCAAGAGCCAGATGCTCAACTGACTGAGCCACCCAGGCGCCCCTGGGATTCACTTTAAATATCATTTATGCTAAGACAGACATCTCAGGTAACCTGAAGAAAACAGATCAGCTATAATGTTTAAAATGTTTTGATTTTCACGGTGATAATGAACCTGTAGATTTTGAAGTAAGAGAAACATAACTATTATACATTTTGGAAAGGGTGAAATTACCTCTCCTCCACATCCCATGAGCCAACACCAAAAGGTGACAGCTCAGCAAACATTCGCTGGGCGCCCGTGTGCTGGCACCAGGACAGAGAAGTGGGCCCGGCTGCCGGAGGCCCCGCGGGACTCTGGCTCCAGCAACCGCAGGGGTGGGGTTGCTCAGGGTCGTGGGCCGCCCACACCTCCCCCTGCGCCTGCCGTCACTGCACCTGCGCACCATCTCGGACCACTCCCCGGTGCCCCCGTCCCTCTGCAGGGACCTCACAGCTCGCCTGTGCCCTCGCACCCTCTCTCCAGCCTCTCCGGCCACGGCACCACCTGTGCCAAAGCCGACACAGTCGCATCACCTCCCCGGTTCGGACTCCTCACAGCGGGGCACGGCTCCGGGCTAAGACCTGCGTGCTCAGAGCCTGCTGCACGTGTGGGCCGTCCGGGGGGACCCCCTACGCCCCCGTGCCCCCGCCCCCCACCCTGGTCCCACCACACCTCAGGTCCTTCTGCTGCTCAGGCCCTCAGGCAAGCCTGGGTCTTCCTAAGCAGAACCCTCACCCCCACAGGCTCCTGCTCATCCTTGGGACCCCCCGAGGTGGGAGGTGGCCCCAACTCCAGCCGGCTGACCGGGTCAGGAGCCCATCAGTCCTCCAGGAAGTAGGCCTCGGAGCCATACCAGCTCACTGATGTCTTCCCCACTGGCCCGGAAGGCCTGGGAAGGCAGGGCTACTTCCGTCCTGTTACCCGGCACTGCCCAAGGCCCTAGCACCACGGTGGGGATGCAGTGCCACAGCAGACTGGATGCCCACCTGACGATGTGATGTCAGGAAAGGTCACCTCCTCCGGTGGCGGGGGGGGGGGGGAGTGGTGTCATATTTTCTAAGGTAGAAGTATATTCAACAACCTAGGATATCTTCCACCAAAAAAGACTGAACAAAGCTTTAGCCCTTAGAGCGCTAAATGTTTATTCAGAGATTTTTCTTTTCCTGATCTCTTCATTCTTCCACAACCCAAGACTGTCCCCAAAAGAACTCTCTTACTGCCCTAAAAGGCAATCAATTAATCAACCAAAGGCAAGCACTAGCCAACAGGAGATCCCAACTATAAGGAAAAACTGGAGTCCAGGGTTCCCTTTAAACAGGAAAGCACTTTGCCAGGAAGAACTGGGGGTGGAGGGAGGATCTTTGGCTGAAACGGACAGAAAATCATTGTGAAATGAGAAACCAATGCCCCCCCCCCCCCTTTGGTTTGTTTATCAGGAGAGGAAATAAGATCAGACTGGCTGGAAGGAGTGTCAGGGAGGGACAGAGGAAAGAGGACTGTGTCACAGAGCAGCGGCCCACAGGAAGGCACACGGGAAGTCCCACTCTGCCCCCTTCTAGCTCGCACCATGACCTCCCTCTGGACTCGACCCGCACTGCCCGCCCCCGTCACCCGCCCGCTCCACTGTGGCAGCTTCAGCCACTCAGTGGTCAGGCATCTGGAACCGGTCTTACAGATTACCCAGCGCACATAATACATTTGCTACTGAAGAAACAGGAGCCCCCAAAGCCAAGTGACAAGGGGACACGAGGAACAGCTCCCCTCCCTCCCCAGTGCCAGTCCACTCCACTCTGTGGTGTGGGGCTCCGCTCCTGGAAGTCCTCCCCCTAGCAACTGCCAGCTACTGCTCAGGTCCCATCCAGGGACCACAGGTCAAACACCTGCTGCTGCACACAGCGGCGGCCCCACCGCTGGCTGGGTACAGGACAGGGGCAGCTCTGGGAGGAGCCCAGGAATGGCACTGGAGTCCCAGGAACATGCCCGTGCTCTACGGACCTCATTTCTCGCAGAGGAGAAAGGGCCAGCCAGAACAGCACCCCAAGGACGGGGAGTATGGCCACAGGCAGGACGGTAAGTGGGCAAGGCATGACTTTGACCCCGATGAGCCCACACAGGGGAACTGGAGAGCAGGGCAGGACGGAGAGTCAGGCTGAGGCTGTCCTCTAACAAGGGGCAGGAAAAGCAGACACTTTCCTCCAAGTACCAGCTTAGTTTCAAAGCTGCTTCAAATTCATTCTCACAGTTCAGACCGCTGATACACCTATCATAAGGTTTCTGAAAAATGTGCTGAACTTACATCAAATGGGGTTTACTTGTTTTAATATCTAATTTTGTTAAATGACAGAACACTTTCCTTCATCGGGAGTCCATCACAAACCCTTCTGGTTATAAATTGCCAGTTCTGAATCTTCCAAGGAGCCCTGTAGATAAAGTCCTCTACATATGAACTCACCCAGGTAGGCTGATAATCAGGAATTACAGTGTGGTAACATGAACAAACATCACATTTTAACTTAACACAATCTCAGACTTCTGAGAATTGAAAGAGAAGCCCCTTACCCCTCCTCTGACTCACGCCCGGAAGGCACAGACGGAGTCAGTGGAAACTGGAGAAGTCAGGGTGGGGAGATGGGTGGGGAGGTAGCAGGGAGTCAACAATAAACCAGGAAAGATCTCATTCCAACAGCCTGCTGTCACACTAACGCTGGCTGGCCCCACCTCGGCTAACCTTGCTCAGACCTAGCTCAAGGACTCCTGGGTCAGCCACGCATTCCTTCGTCTCTGCATCCACTCGGTTGTTGATTGACTGCTTTTCTCAAACCACTGTAATTATGGCCCGCCCGGCTTTGTAAATTACCGACCTAAAACCCCACTGCCTCACTGCTGTGTGTCAACTTAGAAGCGACTGTCTTTTCGACCTGAGAGCAGCACAAGTCTCCCCCACAAACTGCTGGGGCAAAGAGCCTATGCAAAGTGAGCAGTCGTCACAACAGATGTCTGATTTCTAAAGCCAACTACCCTACTGATATGAATACAAATACACATTTAAATAAAAAAAAATACCCGAGTGGGGCACCTGGGTGGCTCAGTCGGTTCAACATCCAACTCTTAATCTCAGCTCAGGTCTTGATCTCAGGGTCGTGAGTTCAAACCCCACCTGGGGCTCCGCACTGGGCACGAAGCCTACTTAAAAAAAATCCTAGGGTACAATGGAACGATATAAAAAGCAGAGCCAACTGAGTGAGGCATATACACAAGTCACACAAACGCAACAAACGCACAAACAGAAGACTGCATTGTGCCTTGGTGCCTACACCAGAAAGAAAGCCAGTTTCAGGCCATTTCTTCCGTGAGTCACTAGAAGCATGCTGTATATGTACACTCTCAAGTTAAGAAACAGGAAAATCAAAAGTACAGACTGTGTGCTGGTTAGCACATGGCAGGGGCCGAGGCTGGGGTGACCTCCTCCAAGATCACCATTCCAGGACTGAGCAGAAGGGGCCTGCGGCCGGGCAAACTACCCCAGGGCCCCGTGTTAGACACAAACACGCTGGGCCCCTGCGTGAACCCGGCAGAGCTACTTGGCTTCTCTAAGGCTGTCTGCTCACCTGCTGAGATGAATGGTGCCTACCCAAAAAGTGACTGAGACTGTTGAATTATATTATATATACTATAAATTACCGTGTTATAACACCCCACCCCCCACCAAAGCACTTAGCTCTGTCTAGCATATAGTAAATTCTCATTAAACGGTAGCTACGGCTATTGGGTGACGTAGTTTTCTTGTCAATTACATTAGTATTACTTATATGTCATATTTAACAATAAGTAAACAAACCTACCACCAAAATGATCCTAGAATCCAGCAAAATTACCAAGAAGATAAGACTTGTTACAAAACAGTTTCACCAGGCCGATTACACACGGATGACACCTAAATAGTACCCAATAATTGCCACTAAGCAGCCTTGTAAACCAAGTGCCAAAGGGGCCCTATACAGCCCTAGAGGGTGGTCTATTTTGAGGAGCACACCTTAAACGTCAGGGCTGCCCCAGGCAGAGGCTCCTGGACATGCTAGATTAGGGGAGAAGGAAAAGTTTGCCTGCAGAGTCCAAACCACCCCAGACAGTCTGCACTCAGGACCGCCCCGCCCCCGGTGGATGAGGCGCCTCTGATCCCCGACTGAAGCCGCGTGTCTCCGGACTCCCCGTCAAGGAACTCTCCACCAGGCGGCGAAGTGCACTCGAATCGCTTCAGTGACCTTCACATTCCCACCTGCCCTGCGCCTTTTCTTCGGTGACACCCAGATTGAGGATGTCTTTATAAGTGCAAAACATGAGGGGGAAGGAAATTCTGCCTCGGGCACAGCCTGTGACAGACACCCGCCAGGCCGGACGGGGCTGCTCCACAAACCTGTTCAAAGGCTCGTCATTAACTGCAGTGCAGCGACTGGGAAACGCAGGAGCTGAAGACATGCTTGAAAGGGCACAGTCAGGTTACCACCTTTGGGGCGAAATGGGACAAAACCCTTCCGAAGGAGTCATGGTTTTTTTTTCTTTCCTGTGGTTAAGCCGAATGTTTAACATAGGAGTTCTAGCTATTTTGTTTGACTTCATCTCAATAAAACAGGTACAGGGCCCAGGGCGTGCATGTGAAACAGTCAGCCATTAATTTAGAGCATTTCCTGGTGCACCTGCTATGAAGCCACCCACAGCATCTGAGTGGCCACAAAATGGCTGTGAGTTTGCACCAAATGCATGTTACTGCTGCCCACCCGACCCGGCAACCCTGCCAGGTGGGAGGTGGAATTATCCTCGTCTTGCAAGAAACTCTGGATCTGCGCCCCTGACTGCAGGCCTTGAACCCAGGGCTGATGCCAGGTCCAGTCTGTGTCTTTTCAGGGCACTAGGGTCAGGGTCCTGAGTCCCGGTGGGGCAGCCGTTCCGCCCTCTGGCAGCCTGAGATAATGGAGTGGAGGCCTGGTCGGAAGCGCCCCTCTAGTGCCCCTCCCTAAGGACCCTTAAGCCACCTCCTCGCTCTGGGATTACGCGACTGACACGGACAGAAGAAATGTTTCAGGTTTCTGTTACCCTCTGACGAACCCCATCCCAAAACTTAAGTCAGAAAAATCGTAATTTAATGCGGTGGCTCGTCTATTTCTTTCGCTCAGGTGCTGGTGAAGAACCCAACCATGGAGTGCAAAGATCTGGGGAAACTGCGTCTCATCCTCGCCAGGAACGGGCACAGCTTCTCGTTCCTCTCTGTCCTGTTCAGCCCCCTAGGGCCTTCCAACCACCTCTGTAGTTTTTCTTCGAGCTCTAAGTCCTCCACACCCTTCCTTTACCTGCGACCATCTTCAAATGCCACAGATCTGAAGGTATTTTGCTTTAACATCTGAACTATTCACCAGGGGGGTGAATTCAAAAGACCCAGCTAGGTGAGCAGAGGTTGAGGCCGGCCGCAGGCCTCCGCTTCAGCCATGTGGACCGCTGCTGGTCACGCGCACCTACCGGCTGACCACGCACCTTTGCTGTAAACAGCATCATGGCGCGGTGACCCTCTGGCTTTGTCCCGGAGTTCTCAGTCTTAGGTAAGGACCTGCTTCTTATCCATCTCAGACACGCCCTGCAAGATCTGAGCAATGCAGACCTCCGGCCCAAATTCAATTCAAACCCTATTTATTAAGGGAAGCCTGACTGCGACCGGACCCCCTCCGCGGGGCCACCTCCCTGTCGTTCGGGGTCCTCTGGGCAGGGACAGAGGAGAGGGCAGGGACAGAGGAGAGGGCAGGGACAGAAACACACTGAACACGGCACATGGGGAAGCAAGGGGAGGGCTACAAAGAATTTTAAGGAACAAGCTGCATGAGTGAAAGAGAAAACAAAGAAAAGAAACCAGCTGTGAGGGCACAAGGGAGAAAACATGACAATGTATTTTTTGAAGGGGGTTGTGGAAGACAGAGGGAAAAATGAGTCAAAGTTAAGTCATCCTGGAAGTCCTGCTTTTGTATTAGACACAGGACCATCTGTGTGTGTGAGAGCGCGCAGCCGTGAGCCTGAGAGGGGCGGTGTGAGCAAAGGTATGGAGAAGGGGACCAGCTGTCTCCATCTGGAAGAACCTGCAGGGGCACAAGGAGCTGGCTGAGCAAGTGAGGGGGGCCAGCATGAACACAGACCTGGCTCGTTTATCTCACTTGGAAGCCACAGAGAGGACCCCAGGATCCCGTACGGGGGAGGTTACGCTGACTGAAGTCTGTGTTGACCGAATAAATGAAGACATGAGGTCAACACGTGAAAGCATTTCGTAAACCACAGTACTGTATAAAAATGCGTGTTGTCCCTGACGTAATGACCACTACCTAACTGGTAAGAACCCAAAAGGTTTTATCTACAAGTTCTAAAATATATCAGAATCAATTAAACAAATACTTATTAAGCACCTTCTGTTTGCCAGGAACTGTTCTAGGCAGCACAGCTAGGTCTGGGAACAAAAATCCCTACCTTCCTCATACGTATGAAGAACAGGCAGTTATGTGGGAAACAGTAAATCCTTCAGAAAAAAGGAAAAAGGGCAGGGAAACTGGGAATGTTGCAGAGTAAGGAAGGAGAGTTTATACAGTGCCAGCGGTCTGGACAGAAGCTGCAAAGTTGGTGGGGCTGGATTCCGACTCTAGTTTGAAGGTGGAGCCCACAGGATTTCCTGCAGGGCTGCATATGCAGTGTGCGCATTATCCAAATTATCCGAGGTGTTGGGGTGTTTGCTGGGAGTCGCCAGTGAGATGGTGGGGGGATGGAGCGGACTGTGGGGTGAGCTGCACCTGTCTGCCGGGAGGCGGCGGGACACCCGAGCCTGGCCGTGAGCGGTGAATGTGGGTACTCCGTGTACAGCCGGCATCAGAGTCACAGGCGTGGATGAGATCCCTGGGGGTTAGCAGAGACAGAGGAGGGGACGTGAGGACGGGCCCTTTGGAGATCAGGAGGCTGGGGGGGAAGAGAAGGAACCAGCCAGGAGCCTCGAGGAGGAACCGGATCGAGACGCGCGACAAGCTGGGAATTAACTACTGTTTTTTGCCATGTGGACATCACGGTGGCCCTGACACAGCAGCAGATCAGGGAACGCCGAGGGACAAAAGCCTGATTACAGTGAGTTTGAGAATGGGAGAGGAGGTAGTGAACACAGGGAGAACGAACGCACCATTCTGAAGAGTTTCGCTGCTAAACGAAAAAATGCACGGACTAGATGCCTGAAATCATTTTCACCAAACAAAAAACAAAAGACTACTCATCTTGGTAGAGGTAAAGGTGATCCATTCTGAAACTGCTAACATCTCACTGATCAACTAACCCCATCAGGCTCGTGGATGGGGGCGGGGATGGAGAGGAGTCTGTGTTACTGACATCACAGATGTTATCAACAAAAAGCTCATTTTCACTGGTTTAGATGGTAACAGCAAACCATAATCCCGGGGTTATCAATTAAATGTCTCAAGCTTCAACCAGCAATCCACAGAATACAGCCATTTCCTTACAATGAATGTTAACGACACTCCGTTTTCCAAGGCTGGTGCTGGGACCTCAGCGGTGTCTCCCGGGACTGCCCTCTCACCCGCACGGGGGTACCCGCACCAGCACTCTGCGGTTATTTTATTTCATTTTTGGTAGAAATTAATGATTTTACTCACTGGCTTTTCTTTTTTTTCTTGATCTTTATTGAATTCTGAGTAAAAAATCTTAATATTGCTAAAGAAAATAAAGTTAGGAACATACATACTGCTTTATCAAGTCAACACCTGAGATTATAAGTATATATGTGTGTGTGTGCTATACATATATACACATTATAATAAAGACTTCACAGTGTGCCAAAGAGAGGTATGTAAGGCCACCTACAATCACAGTGTGCAGTCTGTCAGCTCAGCAGTAAGTATCACAGCCGCTCTAAAGATGGTTTTGTAACCCCAAATCTTCCTTTGTTAACTAGGCAGCCAGGAATCATCATAACTGACCAAGTTCACCTTCAGCATTCTGTGGCCACAGACGGTGGTGCCCCACAGGTCATTCGGCCCTCACCAGGACGAGGAAGGGGCCGGGGGATGGAAAACCAAGGACGGACCCCTCCCCCCTGCCCAGCACAAGGCCAGAGCCATCCTGCGCAGACACTTACAACTGGGCTGTGACCAGCGGGGCAGGAAGCAGGGCATGAGTAACGGCAAGGACGGGAACCCCGGAGGGGGCGTGTCTACACCACCTCTGTGTGGTGGAAGGGAAGGGAAGAAGAGGGGCTCCAAAGTTCCTGCCACCAGTCTGTCACAGAGTAGGTCCTAACCTGCTCCTCCTGGTTCTGATCTCGCGCTCGAGCCTGGCTGGCACATTTCCTGAAGACACAGTCACAGGGCTCGAGACAAAGGACACTAACAACACGGTGTACAGGAAGGACACTGCACCTGAGAGTCAAGCAGTGGGGAGAGTAAAATGACAAAGTGGGAAGTCCGCAGAGTGTCCATCAGCAAATTGACACATTCCAAATAAAGGTGACCGAATTTCAGTAATCAGTAATTTGAGGGAATTTTCAGCAACCAGACAATATCCACCAACCTTCCGTTACCATTCATTCAAACTTATGCCACGGTCCTATTTAAGTGAGATCCTGGCTGAGTAAATTTGTCTTTTACTCTTTCTTCCACCCCAAATATTTGATAAAATAGTAAATCCACTCCATCGCTAACGGCAGCCACCCCTTGCTTAACGTTTTCATACACGTCACGGATGTCATAAAACAATCTCTAAAACCTGCAGGATAGAGATCATTACCCGCTTTTGATAAAGTAAGCTAAGAAAACACAAAGCCCAAGTTCATATAAATGGCTGGTATTTTTATTCTCTTTTTATCTTTATTTCTCACATATATGATTATTCATACTTCTCAGAACATTCAAATTTTCCAATTTTAAAACGAGAGGAAAAAATAACTCCCCTTATTTTTCTTAGTGTTCTTAACAGAATCCTCCAGGCAGAGTATATTATCAGATTTTCTGCGTGTGCCACTGCTGCAAATCGGAGAAGTCTGGCTTTCCTTCTGCACGGTAAAGTAACAGCTGCTCCTGCTTTCATGGTCAGTACGTCTTCTGCGGCACGAACGGTCACTGGTAGCCAGTATCGTTCTGGTTACAGGTGAAGCGTGTCATGCAAATTCTTTAAAAGCTGGTAATCAAAGTAAACAATCCTTTCATACCCTTCTAGCAGATTATTTATCATCCTCACATTGTCCCCATTTGTATCTGTTATCTCTGGAGCTACCATACGTGCACCCTGTGATCCAGCCACGTCCACCAAAAAGATACAAGAACGTTCAGAGCAGCTCAATTCAAAGCGCCATGAGCGCTAACAACCCAATGCCCAGGAGAGCAGACAAATCTGCAGCGTTGGTGCAACGGGCACCACGTATCAACAAAAAAAGAAGGAACTGCTGCACGCAACACTGATGAGTGTCAAAGATACAGCATGAAGCCAAAGAGAGCAGACACACAATCCTATGTGATTCCACTGTCTGAAACCCTGAAACAGACACAACTCCTAGACAATTCATGAGGAAAAAACAGTCTCTTTAACAAACTCTTTAATACTCGCATGCAAAAGAATAGATATGAGCCTCTACCTCACACCACACACAAAAAGTAACCCAGAAAGGATCAAAGACCTAAAAAGAGCTAAAACCATAAAACCCTTAGAAGAAAGCACGCAAATCAATCTCTGTGACCCTGGACTAGGCAAGTTTCTTAAACATGAAACCAAAACCCAAGCAAGAAAATTTCTAAACATAAATTGGACTTCAGCAAAACTAAAAATGTTTGTACTTCAAAGGACACTAATGAAAATGAAATGACAAACTACAGAATGGAGACGATATGGCAAATTTTCAAGTATGCACCAATTCGTATGTCTCATAAGGAACTTATATCCAAAATATACCCAAACACTGTTACAACTCACCAATAAAAAGACAAATCCGCCAACTTAAAAATGGGCAAAGGATGTGAACAGACATTTCTCCAAAGAAGATATACAAATGTCTAATAAACACATGAAAAGATGCTCAACATGATTAGCCATCAGGGAAATACAAATCAAAATCACAATGGGTTACTTCACACCCACTTGCATGGCTAGAATAAAAAAGAAAAACCGGTAACAAGTGTTGGCTGGATGTGGAAAAACAGAAACCCTCCTACACTGCTAAGAGGACTGTACAATGATATGCTCACTTTGGAAAACAGTCTTGTAGTTCCACAAAATGCTAAACATGGAGTTTATCCCCAAACCCAGCAATTCCATTCCTACTTATATACTCAACAGAAATGAAAATATGTCTACACAAAAACTTGCATACAAATATTCACAGCATTATTCACAGCAGCCAAAAATGAGATACCACCCAACTGCCTATCAACTGATGAACGAACGGATAAACAAAATGTTGTCTATCCACACGATGAAGTACTATTAAGAAAATACCGATACATGCTACGACATGGATAAAGCTTAAAAACATTTTGCTAAATGCAGAAGCCATCACAAAGGCCAAATATTTTATGACTGCATTTATATGAAATGTCCAGAATAGGCAAATCCATGGAGACATAAAGTAGGATGTCAGGGGCTGGGGGAGGGGAATGGTGACTACTAATGGGTATAGGGTTTCTTTCATGGGTGGTGAAAATGTTGTAGAATTAGCTACTGGTAATGGCTGTACAAATCTGTGATATCAGAATCACTTCTCTGCACACTTAAAACAATAATAAACTTTTTGAAAACCAGGCATAACTAACCTGTGATATTGGTCACAGCAGTGGCTACTACTAGAAGAAGGGGTTATACCTGGGGGGCAGGGGGGTCACCACAGAGCCTACTTGGGTACGTGATTCATTTATTTAAGAGGTTTTGAGAACATTTAGTGGGGCGCTGGGTGGCTCAGTCAGTTAAGCTCTTGATTTCGGCTCAGGTCCGGATCTGAGGGTCGTAAGATCGAGCCCTGCAATGGGCTCTGCACTGACAGTGTGGACTCTGCTTGGGATCCTTTCTCTCTGCCCCTCACCTGCTCACTCCCCCAAAATAAATAAAAATTTTAAAAATGATATGAAGAATATTTAAAGAAGTTACTGAAATGAAGCAACAAACACAGTGGCTGGGAGCAGGCACCTGAGTTAGACTCGGCCACCCCACTGGTGTTACAAGACAGTTCATCTGAGCTCCAGTCTAGCCTCCAGGAAATGAGAGCGAACCCTGGACTGAGGGCCACTGGGAGAATGAAATGAGACTGTGGACGTGAACCACGAGCACAGTGCTCACTGTATCAATACACAGAGCCGTTAGAATCGTGTTGTGATCATCGGCTCATCACAGGAAAACTCACTGCTCCCCTTCTCACCCCCATTCTCTTTCCCACAGAAACACACAGGGACAGACAGACAGCTGTCTGCAGTGCCAGCAGCCTCAGGTGTTAGCCTGTGCTCAGGCAGACAGCACCTGGTCCCTCACCCCACACCTCTGGGGCTCTCCCAGGACACAAGCCTTCCCTCTTCGGGGCCTTGCCCGGAAACCACCACTACCGTGCTGCCTGCCATTTGCTCCGGTCCTTCCGCCCCTTTCGTCATTACTCGCTTTCACCAGCACTCGGCGGAAGGGACACTCCCTGCCTGGCCCTAAGGATACTGAGTAAGAACCCCTGACCTCCCGGCCCCACCCTCCTTCGACGTCATCTAAGCCCTTCCTTATAACTGCATGCTCATGACCTTTGCATACGGAGCACTCTTTCATCTGAGTACTATATATGGAATTCTTGTTTTAAAGGACTGTTATTTAAATTTACTGGACTGGAAAACACTAGAAAAACAAATTAATGCCAGAGATATGTTTTTTAAAAAATCCTAGCATACATCCTGAGACCAGAAGAGTCCTATGTAAGCTTGTAAACCTTCTGTATAAAAACCATTTTCTCCAATGTTCGCAGTTGCCACCCAGAGCTAAATAGTCAATGATCCAAGTCCACGTGGCAATCACTGATCACTCTGAACTGGATGGTCAATATACCAGGAATACTATGGTGTAAAGGGGGAAAAAAAAAAAAAAAAGGTTAAAAGTAATCCTTTTTACAGGTAATCTTCCCTTTACCTAAAATCCATTCTAGATTTTACTTTAGCCACTAGCTCTGTATTTTTATATGAGGAATAGAAGTCTCTGGAAGGGAAAAGACGGTCTCTACAAAAATTACATGAATCTTCTAGAACCTGGTCCTCAGTTTCCAGTGGCCAGACATGAAAACAAGCAGGAAAGGAAGATTCGAAAGGGCAACGCATCCAGCAAGTCCAGTAAGCAGTTCGCTGACTTTCCAGGCCACTGCTTCTGCACCAGGGGAAAGAACCCAGCAGGCTGCTCTCAAGAGTGATACCCTGGGGCGCCTGGGTGGCTCAGTTGGTTAAGCGCCCGACTCGGGTTCAGGTCATGATCTCCTGGTTCATGAGTTCGAGCCCCGCATCAGGCTCTGTGCTGACAGCTCAGTCTGAAGCCTGCTTCGGATTCCATGTCTCCCTCTCTCTCTGCCCCTCCTGTGCTCACTCGCTCTGTCTCAAAAAAACAAACAAAAAACCCATTAAAAACAAAGCGATACCCTGTTTCCTTCCAAAAAGGAGCCATGAAGAAAGGCCAGCTTCTCTGCCTAGCCTCACCCCCTATTCCAGGGCCAGCTACCACCTTCCACCAGCTGTCACCCACTGTAGTCTCAAAGCTCATGCTTCCGGGTGCTCCAGGCACATTGTTGCAAAGCCCTTGACCAAGGCAACAAGGCTAAGGTGGAAACTGTGCTTCATCAAAATGCTTCTAAACGTGTAGAAGAACCTGCTTGTGTGGGGGTTTTTTCCCCTAAAAAGAGGCTTATAAAAATTGTTTGAACAGTTTGAACAGTAATACTTTAGATGTGATAAAAATGGCTTCCCTTGTTTTAAATGCAAATTAATTGGGGGCGCCTGGGTGGCTCAGTTGGTTAAGCATCTGACTTCAGCTCAGGTCATGATCTCACTGTCTGTGGGTTCGAGCCCCGCGTCGGGCTCTGTGCTCACTGCTCAGAGCCTGGAGCCTGTTTCAGATTCTGTGTCTCCCTCTCTGACCCTCCCCCGTTCATGCTCTGTCTCTCTCTGTCTCAAAAATAAATAAATGTTAAAAAAAATTTTTTTAATGCTAATTAAACATCAACAATTAAATCTGTCAGGTTGGATGCCACACTACCTACATCACATGGTATGTCACATTATCCAACTGAACCCAAGCATTTCTAAGATACATTGTTAAAATAAGAAAACAAGGGGCGCCTGGGTGGCTCAGTTGGTTAAGTGCCTGACTTCGGCTCAGGTCATGATCTCACGGTTCATGAGTTCGAGCCCCACGTCAGACTCGGTGCTACCAGCTCAGAGCCTGGAGACTGCTTTGGATTCTGTGTCTCCCTCTCTCTCTGCCCCTCCCCCACTTATGCTCTATCTCTCTCTGTCTCTCAAAAATAAATAAACGTCAAAATAAAATAAAAAACAAACCCTCTGTGCTTGATACTTTTTCAGTAATATAAAAATGAGGGCATAAAAGAAATAAGACACATAGGACTATAATCGAGACACTTAGTAGAGAAGAAAGGGTAGATAGATGTCCTTCTGAATCTTTTAACTCACTGTCCCCAGAACAAATAAATAGGAAGAAAGCTGCTTTTATCCAAGACTTTTTAAAGAATTACTCTGGTTCCATCTGGCCTTTGGTAAGCCTCTGGTAAGCCAGAGATGAAACACACTAAAAACAAGGCAAATGACAGAAGCTTTCTGTAAATCAGTAAAACTTTATTGGAAGGCTGGCAAATGTTTAACACTTCAAAAAAGGATGCCTGGCTTTGTGCAGTCTGCATCTGCATGATAAAGGATTGGTCAAAACTGCATTCTCCTTAAACCAGTCCTTCAGTGAAAGTGAATTCTACTACAATATCTGATCACAACCACACTTTTCCAGAATCTCTGGTGCTTCTGAGCAAACTGAATACATACCCACACCTGCACTCAGCTCCTGGCCTCAGCGCTCGCCTGGCCGCTGCTCCCCGCCCCCCCCCCCCCCCCCCCCCCCGCCACCACCACCACCACCAGCACAGCCCTGCTCAGCCACACTGCAGGTGTTTTTCGGACAGCCCACCCCACCAGGTCTCTGGGAGCTGGACTGCAGAGACCAGTAAGAGCACAGCATCACCCACAGACGCCCAGTACAGGGAGCTAACTTTTCACAAGTTCAGTTACAGAACCAGAGGGCCTGAGATGACGGTTCAGAGTCCTCGCTCTCACCACCCCGACCACTGCATCCCCGGGGCCCGCTCACCCACATCCTGTACGCAGGTCCCTGTGCGCTACCCTGAACCCCCAGGCACTGGAGATGCCCCTCCCCCCAACCCAGAGGCACTCCAGCCAGACACATGCCACCCCTGGGGATGGGGAACCGCGTGCTCCTGGAGGTTCTCACACACCCAGACTCCATGAAAACCAAAGGCCCTGCCTTGCCACCCCAGGGCCACGCAGCATTTTCTCCAGCACAGGAAGTAGGGGGACACCCATCCCAGGAAGGGGGGACATCCAGCTAGAAAGGAGGACAGCACTTGAGAGCTCAGACCCCAGCACCCTATACTTCACCTTGTAGTCATAAACTCGGAACAAAACACGGGCAAGGGCTCACAAAAGGCAAAGAAAAACATATATAAGAAAAGGGGTTGTTAATTTCCCTAAAATAAAGCGTTGTAAGAAACTAATAGGAAAAGGGCCTCTGGGTGGCTCAGTCGGTTAAGCATCCAACTCTTGGTTTCGGCTCAGGTCATGATCTCACAGGTCCTGAAATGGAGCCCTGAATCAGACTACGTGCTTAGGATTCTCTCTCTCCCTCGCTCTCTGCCCCTCCCCCCTCCATCGTGCTCATGCAGGCACGCATGCTCTCTCTCAAAATAAGTAAACTTTAAAAAAAAAAAGAAACTTAATAGGAAAAAGCTGAACAAGTCGATGTAAAGTATGGGGAAAAGGGAAGGATTTTAGCTAAACATTAATCAACCCTTTAAATGCTTGGGGTTCATTAAAATGCCCTACGGGGGAAACACTGGGGGAGGGGAATCAGACCTGCGGGCTGGGGGAGGAGAGGCATCCCTGCAGCCACACTCAGGAGTCCACAAGAACGTCCACAAGGCTGAGAAGAGAGGCCATCGATGCCCACCCCGCCACCCCGCCGCCCCACCCCAGCCCCTGCATCACCACTGGGAACATTAACCACCAACCTCGGTCACGGCTAACCCAACACCCAGCTCACACTCAGGATCATAGCCACGTCAGCCACTGATGAAAAACGTACTTCACAACAGTAAAAAACAAAAACAAAACAAAACAAAAAACATTTCAAATAAAATAAGAAATATCACATTTTTTACAACAATTTATAAACCCCAAATAGCTCTATTTCCCACAAAATATACTGGACCAACAGTATGATAATGATCTGTCAAAAGCTGTATTTGTCCAGTAAGGAAAACACTCGAACTAAGTTAAAATGGTGCAAGCAGGACAGGGCAAATGGCCGGGTTCCTTCAACAAAGGAACTGAAAAGGGGGGTGGGGAGGGAGGTGGAGCCTCCAGGGCAAAAGATTTAGGATGAGCGCAGCCCAAACACCAAGCATGCAGACTTGGTTTGAGCTCCTGTAAAACAACTGAATACACCACCAAAAAGGAAATTTAAACCATGACTGAGGGGCACCCAGGTGGCTCAATACTTGATTTGGCCTCAGGTCATGATCTCACGGCTTCGTGAGTTAAGCCCCGTGATGGGCTCTGAGCTGACAGCACAGAGACCGCTTGGGATTCTCTCTCTCCCTCTCTGCCCTTCCTCCACTCGCATGTTCTCTCCCTCTCAAAACTAAATATTTTTGGGGCGCCTGGGTGGCTCAGTCGGTTAAGCGTCCGACTTCAGCTCAGGTCACGATCTTGCGGTCTGCGAGTTCGAGCCCTGCGTCGGGCTCTGGGCTGATGGCTCAGAGCCTGGAGCCTGCTTCCGATTCTGTGTTTCCCTCTCTCTCTGCCCCTCCCCCGTTCATGCTGTGTCTCTCTCTGTCTCAAATATAAATAAAAACGTTAAAAAAAATTAAAAAAAAAAAACTAAATTTTTTTTTAAGTAAAGTAAATAAATAAACCATGACTGAATATTGCACGACACTGAGAACTTTGCTGCTAGTTTTTCAATGTCATAATGTCATTATGGCTATGTTTTTAAAGAAAATCTTTATCTTCTTAAAGTATATACAGGAGTATTTACAACTAAAACCACAAATGTCTTGCATTTGCCTCAAAATAATCCTTTTGGGGAACAGGGGGATAAAAATGAAGTAGACTGGCCAGGATTTGACAGGTGATTCAACTGGGGTTCATCATCCCAGTCTCTACTTGTTTATGCCTGAAATTTCCCATAATAAAAGAAGTTTAAATTTGGAGTAGGAAATACTGCCAACTGCTACCAGTTTTATTAACACTGATCACGAAAATAAAGAAGATCAACACATGAGGGGCGCCTGGGTGGCTCAGCAGGTGAAGTGTCCGATGTCGGCTCAGGTCATGCTCTCACTGTTGTTGAGTTCGAGCCCCGCATCGGGCTCTGTGCTGACAGCTCAGGGCCTGGAGCCTGCTTCAGGTTCTGTGTCTCCCTCTCTCTCTGCCTCTCCCCAACTGTTCATCCTCTCTCTCTCTCAATAATAAACAAACAAACAAATAAACAAACAAATAATCAACCAATCAACATATGAAAAATTCAAGCCACTCCAAAAAAGGAGCGACATTTTCATACAGGGGTCATCCAGTATTTCATGGTATCTAAACAGAGTACAGTCAAAGGCCTGACATGGGATATCAGGCTAGACATTTGTGAAAAATTAGTCTCCATTTACAAATACTCAAATCAGAATGACCGAATCCAAATCACTACGAGCTCGTCACCAACGACACAGGAGTCTTCCTCACTGGAAGCATATCCGAACCTGAAAATTGCTACGTGCCCAGTTGATTTGTTAGGAGTTCGTTTGTTTTATTGCTGGCATTCCTTCTGGTCGTAAAACAGTTTTACGAGCTGGTAAAAATTTTGTACCAACTCTGCAAAGCTGACGTGACTAATGGTCTCAGTACTGAGCTTAACAGATGCTCACCCTGAACCTGACCCACACTGCAGAGCAATACTTTGGACTCTGCTTTCAAAAGGCCTATTGAGATCCTCCTATTGCTAAGTGTTGACCTACAGACTCCGCCCCAATGGCGCCGCTAGAGGACACTTCGTGCAAAATGAAAAAGGTTTATTCCTCCACACCAACCTTTATTTTTTTTTAAATTTTTGTAATGTTTATTCATTTTTTAGAGACAGGAAGAGACAGAGTGCAAGTGGGGGAGGGTCAGGAGAGAGGGAGACACAGAATCCGAAGCAGGCTCCAGGCTCTGATCTGTCAGCACAGAGCCCGACGCGGGGCTCGAACTCACGGACCGCGAGATCATGACCTGAGCCGAAGTCGGACGCCTAACCGACTGAGCCACCCAGGCACCCCCCAACCTTTGTTTTTAAAAACACTTACAGCTCATTACCGGAAAATATTCTTCTCAGATAATAAATGTAGTATTTTCAGCATCATTAAATTTGCAATTCAATCAACAAGAACTGGGGTGGCAGGGAAAAAATAAACCGTAAGAGAACGGATGTGGGTGGTGCTATGGAGTGGATATTAACTGAGAATGGCGTAAGTTTTTTGAGGTTTTAGTCTTAGTATTCAATGAAGTTATATTTTATATTACAAACCAATCGTGATAAAAATGCTACTGGAGAAGAAAAAATATAAAATCTGATCAACTAAGGATCTAGCAGTACTCAAAAATATCACCATTCAATAGGGACTAATAATTCTGTATTATTTTTAGGGAAAAATCCACGACAAACGGATATCCAAGGACTACCTGTATTTAAAGAAAAAGTTCCAAGATGAACAAAGCACTGACTCCACAAGAAACAGATAAATCAGAGAAGACAGCTTTAAAACATTCTGATTAGTGGCCTCAAAAAGAGATGAAATCACAGCCACCCACCACAGAACACCTCATCATGATAACAACACAGGATCTTCTTCAAGAGGGAGACGCTGTGAACCTAGAATTCCATACTCAGGCAGACCACCAATAAAATGAGGAGACAGTAAGACATTTTTAGGCATTCGATAATTTGGAAAGATCACCACCCCGATCCTTCCGTGGGAGAAAAATGTTACATACACATACTATACTGAGCATCTATGTATAACACACGTATCCTCTCCTCACCATGAAAAGCCTCTAGCAAATCACCAAACAAAAAGAATCCAATAAAGAGTGATGGTGAACACAAACAATCGTAGAATACGACTCAGCAGCAGCAAAGGAAGTTAGATTCTCCTGCTCAAGGCACAGATAGGCACTTTCTCTCTGGGTCCAGTCACACAACTCGGTTTCACAGTGAATAAAAGTTACATAACCATAATTACAGGTGTACCTCGGAGATACTGCAGGTATCCAGACTAACACAATAAAGTGAATACTGCAATAAAGGAATCAAATGAACTTTTTGGTTTCCCAGTACATGTAAAAGTGACGTTTATACTATACTGTAGTCTGTTAAATGTACAATAGCATTATGTCTAAAAAGTCAGTGTTTATACCTCAATTTAAAAATACTTTGTTGCTAAAAAAATGCTAACCATCATCTGAGCTCTCAGTCAGTCATCTTTTTGCTGGTGGAGGGCCTGCCTCGATGGTACTGGCTGCTGGCCTGGCAGGCGATAGGTGGAGGCTGGGGAGGCCGTGGGGACTTCTGAAAACAAGACAACAACGAAGTCTGCCACAGGGATGGACTCTCGGTCATGAGCAACTTATCTGTAGCCTGCGATGGTCTCTGATAGCATTTGGCCCACAGTAGAACTTCTTTGAAAATGGGAGCCCAGCCTCTCAAACCCTGCAGCCGCGTCATCAAGCTAAGTTTATGTGATCGTCTACGTCCTCTGTTGTCACGTCAACAATCTTCGTGGCATCTTCGTGGCCACCAGCAATAGATTCCATCTCAAGAGTCCACGTTCCACGTTCTTTGCTCACCCATCAGAAGCAACTCCTCATCCATTAAAGTTTTACCATGCAACTGCAGTAACTCAAATATAATAATCAAGAAAAAGTTTGAAATACTGCAGGAATTAGCAAAATGTGACAGAGGCATGAAGTGAGCAAATGCTGTGACAAAATGGTGCTGACGGGCTAGTCTGACACAGGGCTGCCACGAACTTTCAATTTGTAAAAAAATGCAGTATCTGTGAAGCGTAATAAAGTGAAGCGCAATAAAATACGGTATGCCTGTACTGTAAATGCCATTTATTAGCTTCCAATTCTTAGAACCAACGTAGACAAAACAAGGAAGACTTCATTATAGTCACGGAACAGAACATAAATGCCATAAGCTTTGACAACATAAAACTGGTAATTCCCCTAATTAACTCTTTAGTGAAAATTAATTTAAAAATGATGTCACAGATAAAAGAAAATGAAAGCAATTAAGTTATTTTATACATGAGTCCACTAACTACAGATTCCCCCCCTTACAACTGGGAATATAAATTTAAAACTAATAAAACATGAACACGACAGGTTTGGCTGTGCAGTTATGGGAAAAAAAAAAACGCCATGGCTAAGTGTACTTTACTCCATCCTGGGAATGCATGAATGATTCACTAGCGTTATATATATTAATATAAAGAATAAAAACTAAGCCTATCTAAGACAAAACTCACAACCCTCTTGATATATGTAATTACCACATTTCAACATTAATTTCTCATGAAAATTTTAAAACTATGAATAGAAATATATTCTGATATTAAAAATCCTTTCAAATCAATATTCAATTTTAGTGGGAAGTCTAAAATAGGCTCTAAAATTTAAAAGTAAATTTTAAAAACTTATATAAGTGAGGAGGAGAAAGACTTTTACTTTCTATGGCATACCATTCTGCACTGTTTCAATTTATTAAATCATGAACACATGTTATTTTTATAATTTTAAAACTATTTCAAATAATAATAGCACTGGCCGAATATAAGTTTTGTGATTTATGTTCTGAGATTTTTAATACTTGGCCCCAGGGGCAATCCTAAATCACAAAGAACTGTAACTTGGAACATCCATGACCACCCTCCACAAACTATTAGAGTTCAAGGTTACCAAAAAGTAACTACAAAAATGTTCGTAAAGGAATTTTTAAAGAAAAATTGACTTATGATAGATGCATTGGAGTCAAAGAAACTCTCTGGGGAATTTAAAAACCAAAGGAGTTTCCAGTAGAACTCTTCATTAATAGCCCCAAAACTGGCCAATCCAGATGGCCATCCAGAGTGAATGAATAAACTGTGATACATGAATAAAATACTGTACAGTGCGCAGAAAAAACTAACAGCATAGATGGATCTAAATTACTTTTACTTGCAGTTACTTTTTTACTGTTGGTGAAACCTGGAACTTGCCATTTTAACCATTTTTAAGGATGGCCAAGAAAAAAGGGAAGACTCAAACTGCTAAAATTGAAATGAAAGAGGAGGCATTACTACAGATCTTAGAGAAATAAAAGGATTAAGAAATGCTATGAACAGACTCTATGCCAACAAATTTAATCTAGATAAAATGGACAAATTCCTGAAAAAGATAAAAATTACCAACTGACTCATGAAGAAAGAGAAAGTGTGAATAGATCTATACCAAGTACAGGGGTTGAATCAATAGTCAAAAAACTAACCACAAAGAAAAGCTCAGATAGATTTCCAGGTGAATTCTATCAAACATTTAAAGAATTAATACAAAATTTTCACAAACTCTCACCAAAAAAAAAAAAAAAACAAAAAAAAAAAACAAAAAAAACCCAAAAAACTGAAGAGAGAATACTTCCTAACTCATTCTATAAGGCCAGTACTACCCTGATAGCAAAACCAAAGACATTCAAGGAAAGAAAAAAACTACAAACCAGTATTTCTTTTGATTATTCATGTAAAGATCCTCAACAAACTACTAAACCAAATCCAGGCAACACTGAAAAAGAATCATGCACCATGACCAAGTGGAATTTATCCCAAGAATATAAGGTTGGTTCAACATACAAAAATCAGTTAATGTAATACACTATATATCAACAGAATGAGAAACAAAAGCCACCTTATTATCTCAATGGACCCAGAAAAAGTAATTGACAAAATCCAACACCCTCTTATGGAAAAAACACTCAACAAACTAGAATAGAAGGAAACTTCCTCCACCTGATAAAGGGCATTTATGAAAACTCACAGTTTGGGGCCCCTGGGTGGCTCAAGCAAGTAAGCATCTGATTCTTGATTTCGGCTCAGGTCATGATCTCGTGGTTTGGGAGATTGAGCCTCATGTCGGGCTCTGCACTGATAGCAGAGAGCCTGCTTGGGATTGTCTCTCTCCCTCTCTCTCTCTCTCTGCCCCTCCCCCATGCATGCGTGTGTGCTCTTTCTCTCTCAAAATAAATAAACCTAAAAGAAAAAAAAAAAACCTCACAGCTAAAACCAAACTTAATGGAGAAAGACTCAGACGTTTTGCCCAGAATGTCCGCTCTTACCACTTCTATTCTACATTGTGTGGAGGTTCTAGCCAGGGCAATCAGGCAACAGAAAGAAGTAACATCCAGCCTGGAAAGGAAGAAGCAAAACTATCTCTATTCACAAGTGACATGATTTTATGTATAAAAATCCTAAGGAATCCACTAAAAACTATTAGAATAAATGAGTTCAGCAATTTTGCAGGATACGGGCTCAATATAAAAAGTTCGATTGTATCTGTATACGTTTATAATGAACAATCTGAAAATGAGATTAAGAAAACAATTCCATTTACAATAGCATTAAAAAAAACTTAGGAATAATTTAACAAAATAAGTGCAAACCTTGTATTTTGTTTTGTGAATATAATTAACGCAACCAAATAAACACTTAAAATGTTAAAATGGAAAATTTTATCTTATGTATTTTACCAATATGAAAAGGTTAAACTCTGAAAACTACAAAAATTTTTTTAAGTTTATTTACTTAAGTAGTCTCTACTTGAACTCACGACCCTGAGATCAAGACCTACATGCTCTTCTGACTGAGCCAGCCAGATGCCCCATGAAAACTACAAAATCTTTTTGAAAAAAAATTTAAAAGATCTAGATAAATGGAAAAACATTATGTTCATAGATAGAAGACTTAATACTGTTAAAACAGCAATACTCCCCAAATTAATCTACAGATTTGACGCAATCCCTATCAGAATCCCAGATGGCTTCTTTATAGAAATTGACAAGTTGATGCTAAAATTCAAATGGAAATTCAAGGAACCCAAAAGAGTCAAAACAATCTTGAAAAAGAACAAAGTTGGAGGCATCATACTTCCTGAATTCAAAACTTACTACAAAGCAACAGTAATCAAGACACAGTTGGTACCGGCATAAGGATAGGCATAAATATCAACAGAACACAACTGAGAGCCCAGAATTAAACCAATACATTTATCAAATGATTGTGACAAGGAGGCAAGACTATTCCATGGGGGGAAAGAACAGACTCTTCAACAAACGGTGTTGAGAAAACAGGACACCAACATGCGAGAGAAAGAATGTGGTCCCCTATCTCATACCATATACAAAAACTGACTCAAAATGGATCAAAGGCCTAAAGGTAAGATCTGAAACTACAAATCTCTTAGAAGAAAACACAGGTATAAATCTTTGTGACCTTGGATTTGGCAACGGATTCTTGGTTATGACACCAAAAGCAACGGAAAGGAAAGTTAAACTAAACTTCATCAAAATTAAAAACTTTTGTGCCATGCGGCGCCTGGGTGGCTCAGTCCTGGTCGGGTGTCCGACTTCAGTTTGGGTCGTGATCTCACGGCTGGTGGGTTCAAGCCCCGTGTCGGGCTGTGTGCTGACAGCTCGGAGCCTGGAGCCTGCTTTGGATTCTGTGTCTCCCTCTCTCTCTGCTCCTCCCCCACTCATGCTTTGTCTCTCTCTCTCTCTCAAAAATAAATAAACATTAAAAAAAATTAAAAAAAAAACTTCTGTGCCTCAGAGGAAACTATCAAGCATGTGAAATGACAACCCACAGTATAAAGGAAACTATTTGCAAATTATACATTTGGTAAAGGTTCAATATCCAGAATATATAAAGAACTCTTACAACTCAACAACAAAGACAACACAATTTAAAAATGGGCAAAAGAACAGATATTTCTCCAAAGAAGACATAGAAATGGCCAACAAACACAAGAAAGGATGCTCAACACCACTGGCCTTTGGGAAAAAAGTAAATCAAAACTAAAATGAGAGGGTGCCTGGGTGGCTCCGTCATTAAGCCTCTGACTTCAGCTCAGGTCACAATCTCACAGCTGGTGAGTGCGAGCCCCGCATCGGGTAAAAATCACAAGCCCCGGATGAACCCCACTTCTCTCGCGCGCTCTGCTCCTTGCTCACTGGCACTAAAATGAGAGACCACTTCATGCCAACTAGGACGACTAGAATTTAAGAGACAAACAATACCAACTGTCGGTAAGGATATGGAGAAACTGGAACCTTCACGTGCTTCTGTGGAAAACAATGCGGCAGTTCCTCAAAATGTTAAGCATGGAGTTACCGAACGATCCAGCAATTCTACTCCCAGGCATACACCCAAGGGAAATGAAAAACGTACGTCCACACAAAAGTGGGTGCGTTAACGTTCACAGCAGCCTTCTTCACAACGGCCAAAAGGTAGAAACAACCCACACGTCCATCAACTGCTGAGAGAATAAACAAGCGGGCTGTCCGTGTCACAGAATGTTATCTGGAACAGAAGGGAACGAGACACAGAGACACCCCGAAATACACGATGCTAAGCAAAAGGAATCCAGTCACAAAAGACCACATATTGGGGCGCCTGGGTGGCTCAGTCGGTTAAGCCCCTGACTCTTGATTTGGGCTCATGTCATGATCCGATAGTGCATGAGACTGAGACACATCTCTGAAAGCACAGAGCCTGCTTGGGATTCTCTCTCTCCCTCTCTCTGTCCCTCCCCTGCTCGTGTTCTCTCTCTCTCTCTCAAAATAAGTAAAAAAAAATTTTAAGACCACATACTGTAAGACTCCATTTATATGAAATGTCCAGGGGACGCTTGGGTGGCTCAGTCGGTTGGGCATCCGACTGCGGCTCAGGTCATGATCTCACGGTTCATGGGTTCAAGCCCCGTGTCGGGCTCTGTGCTGACAGCTCGGGGCCTGGAGTTGCTTCGGATTCTGTATCTCCCTCTCTCTCTGCTCCTCCCCTGCTCTCACTCTGTCTCTCTCTCACTCTCTCAAAAATAAATAAAGATTAAAAAAAAATTTTTATATGAAATGTCCATAACAGGTAAATATGTAATGAGATGAGATCAGTGGAAAGGAGGGAGGTGGGGTGACAGCTAAAGGGTACAGGGCTTCTTTCAGAGGTGATGAAAATGTTTGCAATTACAGAGTAGAGATGATTGCACAACTCTATTAATATAGTCTACTGGACTGCACCATTTAAACAGGTAAAATGTATGTGAATTATATATATCTCAATAAAGCTGTTACCAAAAAAAGAAAGAAAAAGTAAATAAATCATCTGGTAATTGTAAAAGGCAGAGAAATGTTTCTTTCCAACTAAAGTAAGCTTAATCAGCTATGTAATTTAAATTTCTCTCATATTGCTGATAGACAACAGCTTTTGTTTCAGTAACCATCTTAACATATTATTTCACAAGGATTATCAAAACTTCATAAATGCAAACCTTGCTTTTTAAAAAAATAAATATTTCTAGAAGAAAACATATCCAGGCTTATCACTTTGGTTACATAAAACCATAATAATGATGTTTTCAGAAACATTTCTTGTCCTGATACAGTCTAATATAAAAATGCCATCCCTGACACTTGAATTAACTGCTAAAACTGGGAATAGAGCACTCCCAGTAACTTCCCAATTTGCTGCTAATTAGACAATATATCCCACATACCCGAAAGCAGTGTTTCATCGACATCTTCCCACATTAACTTTAAAGGTACATCAGAAGGGCACCTGGGTGGCTCAGTCAGTTAAGCATCCAACTCTTGGTTTTGGCTCAGGTCATGATCTCATTCATGGTTGGTGGGTTCAAGTCCCGTATTAGGATTCTCTCTCTCTCTCCCCCTGTCTCTCTGCCGCTCCCCTGCTCCCTCACTCTCTCTCAAAATAAATAAATAAACATTAAAAAAAAATAAAGGCACATCAAAAAGGTGGTTTGTTAATACACTTAAAGACTTTTCAACAATCTGATCTCAAATACTTAGAGTTAAAAAATGGAGCAAATCCATTTGTGACAGAGCTGCAAAATTATTTTTAAAGGATTGCTGTATACCCATTAATTATGAAATCAACATCTTTCTCAACAGTGAAGAACAGAAATACTATTTCCAGGGGTGCCTGGCTGGCTCAGTCGGTAGAGCATGCAACTCCTGATCCTGGGGTCATGAGTTCAAGCCCCACCTTGAGCATGGAGCCTACTTTAAAAAAATAAATAAATAAATAAAAATAAATAAATAATACTATTTCCAGTTAAAAATATATTTTTATAATATACTTTTTAAGTTGAAAAATAAATTCAGCTCCCTGATTTTACTTTTTTTAAACAAAAAGAGAGAAATCCAATGATTTCAGTTTAATTCTTTCACAGGAAAAGGGTAAAGTACAACAGCCTTAAAATGGAATTTGGGTGTCACGGTAAGGGAGGTCTATTTACCTTTGGATTTCATTTCTGTTATTTATGTTTTTAGAAAATTATGAGTGGCAAGAACATCTCTCCTTCTGCTCTTGATTTTAAATTGGTGATATCTTCCTACAGACCAAGAACTTGGAGTTAAACAGAATCACCTCTGTGTCACTTAAAGAAAGGTCAAAGTTTACGCACATGGCCCGAGTCACAAACACCCAACTGCAAACATCTCCACGCTATGGTCTCCAGAGGTCCCTCCTGGCTTCACCCCTGCGCCCACCCTAGAGTAGCCGGTTAGCAGCAATCTGAAGAAGCATTTTCCAGGCACCCCTCTTTCTGTTTTCAGTGCACCCCCATCATGTAACTCCCGTTTCTTCACATCCCTTTTCCCTCTTCCTCTCCCTGTCCCACTAGAATGCAGTTCCTAGAGAAAAACCTGCCCTCCCACATTTCCATGTCTTCCTTCTACTTAGGGGAGAAGCTTTCTAATAAATGAGTAAGTATAGGAATAGAAATGCCAATATATCCAAGTCTATCCTGACTTCATACAGAAATGAAAAATAGGGTACCTTTCAGAAAACCCACCTTATCTTTACGCCATCTGGAAACCCTAGTAGAATGACAGCGTATGATTACAACGGGACACAGCTTCATGGATAACATGAGCTCCAGGAGAACAGGTATTCCGTTAACCACTGCAGTGCCTGGCACTTTTCAGGTCCTTAAAAAAATACTTGTTGAATGAATGACAGATGACAGCAGCCTAGAGATGTTAACGTAATCTTGCACAGTGGGAAAAGAAAGTGGCCAAGTGGTAACTAATTTAGCAAAGCTAGAAAACCAAAAGTTATTGCATGTGAGGTAGGGGTTAGGCGGCTCAGGAATGATTAGAAGCACGGGGATCTCTGGGGGTCCAAACAGTAACAGAAAGAAAACGGGACTGGCTTCAAATCTATAGGAGCAGCAGCTACACCCCAGAACGCCTTCTGTCCCTTCCCCATCAACTCTCCACCTTATCCCACCTTCCCCAAAAGCCGGCATATCCACGATACCCCCCACTGCCCAGACAGGACACCAGAAACACCACTCTGTGGGAACTGACAGGTCCAGAGAAAAAATTAGCAACTTCTGGTAGTACCTCTCAAATTGGTGGGCCCCTGTCCTATCTCCTAATGGTGAGACTCCACACTTAAAGTTTGTCCACGCACACGGGGAGTTTTCAATCGGTCCACTCGCAATTATGAAAAGACAGCCAACAATCAGCAGACATTCAGAGAAAAGGTTCTGACATCAAAGACAAGGAGCAAAGCAGAAAAGAGAAGGAAAACTCAGAAGAAAGAGACAACGCAGGAAAGAGAAGAAAATGTCTACATAACATCTACGTGTGCACAGAAATCAGCACAAAAGGAACAAAAAGAAATGCTTAAAAAAAGTGCATCGCTTTCGCGAAACAAAAACAGGATGTTATAAAAAGGAATGCTAAGAGCAAAAGTGAAAAATATCACAGCAGAAATAAAAGAGCAATGTAAGGACTAGAAGACACAGTTGAGGACCTCTTCCGGAAAAATCAGAACAAACAGATAAATGAATGGAAAAACGCAGGAAAAGGAAATTAGCAGACCACTCTAGAAGGCCCAACACCTGAATAATAGGAGATCACAAAGGCTACAATGGAGAAATCAGAGAAGAAACCATCAAGAGACAGTATGGAAAGCTTCCAGAGCCATAGGACCCAGTGTCCCCACCCGAAAGACCCACCAAGGAGCGCTAAGGTTAGTGAAAAGAAGACCGAGAGTTTCCAGACAAGTCACACAAAGTCTAGGGGATCACAATGGGGTCGGGCTGCTCATTACCAACAGCAGAAGGTGGACAGTAATGGAGAAACGCTTTCACACTCCCGGGGAAAAATTACTTCTACCCTAGAATTCAACACCCAGGCAGACTGTCATTCACGTGTAAGGAAGAAGCCTTTTCAGGCAGACGAGGTCTCAAAAAATGATCTCTTGATGAACCTTTTCTCAGGGAAGCCCTTCTTCTAGCTCTACCAAAAGGAAAAGGGTATGAAATCCAGAAAGGGGAATAAATAGACACCAAAAAAGTCCCCATAAGGAATGAAGAGAAGTCCTAGGAATACTGCTAAGCAGTGGGCTCAGAGCGCAATGGGCCTAGACAAGAGGAAAACAAAAGGCTTTGAGGGGTGGAAGGTGACAGGTGGGGCGAGGGGGGGGACGAGGCGCTCCAGTTACAAAGCTGGGCCTGTACTGAGCACTGTGCACGGGCATCTAAGATAAAGGGAGAAAACGTAATGCATTCCAATCAACACAGAAATAATTCCGTCTCGGTAAAGACAGGGCACTAACTGCACCCCACGTGGCTCAGTTGTTAAGGTATTCATTTGCCTAATGATAACATAAACACTACCAACTTAAACAGAAATTCTTATATAACCATATTGGAAAAAGGAAGAGAGGGGACAGGCAGGGAGGGAAGGAATATAAAAGTTCTACAGCCTTCTTTCCCTCAACAGAAGTCAACGGAGAAGTCAGAAAGTGAGCAGTACAAGCACGCTTTACAGAGGCATGGAATCTGAGGCAAGAATTGCTAAATAACCAGTATCCAAGATGCTTGCTCTCTCCCACAGGAACACGGCACCTACTGCCTAGGATGGAGATGCTGGGCTGAGGGCAGAAGGCCCTGGTCCCTGAAGACTTCCTGGCACGGGCTGCTGCCTTCCCCTGCACTGCCCACAGGCCAATTCCACACGAGATGGAAGTCACCCTGATTTGGGTTCAGTTGCCGTTATTTGATTGTCACTGGCCGCTGAATGTGATCTGAGACAGAGGATTACTAAACAGAAACGGAGGGGCTGGAAGTGGCTGCTTGTGAAAGTCTGAACCCAGAGTCACTAAGTAAATGCATTACTTTAATAAAGGTAACATTACATTTGGAGAAAATCACTCCACACTATGGTCGGAAGTGCCGTCAATCTCAACTTCTACAAATAAGGTTAGATGGGTCTTTCTTGGTCAATTTTACCTGATTTATTAAACACAACAGAGTATGAAGTATTACAACGAGGGAATGATGGAATGAACAGCCGGGTTTTTTGTTCTGTTTTGTTGTTTTAATGTTTGTTTATTTTTGAAGGAGACAGAGTGTGATCGGGGGAGGGGCAGGGAGAGGGAGACACAGAATACGAAGCAGGCTCCAGGTTCTGAGCTGTCAGCACAGAGCCCGACACAGGGCTTGAACTCATGGACCCCGAGATCATGACCTGAGCGGAAGTCGGACGCTTAACCGACTGAACCACCCAGGGCATCCCAACAGCAGGATTTTAGGATGCCTGGTGGAGGGAGTTAAATCCTACAGCAAGAAAGGAATTCATTTGGGTCTGTGGGCTTGAGAGCTTCAGCGAGGCAGGTGCTGATGGGAACGAGGGGAAAGCTACAATAAAATAGGGGTTTCAAAGCAGGTGTCTGAGAGGCAGTCCCAGGCTAATGGCGGTCCCGTGGAGAAGAGAACCCCCACCAGAAGCTGGCTCTGAAATGATCAGGGAAAATGTCAAGAGCCCGGTTACCCAAGGGCAGCAGGGACAGGGGTGGAGGGCAGATCAGGTGATCGCTCAAATCCCTAACAGTGTTTGAACCCAGGACTCTGACTGCGGAGGCTGGAGAAATCACTGCGTCCCAGTGACATTAGGAGTAACCTTACAGTAAGTTCGTCTGTCTCCAAAGCAGCTCCAATACAAAGACAGGATTGGACTGAAACATGATTCGATTCGAATTTCTCTCTGAGTTTCTAATTCTTTCCGAAAGATAACAAAATCCAAAGTCTCTTATGATACAACTGATCCTTTTTGCAAAATTTTAATCTGAGAACAATTTTGTTGCCAGTTACCTACCAGTCAGTGAAACTGACCAAAAACCTAATATACAACACAGATTGTTCAAATCATGCTGTAAAGTACGACCTTTATTTCATAGTTAGTATCCATCTGTCCTCAAAAAAAATAGTTGTCTCTGGCAGATTTTTAAGTCCGTATATATATAATTCAGATGGTCAAAACACTTCCGATTTTAAATCTAAGGAAAGTGTTATTTTCCTCTCATCCATCTCTCACTAAGAGATAAGAGAGTATTTGTGTGAGCTTTTCACACAAATTTAAGGTAACCTTACCATACCGTCATTCTGGACCGTTCTAAGAAGCTAAGAATCAAACTTAAACTTGGGACAGGGACTAAAAGGTGTTATGTTATGGGGATTCGTTAGATGATGTGATTAGAGTTTTCGTGGGTTTTTAAAAAACTCTTTCAAAATTTCTTTAATTTTACTTTTTCTCCTTTTTGATTAAAAAAAAAAAAAAAAGGTAAAAATCTCTATCTGGTTTCTTCCAGCAAGATCCTTTTACCTTATTAGTCTCAAAAAATACTTTTCGTCTCTTTACCAAGAAAAGCACTCAACGGTTTCACCGTACTTAATATAGTTTGGAATTAACAGCCCTGTTTGCTCATGTGTTTATCCAGCATCACAGACGTCAGCACACACGGCAGACTTCTGAGGGCAGCAGGCTCTGCAACGGGAAGGGGGCAGAGGCAGGAGGAGCCACCCCAGCAAGCCCGTCCTGGTGGGATTATTTTGCCTCAGGTGCATTTGAGTTGTCTGCTTGCCCAGCAATCGGCTGCACATCATCAACTTTCTCGAGGGGCTCACGCAGCGGTATCCTGTTTGAGAGCAATTCACTCCAATTCCAGTGTTTTTATTTAAAGCCTAGATGTGCAACAGACACTGCTGTTTACCGCAAAACCCAATTCATGGATGAGGTTTCAGGAGAAAAAAGGTAAGGCTGGCTTGTTAACGTGTAATGGTTTCAACCGCCTCATCACATGCCGTGTAGTCAAACACCGTGCGTTTCAAATAGCTACTTACAAGTTACATTAATTTTTATTATGCAAACCCAACATTGGGGTTTGAATCCCTCGAATTCAGGTCTTATTCACGAGACCTACTTCTCAAGGCGTTCCCACGCGATGCACATTCTACCTGAAGAAACCAGTGAGACTAAAATGTACCCGGAGATGTTTAGCATCACCAGTTAAGCCTACTGGTATAAAATTTGAGTAGAGCCATCCCACTCACAGCTGGGGCTGGGGACCCCATGCCAACAGCTACAGGAATTCACATGGACGACAGAGAGCTCTCGGAAGGTACTGCTGCATTCGTAACGAGAAAAGCCACAAATGAGGAAATTAAAGAGGGCTAGCAAAGATTAATTCTATTCCTTTAGAGGAAGTACAGTGGCAGGGTGAAGGAAGGTGGCCCGGACCACAAATCGGGAAACCCGCACTGAGGTGTGCACCCACAAGGCGTGCCTGCACCAGACGTGGGCTCTAGGCTTCCCACCTGGTCTGCAGGCCACACGAGAGCCAGAGCACAGGCCCCTGTGGTCCAGCCAATGCCAACAGGCGGGGACTTCAAACACCATCTTCATCTAGCTGCAACACGAGCCACTATACTTAAGCCATGAAAAAAAAAAATTTAACGCGTGAAAATATTTTTATATAACAAAGATAAAAGTTAACAGATAACAACTTCACCTCCTTTACTCGTATTTGTGCTGTTTACTTGTAGAAATTTCGAAGTGCTTCATAGTGTTCTATTTAAATGGTATCCAATTTGCATTAAAATATAGTTTAAAGAGATACACAGGCAAAGCAAGGTATTTCCAAGTTTAAATTAAGGTCCAGGATTTCAGAGAGGAAAAGTAATCAAACTATAAACATAATCAAGGGAAAATTAAAGACCTGCAATGAAAGCCAAGAGGACTCTGGTCTCGTGCAACCACTGTGGCAATAAGAAAATAAGAGCCAGGAAGTCTGCTTTTAAAACTTAAGAACTTGAGGGGTCCCTGGGTGGCTCAGCCAGTTAAGCGTCTGACTTCCACTGGGGTCGTAATCTCGTGGTTTGTGGGTTCCAGCTCTGCACTGGGCTCTGTGCTGACAGCTCAGAGCCAGGCGCCTGCTTTGGATTCTGTGTCTCCTCTCTCTCTCTCTCTCTCTGCCCCTCGCCCACTCACACTCTCTCTCTCTGTCCCTCAAAAATGAAATAAATGTTTAAAAAAATTTAAAAAAAACACAAACCTTAAAAACTTGAATACCTGTACTTTCCAAATTTCCCCAAAGATTCCTCCCTAAGTGTCAAAATCTGGGCTGAATAAGCTGTGTTTCTTCATTGTTTCAAGATTTCTACCTAATTGTCATTAGACACACCTACCTAGCAAGATTTGGGAGGTGGGCAGAGGCTGGCCCTCTGCAGGACAGGACTCCACGCACTGGAAGTTTCAAACATCATGCAGTGGGCGACTCCAACGACTCAACAACCCCCAGGTGGATGGATAGCTTCTATCTGTTTCCAGAGGACAAGTAATTCCTCTTGGAAGTCAGGGCGCCTAATAAGGCTCCACAGTTCCACCTGACAGACCATTTTTCACCTTCCAAAGGCAGTTACTAGGCGTTCTAAGTACACTAAAGTATGACTGCACATGATCTTAACCGGTAACGCACCTCTGTAGAGTTACAATGGCGTATGATGTTAATGTGCACGAAATTCAATACTTCTAGAAGTAGTGTTTAGTAGTATTAGTAATTCATTAAAATGCCACCTTAAACTTAAGACCATTTTTCTTCCCTGTAATTTAAGCTTTACACTTCTGTGCAAGCTGAGTTGTTAGGACAACGTAGTTTATTTGCAACCATAATTTCCAAAGAGCCAGAATCCAATTTTGAAAATATTTCTAAATTATAGCACACGGCTTCTGTTCAGATTTGGAAAGGTCAAATCTCCTAAGACCTCCCCACATGCTGAGAAGAGCCTGCTCGCGTGAAGTCCACCAGCTCTCGGAGGGGCTGGTACCGTCGGGTGGTGTGCGGCCTACGCAAGAACCCCGGATGTACAGGCTGTCCAGCTCTCAGACGAAGCCCCACAGGGGCGCTACTCAGCTCGCAGGCCAGAGGCCAGCTTCAGCACACATTACCACTAGCACTGCCCTCCCTCTGCTTCCTTCTTTCAGTCCCACTTTTACTCACACACCGGCACCGAGTCGACCTGACGGTCGATCTGTCTGGATGTCAAGATCAAATGCCTCAGAAAGGCAAGGCAAATACAATATTCAGAAGGCTCAGATGTACCAAGCGCCAGACTGTGAAAGTGAGTTATTTGGTTGGAAACCAGGTCACTGACAAAGGACCCCGGAAAGCAAATACTCTCATTTCACTGATGTTGTAAATAACCAAGAATGGTGGTCCCCACCGAAATAAAGCATCAGGGGCTGTCTTGGGGCTCTGGACCTCCTTTCTGCCTCTGCTCTCACAAAACATCATTTCACTATAGGGCAAGACACAGAAGCCGTCTAGAGAATATCTCAACTTGAGTACTGTGAGTAAACAAAACCCCAAATTCCAGTTGCCATTCTGGCAGAGTAGGAGGCCTCACCTGAGAACACATTTGTTTCTTCACGTAACTATCAGCTTCGTCAGGCCCAAAGATTAGAAATTACCGGCTCAAACTGCACAGCCCCAACCCAATGACGCAAGTGACCCAAGGGGAGGGTCTGCCTGGTCTGCCCTGAACGTGAGCACTGCATCTTCCTACTAGGTCGTTCCAGGGGAGTCTGAGGGTCTTGACAGGATGACCACGTTCGAGAGGAAGTGGAAGGGTTTTACTTGACGCTTGTAGCTATCTTCGGGATTCTTATGATCGTCAAACGGCCTAATCGAACGTTTATCCTACTAAAGCTAAGTACGTTATTTGATCAATGATTACAGCCCTATAGATCCTTGAATAAACTACAGAAAGCACGCAGAGATCTGAGCAAGAAAGTTTTTAAACGTCTTCCGTATACTGACAGTTGCAGCTACGCCCAACATATTACAAGAATCTAGCACAATTACGATGAAAAAAAAAAAAATCAATTTGCTGTCGCAAAATAAGGCTTTTAACCTGAAAACTCCCTTGGAGGTGCCACAGTAAAGGGTGTTCAGGCCCTGGACGTCAAGGGGGTGTAGGCTGGCTGTCACCCTTAGAATTGGTCTCCCCGGAAACGCACATGCGAGTAGGGGGCCCACCGGGCGGTGCAGGAGGCAGACGCAAAAATCACGCGCGGCTGCCCCCGCAAGCCAGCAGGGCGTGCGGGGGCGGAGGCGGGGTGGGGGGGGGGCGCCTCCACGCCGACTCCGGACCCCAGAGCGAGGGGCGGGGGCGGATTTCCCGGGGAGTGCTGCAGGAAATGATATCCAGACTCGGAGGGTGGATCTAGGAAGCGGCCCGGGCGATGGCCGGCGGCGGGGAGCGAGTGGGGGTGGGAACGGAGGATGTGGCTCCCAGGGGCAGGATGAGGGGGCGGGACGGCCGAACGCGGGTGCGCCAGGGCCGAGGAGGAGGGCAGGGAGGGGATCGCCAGCCGCTGAGGGGCGAGGGCGCGAGGAGCGGCCTCAGAGGAAGGGGGCGGCGGGGCTGGGGGCTTGGAGAGGCCGGAGCGGAAGCCCGAGGGCGGGGAGGAGGAGCGGGCCGGGGTCGGAGGGGCGGAAGGGCAGGCCGGAGCCCCGCGCGCACTTACCCCACTCGAGGAACTCGGCCACATACTTGTCGCGCCGCAGGGCCGAGTGGCTGCACTCGGTGTACAGACAGACGAGCACGTCGAGCAGCGTCTCCACACTCAGGGCGCTCTCGTTGCGCCAGGGCCCGTCCAGGAGCAGCTGCTCCAGCTTCTTGAGCCGCACCTTGGCCGACATGGTGCCGCGCGGCCCGCTCCCAACGCGCCGGACTCTCGCTGCCCGCTCGGCCAGTCCGTCAGGGCGAGCCCTCGGGGGCCCGGTAGCCGCGAGTCCCGGCAGCAGCGGCGCCTCGTTGCCGCCCCGTCCGCGTCGTCGCGCCCCGGCCTAGGCCGACATCTTGGGCTCGGTCCCGGCGGCGCAGCGTCTGGGGCGCCGGGCCCCGCGGGTCCATGGGCCGGTCTCCTCCCCTCGGCGCCGCCGCCCGCCCCACCCGCCCGCCGCGGCCCGCCCTCGCCTCGCCCTGCCGCCCGCCGCGCGCCCTTCAGCCCCGCCCGCGGCCGCGCCCTCCTCGCCTTCGCCGCCGTCCGCCGACCTGGAGCGCCGCGGAGCGGAGCGCAGCGCAAGCCCGGCCGGCGCCCGAGCCCCGACCCCAGCCCCGACCCGGCGGCCCAGCCCCGCGGCCCGCAGCCAACCAGGGCGCGGCCAGCGCGGGCGCAGCCAACCACGGCAGGGCCGGCCGCCGCCGCGCTGACCTCAGCGCGCCGCCCCGCCCCTGCGCTCCCGGCTCCCGGCTCCGGCTCCCGGCGGGATGGGACCTCGCCGCTTGCCGTAGGGCGGCCGGGAAGCTGGGAAGGCCAGGCGGCGGGGGCGGGGCGAGCGCCGAGCCAGTGCGCCGCCGAGATTGCGCGCCCGCGCGTGCGCCGACGGCGCCCGGGAGGCGTGCGCCAGCGCTTCGTGGACGGGTCCCGGGTGTGCGGGGTCTGCGCTCGCGCACGCGCGCGTCTCGGGCCCCGAGGGGGAAACCCCTTGCTTGCTGGGGAGGAGGGGGCTTCGGCGGAGTGACCCGCCGGTTTAAAACCTGGGCGCGGCCGGGCTCGGAGCGGCCCTGGAAAGCGGGTGCCTGCCTGACTTGCACGCGAGCCCGCGCGGCCCGGACTGGGCGGAGGCCCCTGCAGAGCGGCGGCCCAGCGGGTCACCCTGCACCTCGTGAATTCGTGGTGCCCCCGCAGTGGCCGCTTCAGATTCCGCCGTCCAGCCTACCCCAACCGCAAACAAATGTCTTAGCCTGACACTTGGGTAGGAAGCGGCCGACTGTCTCCAGGCCGGGTGTCCCGGGAGAGTCTCTGCTTCCCTGAGATTGTTGGTGCATTTGGGTGGCTGGGGGAAGGAAGGTGATGGAGAATTCCCCCACCCAAACAGACCCTTGGCGTCAGGACAGCAGGGGCCGCCTGGAGCTCGTGCGAGGGCACTGAGGCCACGGGCTGGGTGAGAGCCGGAGCGAGGGTGCAGGGCCGTGGGAACCCAGACCCGAGGAAGTGGGTGGGGGGCTTAGGTGGATCCAGGGCACGGAGGTAGAGCAGGTAGAGCTTTGAAGGCGCAAAACCGAAGGCAAAACTAATCTGGGGAGACAAATCAGAATCGTGGCTACCCCTGTGGAGGAAGTATTGACTGCGAAGGGGTAGGAGGGAACCATCCTGGCTGCGGGAAGTGTTCTGTAATTATATTGAGGTGTTGGTTATACAGCACTACATGTAAGTAACATTCTTCCAACCGTACGCATCACTGTATATGTAACATCTTTATTTAATTTTTTGAGAGAGAGTGTGCGAGCAGGGGAGCGGCAGAGAGGGAGAGAGAATCCTAAGCAGGCTACACACCCAGCGCAGAGCTGGCCTCGGGGCTTGATCGGAGGACCCTGGGATCATGACCTGAGCCAGAATCAAGAGTTGGCTGCTCAATGGACTGAACCACCTAGGAACCCGGTCCCTTAATTTTTAAAAGTCAGGCAAAAACCATCTTTGGTGTTAGAGTTCAGAGTAGACGTTATGAACCGGAGGCTAGGAACACTTTGTGTCTTGACCAGACCCATCTTGTAACACAGATCTATACATACATATAAATTAAACCGCGTTCTAAATATTTGTGCACTTCATATGTATGATACTTCAAAGTACAAATTATAAGGGAGGAGGTGGGACTGAGCAGACCACCTGGCTCAAACCCAGAGATTTCCTACTGGTTTTAAGCTAAAGACCAAATTCTTTACCTTGGTTTTTTTGTTTTTTGAGAGGGAGGCAGACGTTTAACTGACCGAGCCACCTAGGCTCCTCTACCTTGGCTTTTAAGTAGGGTGATGAGATGCCTGAATTTGTCTGGGACAGTCACCATTCTTTGTCTTTGTCCCAGTGGAAGTACAACAATATCCATTCCCCTAGGGTCCCTATTTGGACTGTATATTCTCTGGTCTCCAGACTCAGCAGGCTGTCTGGCCCTGCTCCACCCTCTACCCCTATTCTTACTCTCTTTACTCTCTGACTCCAGTCTCACTGACCTTGCTGCCCCTCAACTGATTCTGCCCCCCTCCTGCCTCAGGGCCTTTGCACTTACCGAGACATCTACCTTGGATGCTCCTCCTGGACCACCTTGGTTTTGTCTGCTCAACCTAAAGCCATTTCAGCATTGCCCATTCCAGGACAGCTTTGCCTAACTCCCCTGGGCTGAATCAGGTCTCAGATTCACCCTGTAGTTTTCGTTAGTACTTGAGACAGTGAGTACTTATGGGTCTTACTTCTCAGAAAACTAGAAATCTTTCTGTGCCTCAGTTCCCTCAGAAGTACAAGAATAACAATAAGACCTACCCAGTATTTCAGTGAGTCTCTGAAAGGATTAAACAAGGGGCACCTGCATGGCTCAGTCAGTTAAGTGTCTGATTCAATTTCAGTTCAGGTCATGATCTCACTTTTGTGGGATTGAGCCCTGCGTCGGGCTCCATGCTGGGCATGAAGACTACTTGAGATTTTCTTTCTCTCTCTCTCTCCCTCTGCCCCTCTCCCCTGCTCGCGTTCTCTGTCTGTGTCTTAAAAAAAATTTTTAATGAGTTAACCCCCGTAGAGCACTTTGAACAGTGCCTGGCTCATCGTAAATGCTCATGTTGGTAGCTGGTATGCATTGGAGCTCTTTTTTCAGAAACTGGGGACTCTGTGACCAGGTGATGGATCGAGCAGTCTTGGGTCCCCCAGACCAAGGAATCCCAGTGTCTTTGGGCACCCTTGAGGTTCCGCTGTATATGTCTTAATCATTTCTGTCTGCTATCACAAAATACCGTAGACTGAGTGGCTTATAAACAGTTCTGGAGGCTCCAAGTCTCAGGTCAGGGTGCAGGCACAATCAGGTTCTGAGTGAGTCGCCCTTTTCCTGTTTATAGAGGGCTGTCTTGCTGTATTCTCACGTGGTAGAAAGAGGTAGCTCCTTGCCCTCCTACCAGACAATAATCCCATTAATGGAGGCTCGACCCTCATGACCTAATCACCTCCTTAGGGCCCCACCTCCTAACATATCACATTGGGGGTTAGGATTTCAGCATAAGCGTTTTGGGGACACAAACATTGAGCCCGTAGCAGTATCCTTACAATAAACTCCCGCTTGGGCTCCAGGGAGGGGTTCTGGTCTTCACAGCACAGCAAGTCAGACTAAGCAGAGCCTTTCGCCCAGTTCCCTGAAACGTGCACAGCTTATGGTAACTTTAAGCCGCGGGGTCTGGAGTCAGAAATCACAATGCCCCAGCCTGCAGAGTGAAACCTTGGAACTTAATTTAACAGCTTCCCCTCACACCCAGCTTGGGGGCCTGAGATAAGAACTGGGGACGGGGGCTGTGCTTGGTGCCATTTTTGCTCCTTCTTGAGCCTCAGCCAGCCTGGCCCTGCTTCCAACCACGTGGGCTACTACCAGGGAGGAAGGAAGATACAGTCTCCCCTCTGATCTGGCAGAGTTGATGACCCCTTCTCCTTGTGCCCCAGGGACTATTCACAGACTCCGGCTGCTCCCTTCTCTCCTGAGCAATGTGTCACTTTTCTGGGTGGGTGTTTACCTGGTGGCTGCAGGGGACCCTTTGCCCCTCTATGGGGACCACTAGACAGGTGGTGACCCATCCCTACAGCTCATATCTGTCCACAGGAGACACTCTTGCCTCCCTTGCTCTGACACTCAGGAGTGGGCAGGTCCCAACATGGCAGCACACTTCGGGCTCCACCTCCAAAGCTGTTCATGAGCCCTCCTTTCCTGGCTGGGAGTCCATCCCTAGTCCACAAGGCCCCCAAATGGAGGGCCACATCTTGAAGCTCTCCGAGAAATCCCCTGGGAGGCCACCCTCACTGGGCTTCAGGTAAAGGAGAGAGTGCCCCATGCTCCGTGTCCCAGCAGGACCACATCGTCAAATACACATTTTATTCCAGGGTGTGGGGCAGGTTCCCATGCTTTTCCCTTGAGAGGCTACAGGTGGTGATCTTCCACCTCATTTGAGAGCTCTACATTTGTTGTCTCTTGATGCCCCTCAAAATTTCAGTTTAGTGTTCGATAAATTTATAACATGCACACTGGAAAAAGGTCATTGTTCCTTTAGCAGGGCAGTTCTTGTGTTTCTCCACCTGTTACCCCCTCGAAACCTGAACTTTACACAGAGAAAGAACCCTGGAGATCTGCAGAGGGTCCCCCTTGAGTGAGTATCCAGTGGCATAGTGACTAGCACTTGTGTGGGAGGAACCCTACCCAAGGCTGGAGAAAGAACATTCAAGAAGATTAGAGAGAATAGTGCCTGGTACTCACACAGATTGAGAATGGTGTTGTTTTCCACCAGCCAGACTTGAAAAACTCATAATTCACCAGCATTGGGTAGAATTCTCGAGAAGGTTTTGGCACCTGGGTGGCTCAGCCAGTTGGACATCTGACTCTTTATTTCAGCTCAGGTTATGATTCCAGGGCTGTGGGATTGAGCCCTGCATCAGGCTCCACACTAAGCATGGAGCCTGCTTAGATTCTCCCTCTGCTTCCTCCCCACCCACCCCCCCCTCAAAAAAAAAATTCTCAAGAAGGTTGTGCCTTGGACATGGGAATTAGCTCTATCTAGATTGAACGCTGCTCCAGATCTCCCTAACAAGTCATAAAAACAAAACCCCCAAATATCAAAGTGTTTCCAAGAAATTTAACTGCATCCCAGAACAAAGCTCAGGAAATTTTATAGGATCACAAAAATATCCATCCCCCAAAATATAAAATCACACTGCCTGGCATCTAATCAAAGATTTCCAGGCATTTGGGGCACCTGCCTGGCTCAGTTGGGGGAGGATGTGACTCGATCTTGGGGTTGTGGGTTTGAGCCCCATGTTAGGGGTAGAGATTACATAAAAATAAAATCTTAAAGAAAAAAAAAAAAATATATATATATATAACCACACAAATAGGCAAGAAAACACAACCCATAATGAGGAGAATAATCAATTAAATAAACCAACCCAGAACTTACACAGATGTTAGAATTAGCAGAGAAGGACATTAAAACAGTTGTTATAACCATATTACATAAAGTACATATTTTTAAAACAGTAACAGAGGGGCCACCTAGGTGGCTCACTCAGTTAAGCGTCCAACTCTTGATCTCAGCTCAGGTCATGACCTCACGGTTTGTGAGTTTGAGCTCCACATTGGGCTCTGCGCTGACAGCATGGAGCCTGCTTGGAATTCTCTCTCCCTCTCTCTCTACCCCTACCACCCTGTGCTCTCTCTCAAAATAAATAAATAAATTTAAAAAAAACTTTTAACGTAATAGAACTTTTAGAAATGAAACTTACAACTTCTTGAAAACATACAGTATGGGATTAATGGCAGATTAGACATTACATAGGAAAATATTAGTGAATTTGAAAGCATAGCAATAGAATTTATTTAAAATAAAACAGTGAGAAAAAGGAATCCAGAAAAGTGAATAGCATGAGTGAACTGTGGCCCAATACATGGATAATTGGGGTCCTGAAGGAGAACAAAAAAGAGGAGAGACCAAAAAAAAAAATTGAAAAACTAATGGCTTAAAATTTTCCAAAGTCAATGAAAACTATAAACACACACCCAAGAGTTTCAATAAACCCCAAGCATAAGAAACATGGTGGGAGAAAACTATAATAAGGCCACATCATAATTGAGTTCCTCAAAACCAGTTACTTAAAACAAACAAACAAACAAACAAAAACAGGGAATAAAGACACAAGCAGAAGAACAAAATAAAGGTGACATCAAATTTCTTATTGGAAATTGTGTAAATGTGAAGACTTTGGAACGACATCTTTAAAATGCAGAAAGAAAAGAAAAACTGCCAGCCTAGAATTCTATACCCAGCAAAAATAGCTTTCAAAAAATGAAGACATTTTTGGACATAACAAGGCCTGCCATGAAGACAGAGGCACATGCCTGATTGGCCTTGTTCAATTTTATGGACACATTTACTGCCTGGGCGAGCTTCTCTGATTAATTACTGGGTACCCTCTAAGACTGCCAATTTTGAATGGAACCCAAAGAACAAATGAGCTTTCCACCAGGTCCAGGCTTTGGTGCAAGCCACCCTGCCACTTGAGCCTTATGACCCAGCAGACCCTGTTTTGAGTGTGAGTGGCAGAGACTCTTGGCGGGGAAAGTCCCAATAGGAAAGTCACTGTGTATACACCCAGGGTTTTGGAGTAAATTCATGCCTTCTTCTGCCAAGAGCTCTTCTCCAGTTCAAAGGCAGCTCCTGGCTTGCTGCTGGATCTTTATACAGACTTAAAACTTGGCCATGGACACCAAGAAACAATGCCACCCAAGCTGTCCTTTACTAAATAGATGTTATCTTATCCACCAAAACATAAAATTGTATGTGCATGTAGTAGTCCATTATAAAATGAGACTGGGCCCAAGCAGACCTGGAAAGAACGAGTAAACTTTATGAATAAGTAGGTGGCTTAGCCTCTGTCGTATTTGTTCCTACTGTTTTACCAACTCTTCTTAATCCACAGCTACACCCTCATGGGAAGTGCTGTGGCTGATCAAAAAAAAGGATTGAAAAGGCATGGGCCAGATTTAAAGATTGGTCTGCCTGGCTCTAGCTAGAGGAGGATGGCTGCTGCTTTACAGACACACTCAGGGGAAGCCCTGAAAGGCAGTGGTGAAGAGAAATTACCCCAGAAGGCAAAACTTCTGTGTTGATCCATGGGCAGTGGCTAATGGGTTGGCCTGCCAATCAGAGACTTGGAAAGAATAAACTTCTTCTAGGAGATCTAGGGGAAATGCAAGTGGATGGATTTCTTGGGATGGGCACAGAACGCTCATCAAAGGGCATCTACTGGGGCACCTGGGTGGCTCAGTTGGTTAAGCGTTCAATTCTTGCTTTTGACTCAGGTCATGACCTCACAATTCAAGGGTTTGAGCCTCACATAGGGCTCTGTGCTGACAGCATGGAGCCTATTTGGGATTCTCTCTCTCCGCCCCTACCAACCCCTGCACACACATGTGCGCGCGCGCTCTCTCTCTCTCTCTCTCAAAATACATAAATAAACAAAAAAAGTCTTTTTAAAAAAGGCATCTATTGTGGAAGAGGCTCTTATAGGTCAAATGGACAAGATGATCCATTCTGAGGACATCAGCCTCATTCCTCCCCTATCACAGGCCCATGAACAAGTGGCCAAGGGGGCAGGTATAGAGGCTTTGCAGGGGCTCAGGCACATGGACTTCCCTCACCGAGGCTGACTTGACTTCCGTCAAGCTAGTGCCCCCCTTGTCAACATTAGGGACTCACAGGGGGCTCTTAATATGGTGCCATTCCCCAGGAGGAACAGGCACTGGCTACAACCTGTGGCCAGGTTGACGACATTAGACCCCTTCCATCTCGGAATGGGCAGTGACTTGCCCTTGCATATTTCAGGTCAGTACTTGCCTTTACAGCCACATCACGTCTACCAGCACCGCCATTTGTAGACTTGGAGCATGTTTTATTTATCCATCACCATGGCAACTCAAGCAACATCACCCTAGACCTAAGGCTTCATTATATGGTGAAGGAAGTAAGGCAGAGAAAGCCCATGCCCATGAAATTCCCTGAACTTACCATGTGTCCCAACACCCCAAAGGAGCTGGCTTCAGAGAATGGGAGAAAGGTCTGCAGAAGACTAGTTATGGTGCTGGCTGACCGCCAATGCCCTGCAAGGTTACACCGTTGTCCTGCAGACTGTGGCGTATGCCTTGACCCCCAAGGCAATACATGGCACCCTCCCTCCACAGCCTGCACGCCTGGGTCCAGGAGCCTCATGCTGGAGGTGAGAGTGCCCCCTCTCACTACAACCAAATAACACTGGAGGAATTTTTGCTTTCCTTCCTGTGACCTTGGGCTAGTGTCCAAGAGAGGAATGCCTTTATCAGGAAACCCAGTCATGCTTCCAGTGAATTAAAGCCAAGGCCGCCCCCTCCCCCCACTGGCTCTTTCTGGTTCCTCATGCCACGGAACCAGCAGCAGAAGAGTGGTCACTGGCTGCCTGGGATTTCGAACCCAAGCGTCAGAGGGAATTGGAATTGGTTCTACACGCTGGGCCAGGGGGACTATGTCCGGAGCCCAGAGGTGTCCCCGTGGTGATTCAGGGTTCTTACTGGGATAGGGAAGGGAGCTCCTTAATGACAGGCCCATAAAGGACTTGGTTCCTGAAGGAACAAAAGTCTGGGTCACCCCGCCAAGACTAAAAGAACAGTGCTGCTGACGGGCCTGCGGAAGGGGGAGGGACGCGGGTCAGTGGTTGGACGTGCCTGGAAGCAGGTGCTATGGCAGGCATGCCCCTTGATGACTGTTTCCTGCCTGCCTGTCTCCCCCCTCCCCCCTTATACGAAGAGCGCTGTTGATGCCCAAAGCCTAAGGCTCAGGATGGCTCACTCCCCAGTCGTCATCACCCAGAACGATCAGTGGAGGACATGTTTCCCCCGTAGCACCAGCGTGGACGGCAAAGGGCACGAGGGTGGGTAGTGTGCCTCTGCCTCTACAGGTCCGCTCTGCCCTCCTGCTTTGTGCTCCAAGTGGCCTGTACCCATAGGATGGGGAGCTCGGCGCAGAGTCAGATGGCCATCGATTCCCCTCCTCCCCCTCCCGTGTTGCTGCGGCCACAGCCTCTGGAACAGCTGTCCTCAGCCTCCAGCCACCCCTCTTTCCTGCTGCTTCTGTCCCCAGGCTCCAGCCAGCCTCTTTCCTGCTGCCCCTGGAGGACCCAGAGGTAGTAAAAGTTCCCCACCATTGCCGCCCCGGGGAGCTTGCCCACGCTTCCTCAGTGGTCCCAGGCCCTGCCCACACGTTGGTAAATAGGTCATTTTTTCTGCTGCCCTTGATTTCCCTGCTCTCTTGTGCCCCTGCTGGGACTCTGATGGTGCAGTCACGTGTGCAGTAATAGTCATTATCAGTTACTTCCAGTTAAAATGATGAAAACCTGAATCTCCATCACCAGACAAATAGATAAATCATGGTCCATGTAGCCATTTAAAAAATTACGTAGGTCCAGGGCGTCTGGTTAAGCGTCCGACTCTTGGTTTCAGTTCAGGTCGTGATCTCAATAGTTCGTGGGTTTGAGTCCCACGCCAGGCTCTGCGCTGACAACCCTGCTTGGGATTCTCTCTCTCCCTCTCTCTCTGCCCCTCCCCTGCTTGGCTCTCTCTCTCTCTCTCTCTCAAAATAAATAAACATTTTTTTTTAATTACATAGAAGTATTCATTCAACCGACCCAAAGCTGCTGAATGCCTACTACACCTGAGCGTCCACTCCAGTCCCGGGACAGACCACAGACCCGTGCACACAAGAGTAGAAAGAATTTTGAAGAGTGATGAGGTTTCAAGGAGAGCAGACACGGCAAGGTGGTGGAGAGGGAGGGGCTGCCTGCCTTACAGATGGGGGGCTCAGGGGGGCCCCTCTGCAGCTCAGATGGGAGCCGGAAGAAAGCAGCTCTGTGAGGCTTTCCAGGGAGACAAACCCCCAGCACAGAGTGAGGGCAGAGGTGGCCAGGGTGAGACGCCAGAGAGGGGGGCAGGTCTGGACATGCGTGGGGGGGCGGCGGCCGGTGAGACTCCCTGCAGAGGTTCCACTTTCCCTGCCAGTCGCCGCCCGGGTCCTGCCGTGACCCTGGTGGCGGTTCCGGAGGTTTCCTGCCACCCGAGTCCCTGGGTCACGGCTCTTCCTGCAGGGGGTTCAGCTTCTTCCTTTCTCGCCTCCCGGCTGACAGCGTGTAGGACCTAGAAGGTCAGCTGCATGAGCCAGCACCCCGCCAGGATCAAACTCCAGGAAAGTGCCCGTGGGGATGTCTGTGCATGAAGGAGGGAGGGCGCGAGCCCAGTGAGGGTGGCAGGCCAGGAGGGAGGACCAGACAGCCTTCTCTCGGGTGCCCTACTTCCTGTTCCCCTGGCATCTTGACCTAGACCTGACTGTGAGTTTGCAAGCTTGCCCTGCTGATCCGCCCCCCACCATGCATGTCAGAGACACCCCAATGCCTCCGGGAGTGTTTCCTGCGTCGCAAGCACTGAGCATCCCAGCAGCCGCCCACGTGGGATGCTCTGCAGGCTGGGTGAGAGGACTGGACCAGAGGCAGAGACCAGACTGACTCCGTGACCCCCAGCTGCTCATCCAAAAGGGTCATGGAGACCCTCCGGTGCAGCATCTGTGACTTCAGTGAGGCCATGGGTGCAGTCTGCACTCACACTGGGTACATTCTACGCGGATGATCCTGCGGTGGTTACTAACGGTAGTAGCTGCTATCGGTGATGGTGATGGACAGTGAGATGAGGCGGTGATCCGCACGGCCTGTCCCCGGGCACACCTCTGCCCTACCTGGACTGCTGCTGGACTCCCTACCTGGCCGTCTCACCCACCCTCCTCCATGGCCAGGGGCATCTTCCCAAAGGCTGGCCCTGACCACGTCTCTCCTGCTCAGAAGCCTTCCATGGCTCCCCACTGCCTCAGGGATAAACGGGGTCCTTTGGAGAAATCCTGGTCTAGGATTTCTGCTCCAGAGCCTTCAGCAGCAATACTGACAGAAGTACTCGCTTCCCGGAAGCCCCAGGCCTGCAGGCTGGACCGAGGAGGGGTCGGGGGGAGGCATCAGAATGCACATGTGTTGGCGGCAGCTTGGGGGAGGACACCAAGGCTTCCCAGCAAAGACTGAAAACACTGTGCGCCGTGTGCATGGCACTGTGTAGACCAACCCGCTGAGAACCCGCTGAAGCAGGGACGAGGACGGCCCCTGTTTCAGAAGAGCCAACTGAGGCTCGGGAAGTGAGGTGGCTGCTGGTAAGTGGCAGAGCCTGCTGCTGATCTCAGGTGCCCTGGTCCCCTCGCTGTCAGTGCAGCACGGGCCTCCTTCCATGCCAGGCTGATGTCCCCTCCTGGGAAAGAATAACCCCGGAGACTTCTGTCGAGCGCTTTCCACGTAGGCTCTTGCTTATCTGCACACGGTCTTGTGCCCCTCCCCACCGAGCAGGTAAGGAAACCGAGGCTCCAAGTAGCTAAGAGACCCACCCACGGGGCACCCAGGGAGTCACTGGAGGCTTGGAATGAGTCTGTGTAGCCAGCAGAGGCCTGAACGTTGCCCCTGAGCACAGGGACGTCCCCAGGCTGCAAGGCTGATGTGTCCTGCCTGAGACGTGGACCGTGGAGGCCTGGGAGGGTCAGTCTGAGGACACTCCTGTCCCTCTGGCCACCCCTTCCGCCTTGTGGTGCTCGAAGTGTGGTCCCCAGACCCAACTAGCAGCCTCAGCCCCCGGGACCGTTAGAAAGGCGCCCCGGGCTCACTGACTCAGAGCCACCGGGGCGGGGGCCTCCCTGCAATTCTGCTGTCTGCCCAGCATGGAGAACCCCAGCGGCAGCTCCAGACTGATGCCCAGCTTCCGTCCAGAGCCTCTGTGGTGGGCCATGGTGGCACTAACCCCCCACCCACCCTGGGAACAGAGGGTGGGAACCCAGGGCGCGGTCACCTTCTGGGTGACATCTACTACGGACACCGCCAGTGGGCAGTCCGCTGCTTCATCTGACGGAGTCCAGGGGGGAGATCACCAACTAGCAAGTTACCCCTTACCTGCTAAAGGGGTATAATGCCTGCCACTTCTGAGGATGAAGCGAGAAGAGGGCAGTGTGGGCCTAGAGGGCACTTCATAACTCGCTTCTCTCTCATCACCAGAATTGCTATTATCACAGGCCTCACCTGCCCCTCGCAGAGCTCAGAGGATAGTCTCCTGAAATGGGCCTTCAAGACCCTCACTGGTGTCCCTGCTGACTGGGGGGTGGGGGGGTGGGGGGAGGGGTCTGCTCCCCCCAGGGCCTGCAGCCCGGGCTGCCCCCTGCACGAGTTCTTCCGGCCTTTCCCTACCCGCCCACCCCACCCCTGCGCCACTCAGGGCACACACCCTGGAGGTGCAGGGTTTGGGGGCCTCTGCTCGCAACTCTCACGACGTGCATCTGGTGGGGTCTGGGGCCGTGGAATGACCTGCCAGGGGTGGGGTGGGGTGGGAGGGGACTGCCTGGGACAGAGGGGACAGGATGGGGGTGCCAGACGGCAGGGGAGTACCTGGGCCTGGGCGTGCACTCTCCCGGCTGCTCCCCGAGTGCACACAGGGCCGGGCCGGATGGGGGGGTGGGAGGGGGTGGTGGTGCTGGGCCCTGCTTCTAAGCCTGCTCGGGCTCCAGGCCTTGACCCCTGCAGTTGGGGCTGGGGGAGAAGGGCTGTCCTTCCTGCCCTGGTGCCATCTGGCTCCTGCCCGGCCCCTCCCCAGGCCCACCGGCAGGGCTTTGTCCCCCAGCACGCAGGGGGTTCACACGAGGGGTTTTAGAGCCCAGCTCCCACCGCCCAAACGATTAAACGGGGGGCTGCGGGGGGGTGAGCAGTTTCTGTGTGCCCCCCCCCCCGGGCCTAACACCCACACGGCGACCCCCAGGCGTCAGGAGAGGGACGACTCTAGGGTTCACCTGCGGCCCCAGGTCTTGGAAGGCAGGATTCCCGAGCTCAGTTCAGCGCTGTGAGCCCTGGGGCAAGCCGCTTCCCTCTCGAGTCTGTGTCCAGCACTTACAGGGAACAGAGGTTGACAGCCCCCCTCCCCAGGGCTGCCGTGAGGGCTGGAGGAGCAGCTGGGATGTGGCCAGTATTAAATGGAGGTACGGGCAGACGTGTGCCCCCTCACCCCTCTAGCCCCAGCACCCCACAGCGGCAGCCCAGCCCCGTGCTGAGCAGTCCCTGTGCCGCCTCCAGATCCCAGCCTCGCCTCTCACTCAGCCCTGTGACCCTGGGCAGGTTCCGCCCCTCTGTGCCTTGGTCTCCTCCATAGAATGGGATAATAATATACCATCCTTCCAGGGTTCCCACGGTTAAATCAGCTAGGCAAAGCATCCGGACAGTGCCTTGTACACAGGAAGTGCTGTATAAACTCTGCTAGAATTACAGTGTATCGTTCCAGAACATCCCATGCTATACAAACATCCATGTGCATTACAGGGGCACCTATTTTAAATTCTATTTGTTATACAAGGGTGGCTCACGGCAAGCTCTGCTCATTTACCAATGCTTCCAGGAGAAGGAACTGTCACCCTTTGTGACCAGGAGCTGCAGCTTAGTGGGGGTGGGGATGGGTGGCCATATGTGCTGAGACCTGGGGTATCTCCCAGGACGGCCAGCTGGGTCCTGCCCTTTGCTCCTGGCAGTGGGCCAACCTCTGGAGGCTCTAGAGATTAACCCCCTGACACCCCACCCCACCTCACCACCAGGTGTCCTGCCCACCCTCAGTTTCTCAGAATGGGTTGGGGCGAGGAAGCGGAAAGGGCTGGGGACAGCACTGTCCCCAGTGGTGAGTGGCCCAGGGCTGGATGTGTGCAGCTCTCTGCTAGCAAGGTTCAGGTGGGAGGACCTCAGCAGGCGGCATGACCTTGGACAGCTCTCTTCCCCCTCACCCCACCCCACCCCCGCCCCTGCTGCCTCATTCAACCTTGCCGTGGGACCAGCCTCAGGTCCCAGCAGCCTCCCTACCCTCACTGGCTCTAGCCGGGGCCTCCACACTTGGGCTGCCTCTCTTGCTTCCATCCCTACCTGTCCAAGGTCACCTGTCCTTCAGGCTGGAAATCAAGCACCGTCAGCTCCTCTCAGACCACAGGGCTACAGATCAGACCCGGCCGGGCTGGAACCTGAGTCCCCCTGCTGCCCTCGCCTCCTGAGTCGAGCTCCCAGAGCAGGGGACCAGCGGGCACCTGGGGCCTGTGAAATGGGGAGCAAGCCCCTTCCTCTCCCCAGTGCCCCGGATCCTGGACGTCTCTGTCTCCCATTCTCTCGCCCGCCCACCCACCCTTTCGAGCCTGTTTTACCCTCTGTGCTGGGGGTAGAGGCTACTGGGGGCAGCGCTGAGTGGGGAGAGAATGTCAACCAGATCCCCTCTGGCTCCCGCAACCTGAATCTGCGCCCGCCCCCGCGGGGAGAAGGGGAGGGCCCCGGCTCAGAGAAATGAGACCAGCGGACAGACTCCAAGCCACCCGGGTCCGAGGGGGAGGCATAGTGGTGGGCACCCCCAGGCTCTGGGTCTGCGCGTGGTCACCCCCTCCCCTGCCATCGCAGCTTGTCTCTCAGGCTGGGAGAGGTGCTCAAACTAAGCGCTGCGGCCCAGACCCCTGAAGCCCCAAAGCAGTGGGTCTGGCATCCCTGGTGACACGTCGCCTGGGGTCCCCATTCACCCCGACCCCCCCCCTTTCCCCAGTCAGGCTCAATACTGCACAGTGTGGGTCAAGGGGGGCGGTTCAGGTCTGGAAGACAGGCCTGGGCCCTCCTCCTATCCCCATTCCAGCCTCCCAGGGAGGACAGATTCCGCCCCACCCCCACCCCAGGGGACCTGTCCCACCAACTTGCCCCAGGCACACCGCTGGCCTCGGATGCTGTGGTGGCGGCCGATGGCAAGGCTGGTGGTTCGTGGGTCCTACAGACGCTGTGCCCTGTGCCCGCCCACCTGCTCACCCTCCTCCCTGGATCTGCCTCTGTTGGTGTGATTCTCTTAAGATGTCATTTAAAAAACTCTGAAATCTGATTATTTGCATTAGAGAGAAATGCCCAGAAACTTGGTGTAGTCAATCAATCTTTAAGGGCTGAAGATTCAGTGTTGGTGCAAGACAGGTGAAAATTTTATCGAGCTGAGACAGTCATTAGAAGGGGGTTTTCTCTAGCCAGACCTTCCTTCTTCCATCATCGTCAACCCACCCCCTGGCAGGTCCTCTCCTCTCCCGGGGTCATTTACTTAGGACCCTTAGGACCAGGGGCCGTAGGGGCTCAGTCCTGGACCTGCTTCTCCTAACGGATCAACACGTGAGGACAAAGCATAGGAAAATGGTGCTCAAGTCGCGTTTCAAAATATTAAATGCTTCAGATTAACACCCAAATGTTGGTTGTCCCTGCTTCGCCGCGGCGATCCGGGAGTCTGGGGTGTTTTACCCCAGAGTGGCCGCACGAGGGCGCGCAGAGCAAACCTTCCTGGACCAGGCCCAGGACTCCACCCACCCGGAGTCTCCCAAGCCTAGGCAGGCTGCCCTCACCCCCATTCAAGCCTCGGATGGTGCGCGTGGCAAGGGGGTTGTTAAGGGGATAATTCTAGTCTCACCGCGGCCATCACCGTGGGAACATCAGAGATGGTGGGTCCTTACTCTCACGTAGTCCATTCTATCCTACTACATTGGCAGGGGCTACAGGTCCAGAGAGGGGCAGGGCCTCCCCAGGACACACAGCAAAGGCTGGGTGTGGCCAGGACACAAAGCCCCTGCCTCCAGATCTGCCTGTCTCCTGTGGAGAAGTGCGCAGGATGGAGGGCAGGCAGGAGGGGGAGAAGCAAAATCAGAGGCTGGAGGCATAGATGGGCCCCAGGGCTGACTCTGTAGGCTCAGATACGGGCCTCTCTCGTCTTTAAAGACACCCCCTGGCCCCAGCCTGCTGCTCCACCGCCAGAGCTGTGAGCCTCAAAGGCCTTGAGCACCTCCTGAGAACCCTGTTAGGAGCAATCCCCAGGAGCCGTGAGGCCCTCGTCAGCTAGCGCCTTGGATGATAACCAACACCCCAGGTGACAGCTAGCACCCTCGTTAACAAGTAGGGAGAGCAATTCCTGCCCAGGTGGAAAGGAGGTAGGGTGGCCTTTTGGGGGGTGGGGGGTGGAAATGGGAGCGTGCCAGCACACACTTCCCTGACACAAGGGTGTCTGCGTGTGGAGACAGTACAGTTGCAGCCACAGGGGCCACTCTGGCATTGCTGTGTGACCCTAAGGCAAGCCCCTGTCCTTCCGGTTCAAGTGTCTTCAGTGGAGAAGGGGATGGGGATGGGTGGGGGGCTCCTTTCGCAGAACTTAGCTGACCGGGGCACCTGCCTAAAACCGTCCCAGAGGTCCCTGTTGTTACCAGGGACCCATCACCGGGCACCTATCCCTTAGCCGGGTATTCCTAGCCTTGCACGACCTCTGCCAACCTCTTTTTCCTGTCTTACGCCTCTTTATACCCACATCATCAGGTCTCCCAAACTGCAGCCACCGTGCCCAGTTCAGGCCACTGCTGTCCTGCTGTGACGTCTCCCCCCTCCCACCATCCTTCTCCAGGGGAACTTGCACACAGAGTGGCCAGAAGGTGGAGGCACTGAGATTCAGACACAGCGTGAATCTTTACAATGATGCTTCTCTGTCGGACTTGTTTCCCCTTTCTGGATCATCAGATTGCGAATGCATCAGTCCGTGAATTTTGGATGGGATTTTATTCATCTTGATGATCCTAGAACCCAGCACTAACACTGAGTACTAAATGTTTGGTATTAGTACTTATTAACGAATGTTTAGTTTATGAGTGAATGGGTGACAGAATGGTGAGAAGATGGGTGGGTAGATGGATGGTGGAGATGGTGGTAGAGAGAAGTGGGAAAGGTTAGCTGACGTTTATGTGTATGGGTAACACAAGGATAGAAGAATGATGGGTAGACGCATGGCGGCACGATGGGTGGGTGAATTATGAATGAGACGGCTGGCTGGCTGGTAGAGGATGAATAGCTGGATGGAGAGGTGAACTAATGGAGGAAAGATGGATACAGTGGCAGAATGTGTGTGTGTGACGTGGATGAGGGTGTAGATAATTTGTGAGTCAGTACTGGAAGCGTAGTAGATGGAGATGCTAGGTGGTGGAGAGATGGTACGTGCATTTATCCAATGGTAATCGGTTAGGTGATAAGCAGATAAATAGGCTGTAGATTGACAGGTGGAGGGCGGATGGATGTGGACGCTAAGTTGCTAGACTGACGGATACCAAGAGAATGTACAGACAGAGGGTGAATTGTAGGTAACAGGTGGTGGATAGTGGATGCTTGGTGGGTGGATGGTGGATAAATAGTGAGTGGATGGTTTGGTGCATCCATCCATAGAGGAGGGATGGATAAATGGCAGGTAAATGTGAACGGATGTGGGACTGATGGAGGGATCCTGACTGGTGTAGAGGAGGCCGAATGGTGCATGAATGGAGAAATAGATGATAAATGAACGGGTGCTAGGCCAATGGACAATGGTTTGTGAACTATGGAAGTGCAGATGGAAGGTGGATGGTGGATAGATAATGAATGGTTGGATTCTGATGGGTAGATGATGATTAGGTAATGAATGGATGATGATTAAATGACAGGCGGCTACATCTTGGAAAATGGATGAAGGAAAGCGAACAGTGAAGGGGAAGATGTTGGAGAAATGGTGGATGGATTGTAGGTGGTGAGTGGTGAACGGTAAATGGATGATTTAATGCATAGATGGAGGAAGGTGGACAGATGGCAAGTGGATGGTGATCGGATAATGAATGAAGATGGATATTGAGTGGATAGTGAATAATGGATGGGAGCTGATGTATAGATGATAAATGGATGGATCATAGATGGATTATAATGGTGGATAGACTATGGTGGATGAATGCTCGCCGCTATCTCTCCACTCTATCTCCAGCACCTAGAACAATAGTTAGCACATAGAAGGCACTCGATAAATTTTTCTAGAATGGATGAATACGGACGGATGGTAGATGATAGTTTAATGGGTTTTATTTTTTTAATTTTTTTAATGTTTATTCATTTTTGAGAGAGAAAGAGAGAGAGAGCAGGAGAGGGCAGAGAGAGAGGGAGACGCAGAATCCTAAGCAGGCTCCAGGCTCTGAGCTCTCGGCACAGAGCCTGATGTGGGGCTCAAACTCACACACCGTGAGATCATGACCTGAACCAAAGTTGGATGCTTAACCGACTGAACCACCCAGTTGCCCCAAATGGGTTTTAGATGAATAGTGTATTATGGCTGGATGATGAGTAGGTGGATAGAGGATATTGTGAGATGGACAATGAATGGACAGATATGTGGTGGACAGGGATAGGAGTTGGGTGGATGGTAGATGGTTGGTGAGTGGGTGGATGGCATGTTGTACTTCATAGAAATATGAATGGAGGGGTGATGGCAATTGATTGGTAACTGAATTGTAGATGGATGCGTTCGTGGCTGATTGGATAGATGGAGGCTAGTGGATGGATGGTGGATAAATCCAGATAAATGGGCAGTAGATAGATGATAGATTGAGTAATGACAACCAGATATATGGCGGATGGGTGAATGAATGGGAGATGGAGAGTAGTTGAGTACTGACGGAAAGTTGTTAGAATGTGAATGATGGGTAGATAGGTAGTGGGTGAGTAGATGGTGAATTAATGTTGGACTGATGGGTATTTTCATGGTGTGTTGATGCTTGGCACATGGTGGGTATGGGCGGAATGGATGGATGCATGGTTGATGCAAGGTGGTTGGATAGTGGGTGGTGATTGGGGTTGAATGGTTAATGAATGTTGGATGGTGGTTTGACCGTGACTGGATGGTGGAAAATACATGAATAGGTGGGGGGTGGTAGATGATGGCTGGATAAGAGGGTGCGGAATGGTGGGCCGTGGCTGCTGGCTAGGGGTTGGATGTCAGGTGCTGGATGGTGGAAGGGTGGGGAATCGTGTGGATTAGAAGTTATGCACCTTGGCCCCAGGTATCAGGTCTGCACTCCAGGCTGAATGAAACTGATCGTCCCAGGACAGTTTTGTTCCCTTTTGGGAATAGCCTGGGGGATGACGGTGAGAGGGAAGTGGTGCGGGGACCTCCCCCTCCCCCACCACGTTGGCCATCCTACCTGGGTGTTTTCCTTCTCTTAGCTCCTCCTTCAAACTGGAGGGTATCCTCTTTCCATGTATCTGGCCCCACCGATTTCTGACCCCCCCCCCAAATTCCTGAACCTCCAACCTGAGGCTTGGGGTCTCAAGCGGCCGGGGATCAGGCTGTGGGGGGCACGGTTTTGTCAAAGGGAGGATGAGGCCGAGGTGCTACCTGGGAGCTGGGGCCGGGCCTGGCGGAAGCGCCCGGGGGCCTGAGTGTGAATGGGGGGCCGGGCGAGCGCGTGTGGGCGGAGAGCGCGGGGGAGGGCGGGCGAAGCGGGGCTGGCAGCTCGGAGCCGAGAGTGGCGACCCGGCGCGAGCATCCAGCGCGGGAGGGTGAGTGTGAGTGAGGCCCAGGGGGCGCCCCCTCCCCACCCTTGTCGGGGCCCTCGCCCCGCGGTGCGCCCTGGCTGCCCGGCTTGGCGAGGCTGGGAGAGGAGAGAGGGGGGAGAGAGGGGGGAGTGGGGGGGGGGTCCGAAGCTCCGGGAAAGAGGAGGCAGTGGGGGCCGTGGTCAGCCCCTGGCTGCTGGGGCCGGGCTTTGGGCGACAGCAGTGCCCCTGGGGGGCCGTGCACGGCCTGACCCGGCCTTCCACACCTGGGAGCCTGCAGGGGTGTGGGTGGTGGGGCCCCTGATGGTCCAGTGCTGCAGCTGGCACTGGCCCCGGGCAGCGGGAGGCTGACCCCGGGGACTTGCTCTCTGCCTGCCTGGCCCCTTGCTCGGCCGACGTGACAGCTCTGTCATGTGTCTCTCTCTGTCCTTCTGTCTGTCTGTGTCTCTCCCTCCATCTGTACCCTCCCTCCGGGTCTGTTTGCTTTTTCTGTCCCCAGTCCTGTCATCTCTGCTTTGTCTCTGTGGCCAGCTGTTTTTCTCGCCTTCCCTCTGAGTCTCTGTGCCTCTCTGCGTCCAGTCTCTTGGTGTCTCTCCTGGCTGCCCTGGGCTCTAGCTGAGCTTCTGAGTCCTGCGGTGGGATTCCAGGAGGGGCTTGTGGAGGATCTGACCCCGGAGCATGGGGCTCCGTGAGGGAGGGTAGGGGCTGCCTCCCCTGGCTCTGGGATTGGGTGGAGGCACATGGCCCCCCCTCCCAGCCTTCCCTGGGTCTCCGCGGGACCCGCACTGAACCGATGTTTGGTGAAGGAAACCCCATGTCCCAGAACAGCAGCCCCCGCCCCCCGCACTGCGTGCCCACAGGACCCCTCCCCCACTACCAGCAAGGTGTCACAAGCGATCCATCCTACTGGTCGCTGCTGTCCCTCTGCCCACTTCCCTCCCAGTGCCCCTGCCCTTTGCCTGCGGCCCCCTCCCAGCCTGCCCTGAAGTTAGATGTCGCCTGCCAGACCCCACCCCCTCTTCTGCCTCTGGCCAGGTGCAGGTGGAGGGTCTGAGGCTGGGAGCAGCGTGAGCCAGGTTCAAGTCAGCCCGAGGCAAAGGTGGCCAGGTCCTCTCGGAGAGCTGACACCCCACACACACCCTGGGCCGGGCCCCCAACACCCGCAGCTGAAGGGAAACCGACGTCCTGCCTGCACTTGGCCCTGCCTGCTCAGGCCAGTATAAGGGCAAGGGAGCCCTCCCTGCAGCAAGAGCTCGCGGAGGAGAGGGTCCCCCCATCTCTGTGCCCTTCCTTGCCGTTCCCTGCCTCAGAACATCTCTCCACTGGCCTGGCTGCCCAGTGCTCATCCCTCAGGCCTCAGATCAGCTGGCCCTCTTCGAGGAGGCCTTCATGGGTCTTGGGGCTGAGTCAGCCTCTCCTGCCCTGCTCCTGCCCCTGCCCCTCCACAATCCCGGGCACATCGTGTGGTGCCTGTCCAGTGCCCCCCGGTGGCGGGCGGGCGTGGGCAGAGAGCAGTGGTGACAGAGAGCCAGGGGACAGTGGGCAGTGGGTCCAGGGTGGGCTAGCTGTGGACTGGAGCGGTCTGAAGCTTCCAGGAGGAGGGTGGGCGCCAGCACGTGGCCTCGTTTCTCCCTGTCTTCATGCAGACCGGCAGCAGCAACGGCATGAGTGCCCCCCGGCCCGCTGTGCAGGAGCTCAGCCCAGCTGAGGAGGCTGGAGACCCAGCAGGGAAGGTATGTACTTGGGGCCCTGGGGTCTGCCAGCCCTGCGGGACAGGAGGAAGCCAGCCTCAAGCCCTGGCCCGCGATTTGGGGCATGCCTCAGTTTACCCGTCGGGGCGGGAGAAGTGGTTGCTCTTCTCTAGAAGTCTGGTGCATAAAGCAATGGAAGGCCAAGCCTCCCTGGCTTACTCAGCACCACTTCTGAACCAGGGTTTGTTCCGCAAAGCAGTTTGCTCTCCGCTGGGTGAGGCAATGCCAGAGTCCCCCGCCCTCGGCTCTACGTTTTGGGAGCTGTGTTGATAGAGCTAAAAAGTGAAGTCCCTCCACAGGCAGTGCAGTCTTGATGTTCCGAGTTCTAGAGTTGGGACTCTGTCATCGTCGCCACTGCCGGCGGGCAGCGGGGCTGGAGAGGGGAACCCGCCCAGGGTCACCCAGGGGGCCAGCCTCCACGGCACGGCAGATGGAAAAGGGCGACACCAGGCCTTTGAACTCCACGTGCTGCTGGCTTGGACCTCCCCTATCCCAGTGGCACACTCTGGGCCGAGGAGGGCCCCTGGTTGGGGGTCACAAGGCCTTTGCAGAGGAGGACAGGAAGCGGGGTGGCAGGTGCGGTGGGAGGGATTCCAGGAGAAGGGAGCCCCTGATCCAGCAGCGTGAACAGGAGCAGCCAGGATGGCCCAGCCGCTGGGGCTTGGACGGGTCCCTGCTGCGCTGTCCCTCTGATTCCACAGATGTCCCAGTCAACAAGGCCACCTGCGGTACTTGGCGAAAATGCCGATTCCTGGGCCCTCCATTCAGAGAGTCTGGGCGGGGGCCCAGGAATGTGCGTTCAAACACGCGCAGATGGCTGTGCTGTGGCGGTTCAGGGCCGGTTGGCAAAGTCCTTGGGCTGTGTGTCTGCCTTTCCTCAAGGCACTCGTGCCACTGGGGGAAGGAAGACAGGCACCAAGCGACTCTCCTTCTATGTAGAAGGGTGGGGGGCGGGGAGGTCCAGGGAGGGAGACCTGCCGGAGGAGAGGCGTGGACGTGGGCAGGGCGGGCGTCAGTGCTGCTGTGGCCTTAGGGCCAGAAGGCTGGGCGGTAGCACTCGCAGCTGGGCCCCCCATCTCGGAAGGCCTTGAATTGGAGGCGGAGACGCTGAGGGCGCCAGGAGGGCATGGGGAGGCAGCCCCCGCACACTCTTGTGGGCACTGAACAATGAGCCCAGAGCGAGCCCAGAGAGCCGCTCAGGTTGCCATGGTAACAGCTTCCCAGCTCCTCCGAGCTGGGGAGGGACCAAGGGCCCAGCAGGGAAGACCCCAGGAAGGGGCTGTGAGGATACAGGGGGCAGTTGGGGATGCACAGAAGCCCTGGGCTCACTCACCATGTGGCCTTGGCCTCTCTGGCCTCAGGCTCTTGTCTGTGAAATGGGCCTGAGGGCTGAGCCCCGGTGGGTCCTTTGGAGCCCCGGGGAGAGCTGCTGCCCCAGGTGCTGAGTGGTGCTCCAGCCGCAGTGGTGGGATGGGGGAGAGGCCCGCACCTGCACGACCACACACACACACACACACACACACGCGCGCGCGCGCGCGCGTGCGCATGGTCACACACACACCCTCCTTCCTGCCCTGCAGCCTGGGTCGGCAGGGCCCCCCATCCTCCCAGTGGGCACAGTGCAGGACAGGTGTGGGAGGGAGCAGGGAGCCCAGGGCCCGGCGTCGTCCTGACCCCTGCCCACCCTCCCTGCAGGCTGCCGTGGGTGCCCGGGAGAAGGGCCCTCGGCTGGGCCAGCGACTGCCCTCGATCGTGGTGGAGTCCAGCGAGGTGGGTTCTGTGGAGAGTGGGGAGCTGCGTTGGCCCCCCGAGGGCGCCTTGAGGGGGTCAGCCCAGAGCCAGCTTGCTTCTGGTGAGTGAGGGACTGCCCACGGGGGTCGGAAGCCGGGCTCCCCCTGCCCGCTCATGCAAACGGGGCCCTCCACCCCTCCAGCCTGTGCACACCATCACCCCCATCTGCCCGCCCCACCCCCCTCTGGTTGGGCGCCTGGAAGCCTCCTGGCCTTGACCCTCTCTTTGTCCACGTGCCCCCTCCTACCTGCCCTTAAGGACTCTATCGACTGTGGTGGCCCCAGGCCCAGCCCATCAGAGGGGCCCATGCAGGGTCTGTTGGACACAGGACCACATGCTTCCCCCTCAGTTCCAATTCCTTCCCCTCTCGCTCCTGATTCATTGCCTTTGGGGCACGTGTGCGTTCAAAGGGCCAGCCCAGGTGCCCGTGAGGTGGGGCGGTGGACCAGCCAGGCGGCAGGCCCCTGCACTGGCCGTAGGTGCCTGGTTAAAGGCCAAGGGACTGCCAGAGCCAAGGAAGCTCCTGGGGGGAGGGTGTGTGGGCAGGAGAGGGGGATTCCGTGTTCCAGACGCCAGGGGTGAGGCTGGCCAGTGGGGGCCTTCTGCCGAGGGCACATGAGGGGTGAGCTGTGCCCTGGGAAGTTTTGTCCCCTGGGGAGTTTCCCCCCTGATGTGGAAATGAATTCAGCCTCACTGGGGCTGCCTGGCACTCCCTCCTCGCATGTCAGCCCCCCCAGCGGCTCGGGCCCAGAAGGGGCCCGTCCACCCCTTACCCCCCACCTTTCCCCAAAGCCTCCTCCGCCTCTGTCAGGCTGCACTCAGGGCTGAGAGCAGCACCAGGGACCACGCCCTGGGTCACCGCTGGAACTTGGGCTGTGGGGAGGTCTCCGGGTGGGTAGAGGTGCCGGGGGAGGGAGTGCCCCTGCTCCCGGAGCGTGGCCTTGCCTGCCCCGCCCAGGTGCAGCCCCCTCCTCCCCGTTCCCTTGCCAGCCTGTCCGAAAGGCAGCCCCACCAACAGAGGGGCCTTTGTGTTTCTGCAGCCCCCTCACCAAGTCTGCCGGGAGCTCCAGGGAAGGTTCCGGATGATGCTGGCAGTGAGCGACCCAGCTGCCAGGCCCCGGCCCCCCAGTGAGAGGACTGGGACAGGCATGGCCGGATTCTGCTGTGCGAGGGCCCTGCAAACCCCGCCTCCCACCCCTGCTCCTGACAGCTGAGCGGCCTCAGCCCCAGGGTGGCCGGGCTGATGCTTGGAGCAGGGAGAGCTGAGCCGCTGCCTCCTGCCTCAGAGGGTCTGGCCGGGACCACGGGCCTGCCCTCTCCCATCCACAACCCGGGGTCCAGATCACACCCTCCTTGTTCCGTGGTTTGAAGCAGAAATAAAGGCTCTTCCTGGTGGTCGGCGGGCACACTTGCTGGGGACTCAAGGTGGGGGACAATTTTGGTTTTTCCATGGCCTTCCAGACAAGGGCCTAGCCTTGGAGCCCACGCTGACCAGGCCAGAGTGCCTGGGTGTTGTACATGGGGTGGGGGCCGGGGTGGGGCAGGGGCTGTCCAGGGGCTGTGGGGTTTGCTCCTCTGGAACCCCTGCCAAGGGCCCTGAGCTCTGCTCCGCTCTGCCTCAGCCAGGGCTGCCCAGGGCAGGACTGGCTTCCCCCCAAGTGGCCTCCTCACCTCTCCCAGGGGTCTCCAGCTCTGCCTGGACCCCGAGGGCAAGATTCCTTCCTCCTCACTGGGTGCACAGGGCACAGAAATGGACCGTGGGGTAGGGTGTCCTATTCCAGGCTGGATCTTATTAACACCTTGCAAAAGTCCCACTTTACAGATGAAGAAACGGAAGTGTGAAGTGAGGTGCCCCAGCCACGATGGGATCCCTGGGGCTGGGAGGCACCAGAGCCCATGTGGGAGACTGGGTGGGGGAGGCACCTGTTCCTGCCCACGTGAGGGTCCCGTTCCTCCATGGGGTCCAGCAACACTGTTTCTTGGCTCTGTCCCACTGCACAAGGGGAGCCCTACGGGCTGGTGGGGGTCGGCATGGTTGGGGGGGGGGACAGAAACCCGACCAGTGCCTGGGCCCAGGTTGCCTCCTGCCCTCCCCTCCTCCCATTCTGGTCCCTTGCACTTGGCTAGCCTGCTCCAGGGCCGAGGAAGCCTGGGGCCTGGCAGGAGGCAGCCCTGGATAAATGTTAGCTTAACAAAGTCCTCAGGACCAGGCAGGGTCGGACAAGACCCCGGTGAGCCTGGAGGGGCAGGAGGGAGACACAGTCCCCTCTGTTCTTTCTGGAGGCCTTGCTAACCTCAAGGATGAATAAGGCACTTTCTCCAGCACGCCTTCCCTCTAAAAATAACCCGCCCCCCAAACGCAGGAGAGGTGGGAGGCGGAGGTGTGGAAATTTGCCTGGCAGCCTGCTTTAATTTTAACCCTGTGGCCCCATGGGCCACGTCCACGGTCCCAGATGTCTCCACGTCCTCCCTGGTCTCTAGCTTAGGCAAGGCGGTGGACTGTCCTTCCAAGTCCTTCCTGTCCTCCTCCAGTGCTTTTGTGGTTCCCCAAGGGGATGGGAAGGGGGCAGACGTTTCCCAGGAAGCCCCGCCAGGACTTGCTGACGTATACGACGTGGGGCCAGGGACTCGAGCCAACTGGTGATCTCCGCGTTCCTGGTGCGGAATGTGGGGTGGGCACCGGTGTCATTTAGATTTCATCCTGGCCCCTCCCAGGCACAGTGTTCCCCCCACTTAAACACGACTCTCCCAAGGTCTCACAGCTGACAAATAGCTGAGCTGGGACAGAATCCAGATCCACCCAAGACCCAGGCCTGAGTGGTACCCACAATGCCACCGTGGAGCCCACCAGCTAACAGGGCAGGTCTTGAGTGGAGGTGACCCATAATTGGAGGTCCCAGGACCCTGTCGTGCCCAGTGAGCTGGGGGAATATCTGCTGGCCCCAAAGAGTGTGGGCCCCCACCCTGCAGGACCCAGTTCCCTGGAGTCGGGCCCCAGCCTGCTCCCTTTCGGTCGGAGCAGGTGCCCTCGGTAATGGTAGGGGGCGGTGCCAGAAGTGGATGCCCCACACATATTCCCTGAGCCCCCGCCACCAGCACTCAGGTGTGGGCGACCTGGGGAAGGGGTTTTGGGAATCATCCTGTGGCTCCCTCTGGCATGGGCTGGGGTCACCGCCTAGTGCCTTTCGGAGATGGGCCACCTAAACTTTGTAATATTCACCTCGAGATAGAGGCACTGTCCCCTGTCCAGGCCCAAAGCCAGTTGGGGGCAGTGGGTGGAGCTCAGGCTTCCTGCTCTCCCATTGGTCTGTGCCTTGGTCCCAGCCGGCCGCAGTGTGGGTGAAGTTCGCCGCCTCTGGCATCTACATTTGGGGTGTGGCAGCCGGGCGTCCCCGGAACCCCTAGGACAGGCAGGCATCTGGCGTTGAGAGTCCTTCTCCCTGCCCTTCCCCACCTGAGAGCCAGGTCCTCTGCAGAAGCGGGCCCATTTAATGCCAACAACACCTCCGCTTTATGGAGGAGTAAACTGAGGCTCAGAGTCAGAAGTGCCTATCCCAAGGTTGTGCGGCCCAGTGCAGGGGAGCTGAACTTGTACTCTACTTGGGGTCCCCAGCTGTGCCTCCCCTTCCCAACTGCCCCCTCCGCTCTGCCTTCTCCTGACCCAGCCTGCCCAGCCCTGTGCCCCGGCCCCTCTGAGACAAGGCTGGGACTTTTCCAAAGGGATTTTACTGAGAAATTTGGGGGAAAACAACGTGGAAATGGGATAAAAGAAACATCACAGTCTTATGCTGAAAAGTGGGCGCAGGCTAGAGTGTGGAGTGGATCTGGGAGTTGGGGGAGGTCCAGGAGCGACTCCCCAGGCCCTGGGCACCACCGGCTTTTCAGGGACCTAACTCTTAAAAGGAGGTGACCCATAATTGAAGGTCCCAGGACCCTGACGTGCCCTGTGAACTGGAGACCAGGAAAGTCAGACAGAGGAGCCCCCGGTGTCTGTCCACCAGGGCCTGGCCTCTGTCCTGCCAGCTGCATGGCCACGAGCAGGGTCCTAGGCCTCTCTGAGCCTGTGTTCAAGTGCAGTGAGGTGGAGAATATTTACTCCACAGGGGCTCCAGGAATCCCACTGAAGAACCCCGGGCAGTCATCTTGGGGTGTCCCCTCTGACTCCTGAATTGTGCCGCTCCCGGCGCCCCCCCCCCCAGTCTCTCATTCTGACTCTCATCCTGACATGGGACAGGACCAGCCTGAGCCAGGAGGAAAGGCCCACCCAGCCACCGGGGCATGAGCTGGGACCCTTATGACCGACCCTATTTCACAGGGGGCACCCAGGGATCAGGGGGCTAATGACTCAAGTGGTAAGCCAGGGGGCTTCTTGGAGGAGGTGCTGCCATCTCTGGGTCCAACTTGGCCTGTCTACAGAGGGCTATGGGGTGCTGCCGTCTCTCAAGTGCCTTCCAATCGGTTATAGGCTGGATTTTGTCCTCAAAAAGTTCTTATGTTGAAGTCGTAGCCCCCAGTACCTCAGAAGGTGGCTATAATTGGAGATATGGTCTTTAAAGAGGTGATTAAGGGCTCGGTCAGTTAAGCGTTGTACTGTGGCTCAGGTCATGATCTTGGGACTCATGAGTTCGAGTCCCGCATCGGACTCTGTGCTGACAGCTGGGTGGAGCCCGGAGCCTGCTTGGGATTCTGTGTCTCCCTCTCTCTGTCTCTGCCCCAGCCCTGCTGACCTCTGGGTCTTGGGTTTCCAGCCTCCGGATCCTTGAGGAAATCACTGTGTTGTTTAAGCCCCGGCCAGCCACACTGTGCTGTGGCAGTGCCCGGACAACCACACACAAGCTTGTCCCTGCGTCCTCAGCACCCCGCTCGGAGCGCCTGCCCTGCTCGGCCTCATGCCGCGGTGGCTTCAGCCCAGCTGGGACAGGCCTGGATCTGTCCTCCCTGGATTTTCCCCAAGTTTCTTCCTAGGATGCTAGCAGTGGGATTCCCCCAAGAAGATGTGCAGCCTGCCTCTTCTGGGAAGTCTCGGCGACCCTCTCCACAAGACGTCTCCAACCTGAGCCACTGTGGAGGAGGAGGGCCCGGGTTCTCCATTCAGTAGGCTCAGGGCCCCTCTACACCTTTGCCCAGAGCGCCCGCCATCCCTCCTCACCTTCCTTCCTTCAGCCCCCATCCCCTCCGGCTCCTGGAGCCTTTCAGAATGGCTGTGGCTTAGGACATTCCCTTTGCTGTCACTGTGACATCCTCTCCCCCTCCCTGTGCCCCACAGCCCACGTTTCTGCATGCCTGGCTCTCAGGATGAGCCTGGCACACGGGCCTGGCGCCAGCATCTCTGTCCTGGAGGGAGGGGTTCTTTGGGGCTTTGGTGCCGGGGGCTGGATGTCCCCGTCCCCCCACCCCCACCCTGCACGCCCTGTCCGTGCACCTCTGGCTTCGTGTGAGCACAGCAGGGGACGGCTGGTCCATTCCCCCCACCTACCTGCCCCCTCCCCTGCTGCCTGGAGCTGTGGAGCGCTGCCCCTCCCCTCCCGGACTCTCAGGACTCAGCCCGAGCCAGAGCCACGAGTTGCCAGGGATCAAAGGTGGCAATGACAGTCTCTGGAATGGGGGGAGAGTAAGAGCCTTTCTGAAAGTGAAAGTCTGGGGTCAGGGTGGAGGGTGGGGCCGGGGGTGGGGCTGGTGGGCCCAGGGCAGCGAGGAACAGGCTGGGAAGTCCCAGCTGCTGGTCATTCGCTCTGGCAGACCCAGAGGCCCCACCACGGAGGCCCAGCTCCGAGGGCCCGGCTTCCCCTGGCGGCCCCGACCTGCCTGGGGCCCGATCTACTCGCTCAGCAGGTATGTTCGGGTGCAGGTGGGCACTGGGGTGCTGTGGACAGTGGGCGGGAATTCAAAGGGCCCAGGGTAATTCCGGTTCTGCCAGTGGCTTTCCGGGCCAAGGGCCTCAGCTCGGAGCCCAGGCTGGACTGCCAGCTCCAATCACAGCGTTCGTACACAAACATACAGAAAGCAGACAGATGCGGACATCAAGACACGCATGTGGGCACAGACACACGGACGCGGACTCATGGAGAGAGCGGCTTGCACACATACAGGGAAACACACTCACGTCAACGCACAAAGCCCATACGCACCCCAGTGCGGCAACATACCCCCAGGCTACACTCTCACATTAGATTGCTTATCTTTTTTCCCTGGGTACCGGCCCTGGCCTGGTGGGCTCCTGGTCAAGCGGCAGATGCCCCAGACCGTGCAACTGTCCCTCAGTCAGGGGAGAAGGTACACCCAGTGCTGGGGCCAAGCCCGGAGAGAGAGGAGCTGACCATGGTCAGGAAAAGCTGCTTGGTACTGAGGCTCAAAGGCGGCTCGAGAAGGTGGGGGTGAGGTCACTGCTGGCAGAAGGAACAGCCTGTACAAAGGTATGGAGGAGAGGCGAGGCGGTTGGGCGAGTGGTGAGCGAGGGGGGAAGGAGCTGAGGGGTGGGTTAGGAAGGGCCTCGAGTGCCCAGCTAAGGAGGAGTCTGCTTTTCCTGAGGGCGATGGCACCCCTGGGGGGCTATGCTTTGTCACTACTGAGAAGAGGAAACTTTTTAGTGCCTTTTTCTAGTAGGCTTTCGTAATACACAGGAAAGCCCTTGTAAGCAGGTCTCATATCGCCTATGAATAATGACAAATTTCCCAGGTCCTTCCCAATATTCAAACCTCATTTATTCTCTTGCCTTATTGCCTTGACTAATCCTTCCCGGCAAATGTCGAATAGAATGACTGAACAGATACCAGGCCTGAGCCCCAGGTGCAGCCGCCAGTGCCTCTGAACATTCAGGGCGATGGGGCCAGAGGGCCAGAGAAAGAGCCAGAGAGAGTCCTCACGGGAATGGGGAGGCAGGTACGGGGCAGGGGCCGAGGTAGAGTCAGCAGGACATCCAGTCCCGCAGGTACCTGTGTGGCGAGGGGCGACCCTGATCCTGAGGGTCACTCCTCCTTCAGGCTGGCTCTGGGCTGATGGGGAGGAGCAGATGGGCAGAGGCTCCCAGGCCAGTAAGGAAGTGTCCCCATCCCCACAGGGACAGTGGTGCAGCCTGGCCCAAGGACACCTTGGAGGTGGGGGCACCCATGCCCCTGGGCCCCGAAATCCAGGTCAGTTTTGGGGGAGCAGAGACAGGGAGGCTGGGAGCAGAAGCAGCCTGCGAGAAAGCTGGAAAGCTGGACATTCTGGGGACAGGAAGGTGCCCAGGAGGCTGGGTGAGCACAGGTCAAGGAGGCAAGGCTGGAGAAAGTTCTGTCCCAGACTGGAAGCTTCCAGTGCGGGGCTATGGGGAGCCATGGAAGGATTTAAAGCAAGGGGGTGACCTGGTTGGCTTGTGCTGTGGGAAAGTCAGTAAGAGCCTTTCTGAAAGTGAAAGTCTGGGAAATGGCTTGGGAAACCGTGGGAGCAGGGTCAAGGGGGCAGCGAGACCGTCCGGGGCCTCGGTGGGCCTTCGGTACAGGTCTAGTTCTGGACGAGGGTGATTGAGCAGGCTGGGGGGGGGGACCCGTCTGCTTGTGTGGCCTCAATAAGACCCAACTGCCAGCTGCTCCTCCTTCCCCCAGAATCTGCCTCTAGACCCCAGTCCTGGCATCTGAGAGCTGCCCCCACGGTGGGCCCTCGGCCGGGAGAAATGGTTCCTGGGGCAGCACCTGGCTTCCTGGGGCTAGAAGATGTGGGAGCCCAGCCTCTGCTCCCCTTTCCACACAGGCCTGGGCTGGCTGAGGCTCCCCGTGGGGGGCTGTGTGACTAGAGGCAAGGCCCTGCCCCTTTCTGAGCCTGTTTTCTCATCTATGAAATGGAATGACACCCTACAACTTTGTTGTTACGGGCATCTGATGTATGCCAGGCCGTGGGCTGGGCACACAGTAGGTGCTTACTAAGTGTGAGCTCTACTCAACCAAGGTAGGGCCCACTTGTCCTGTCCCCACGTCCCCCTGGTGATAGAGCTTGAACTGCATCTGGGCACAGCACAGGCCCAGATGATTCTCATCATCACTCAGAGCCTGCTGGATGCTGAGGGGCACCAGGAAGAGGGGAGTCGGGGAGGGGCAGGGTGCAAAGAGCTCTTGTGACAATGTTCTGTGTGTGCATGGGTCAGTCTGAGTCAGGGCAGGAAAGGTGCCAGGAGAGGACAAAGTGAGTCCTGGTACCAGGAGACGACAAAGACCTGTGGCCTGGGCAGGGCAGATAAGGCCTCATCAATCATCTGGGCCTGCCCCTCTCTCGGTGAGGCCTCTGTCCAGCTGTCACATGGCATCTGGGAAGAGGAAGGTAGGCCTCAGCCGACCCCTCAAATGTCTGACCCCTGGACAGACATCACTGGAGGGCATAGAGGGGTGGATGAGGGTCCGGGCCCTGCCTATCCCAATAGGCAGGCAAAATGGGGGCCTGGGGAGAGGGATTCCACCCGATGTCACCTAAGGGTCAGGTGCCGGCTCCAGCCTGACCTTTGTCCCAGGGATGGGGGCAGCCTGGAGAGGTCTCGGGTTCTGGCCTCTGGTTGGTCAGTGACTTCAGTAGGTCCAGCCTTCCTTTTGGCTGCTCTCTCCAAGGCTTAAGTAAGATCTTGCTGATCTAACACAGTCCCCCCCCCCCACAACACCCTCACGATGGGGTGGGTGAGAGGTCCCAGCAGGCTATGAAATCTCTCTCCTCTCTCCCACCCCAGCTTAACCTAAAGCCAGAAAATCAAACACCACTGGGCTGTGCTTAAAAGGAGAGTGGGTGCAGCCTGGGGAGGGCCTGGAGCCCAGGGTGGGACCTAGGCAGCCCCTGCTTTGCACCTCCATGCCCTAAGGACCCCCACCCACCCCTTACAGGGGAGTGGCCGGAGCGCAGGAGGGGTGGGTGGTGGGGAGATGCACCAGTGAGGAATAGCCTCGGGGAGCCCCAGCCCCTGGTTAAATATAGACCCGGGGCCCCTCCCACCACCCCCCGCCCACAGGGCTGCAAGGCTGGGATAAGCAGATAAGCCCCTGGGGGCAGCCACGGGTGGCCACAGACCTCAAGCCTGACCCTGCCTCCCTCCAGGTCTAAACAGAAGGAGCCTTTTCCAGGGAGGGATCCCTGAGCCTCCCTCTGAGCAGAAATAGTTGGACCTGATGGGCTGAATGGGGGTGAGCTGAGGGCTTGGCAGGGGGGGGTGGGCAGTGAATGCTAGGTGGTGGGGAGATTGGGCAGTTAGGCTTAGGCCTCAGGACCTAAAGTCCAGGAAATCCTGGATGTGGTTGCTGGGCCCAGCCCTGGGGACCGCGGGCTGCCGTCTCGGCTGTGCCCCCAGAATCTGCCTGTTTAACCTCCCTCTCCAACTCTGATGATGGCCTGGCAGAGCCAGAGAGGGTGGGCACCTGGGGAAGTTTTCCCGAAGGAAGTACCTGTCTGTCTACATCTCAGTGCCAGCTGCGGTGTGGCACGGAGAGAGCTCCGGCCGTGAGAGCTGCCCGGTGACAGCTTGGGGGTCATCTCTGGGAGAAGCTTCTCTGACCAAGCCAAGCCACTGGGCCCCTCCAGGTCTCACAGGGCTCTCACGAGGTTTCTGTGCCCATTCCCCAGGGCTGCCCCCCCACCCCACCCCAGGCCTCCTGAGACTCCTTTTCATCCCCAGCTTTCCTGCTGCCAACATGTCGTTATCACCGACAGTGACCTCCTGGCCAGAACCGCACAGCCCTGAGGAGTCTGATAAGCTGCAGACCCCAGAGCAGGACACTCAGCAGGCAAGCAGTGGGGACATGCCCAGCACCCACCGTGAGGACACTCGGCCCGGCCTGGGCACCCTTCGGCGGGCCTTCTCCAGGGCAGGCCGGCGGGCCTTGGGCCAGGTCCCCGGGGAGGACGTTGGCCTGCTCCGACGCAGCTCCCTCTTCCTGCGATCCTTACGGCGCCCCCGGGAAGATGGCCCGGCTGCTGCACCAGGGGGGGCCCGCGGCCCAGAGGGGCCCTCAGGCGTCACGGATGGTGGCAGCCGGCCGTCAACCACTGGGGTGGGGCCTGAGGAACCAGGACAGGAGGAAGGTGAGAGCTTCACAAAGGATACCAAGCATGGGAGGAAACTGAGGCCAAAGAGGGAGCAGCACAGCCCAGGCTTCCCGACAGCTCCCCCAAACACCCCCATGCACAACTGCATTTTACATTCTCCCAGCCTTTCAAGCAGGGGAGCATCCACTGGGCAGCTCAGAGAGGCCAGAGTGAGCTAAGTCAGGCTCAGAGAGGTTAGTGATCTGCCTCACATCCCACAGCCAGGAAGTGGATAAATGGGAGTTGAACCCACATCTGTAGGACTCCAGAACCCTCACCTCTCCACAGACTTCCACAGCCTGGCCCCCGGCCAAACTAGGGTGACGGATAAGGCGCTGGTCCTCTCAGAGCACAGGGCCGCGGGGGGTGCGTGGCAGCAATGGGCCTGGAGGGGAGCTCAGGAGGGCTGCGGGCGCAGGATGCATTGGCGCTGGGCTCCGAAGGGGGGCTGCAGGTGGAAGTAGAGGGCTGCTAGGGGCTGGGGGCTGGCCCAGAGCAGGGAACAGCAAGGGGCGTGGGAGCTGGGCACAGGGACAGGACGCGCCCAGGCTGAGCTCTGACCCCAACAGACCTGCAGTCAAGACAGCAACATGAGGCCACCAGGCCCAGCTCAGCAGAGCTGGGAGCAGGGGAGGAGGTAGGGACGGAAAGCGGGGAGGGCAGGGCCTGATCCCAGCTGCTGCTTTCAGCCAGGTTTACCCCTCTTCCAGAGTGATTCCGAGGGACGATTCCCCGCAGGTGGGGGCCGGTGCTCCTGGAGCAGACCTTAGGGGAGCGCTGGGGCCAGGCGGCCCAGCTCCCGGTGGGCGAGAACGGGGCCCACAGGCCTTGGTTGGGGGCCGAGGTTCGGGCGCGGCACCCCCCACCGCCCTCTCCCTGCCTGTCCTTGCCAAAGGCAAATCTGTGGCGGACCTCATCACGGAGCGGCAGCTGCTGGCGGCCTTCGAGCAGCTGCGGCAGCTGGAGACGCGGCTCCTGGCGCAGAAAGCCTCGGGCACCTTCGAGCAGGACCCCACCGGCCTCGCGCGGCGCGCCATGGACGTGTGCCTGCTCTACGACGGGCTGGCGGCGGAGATCTGCGCCATCGTGCGCGAGACGCTGGGCCCGGGCGGCGTGGACGCGGCCACGCTCGCCGAGCTGGCCCGCGTGGTGCGCGCCGAGGAGGAGGCCCACCCGGTGCCCCCCGCCGACGGCGACTTCCTGCTCACGCCGCGCCGCTGGCGGCGGCACTGGGAGGACGCGGTGACGCGGAGCGCGCAGGAGCGCGTGCGGCAGGCGGGCGCTGGGGACGCCGCGGGGGCGGCCGAGGGCGCGTCGGGCCTGGCCCGGCTTCTGGCCGAGCTCGGCGGCTCGGTTCGCCGCGACCTGCGCAAGGTGCGGCTGCAGGTGCAGCCCGCCTACTCGGCCGCCGGCCTCCCGGCGTGGGAGGCCTACCTGCGCGCCTTCCACGGCGCGGTGGCCCAGCGCCTCCAGGAGCTCGCGCGCGACGCCCGGGGCTGCGAGCAGCTCTACGTCCTGCTGGACTGGACCGCCAATGTCTACGGCAGGTGAGGCCCCAGCCTGAGCGCCGAGCCGGGCGAGGGGAGGCCGGTATCGCCCACCTGGCCCTGCCCACCCGGAGGCCTTTGGGCGCCCGCCCCGAGGAGCCCTGGGCACCTTTTCTCTCTTTCTTCCCGGGAGAGGGCTGGTGGGTGGGCGGCAGAGATCCCGGGGACTTTGACGTTCTCTTTCCCCTCGTCTGGGCCGCGGTACTCTGCCGCCGGGGTTTTCCTACGGTGCTACCCGGGCACCCGGTCCCGCGAGCGGGACAGCGTCTGAGGGGAGGTTGCTTCCCTGACAGGGAGCCCAGACGGAGGCCTCTGCTAGTCCCCAGGATGCCGTTGAGCGTTTAGAAAAGGGCCCCTCACCCAGGCAGGACACAACCGTGGCTCAGAGATGCCCGGCGCGGGTTGGACTTCACCCGCACTCTTCCCCTTGGATGGGCACCTGGGTACGGGGGCCCGGCGCGCTGACAGCTCCCAGCTCCAGCCCGGCGCTGAGTGACGGGGTGGGTTTCCTTCGCTGCTGAGCCCTCCTCAGCTCCGAAGGCCAGAGAGCGGGTGGGAGGAGGGTGCCTAAGCTCCGGGGCTCATTAATTTGCTGTGTGGCCTCGGACAGCTACCTGGGCCTCCCTGGTGCGGCTTGGATAGTGGCAGGTCCCTGAGCTGTGTGGTGCTTGGGTGCCTAGGTTTTGGCCAGGGGGAAATTGGGGCAGCCACTAGTGCATCAGAGCCGGGCCCAGACCCTCAGCCCCTACCCTGCCTTCCAGTCCTGACTTCCTCGGTGCCCCGGACCTGACTCTGTCCACGGAGCCGCTGCCCCCACTCCTGGCACCCAGTGTGTGGGCGCGCCTGGAGAGCGACTACACCAGCTTCCTAGAGGTGAGGCCTTCGAGGGGCAGGGCCTGAGGGGCGCCATCCAGGCTGAATGTGGCTGCCTCCCTGTGGGGAAGTGTGGAGCCCAGAATCACCCTGGGTGTGTGGCCTCGCTCAGGGGAGAGCCACTCCTCACCCTGTGGCCTTCAGCACGGGCCTGGGCCCCAGCAGGGTGGGTCAGTTTCTCCCAGGGCCCAGGACAGGGCTCCGAAGGTAGGGGGACCCACGCCTCCCTCTTGGGAGGGGCTCACTGTGCCCCTGTCCCTACCTCGCACAGACCAAGATCACAAGCTGCTTCGACAGCATCCTGCAGCTGGAACAGAGCCGCTGGGTGGCCGCTGAGGCCCCCGACATGCTCCAGGGCCTCTACCACACGCCTCTGTCCATCGACATCCACATGGTGAGTCTTGGGAGGGGGGACGTATGTTTGGTTCTCAGGTGGTGTCTGTCCCCTTCCAGGTGGGGACACCCAGAGCTATACGATCCAGTCCCAAACTCCCTTCCTCAGTGGGCGAGAGCCTGAGGCCCCACCTGGGTGGAATCAGGGACCCTGGGTCGCCAGCCAGGCTGGGAGTGCCAGGGCACAGCGCCCAGCTTAGCAAGTGGCCCGCGGATGTGGGGGTGCCGGGAGGCTGCTGGAAGCTAAAGCCGAGACCACCGGAGCAGGGCAGGTTGGAGACGTCATTGGGCCACAGGTGAGGGACAGGGGGCATCAGGTGGGATCTGGGCTTCGACGTGGGTTCAGCACGTGGCATCTCTTACAGCTCGTGGCTGAGCATGTGAAGGCGGCCGGTGCCATCTCTGCAGAACTGGAGGCCACCACCCTGCGTATCTGCGCGCGGGCACTCGGCCTCTTTCTGCCCAGGTGCAGGCATATCCTTGGCCCAGGGTGGGGTGGGTGGAGGGACCAGGGTAAGGATGGTGGTCGTCCCTGGGGAAGGGCCATCCTGTTTGCTCAGAGTCCAAGATCCAGGGACAGATGAGAGAGAGGAGGCTTCTTATAAGGCCCCGGGTCTGGGTAGGGACCTGAGGGGGAGGGCAGACCCCAGGTCATCGCGCCACGGGTAAGGGTCCCTAAGGCTTTTGCGTACTTCGCCCCCAGGTTTGAAAAGGCTTTTCTACAGTCGGAGGCGGTGAGCGAAGCTCATCTGGGCGCCAGCATCAACGCCTGCGAGGAGCTCAGGTGGGTCTCGACCCTGCTCCTCCGCAGGGAGGTGCCTGGCGCGGCCAGCAGGGGGCGCGCGAGCTCGGGGAACCGGGAAGCCGTAGGCTCCCGTGGCGGCCGGCGCGCATTGAGCAGTCTGGACCATGTTCAATGGAGGGACTTCCCGGAAAGCCTCCCAGGAGGGCACCCGCCTCGCAGCTCCCGCCCCCGCTGGAAGGTCCTCCCTCCTCCCCGCAGGGGTGAGGCCCTGGAAGGGATGCAGGGAGTTTCAACGCTGAGCAGAGGCTAACAAATTCCAGCCACCCCAGTTATCGCCTGTTGTCTGCCCAGTGTGTCCCACCCCTCCCCCCCCCCCCCCCCCCCCCCCCCCCCCCCCCGCGTCGCACGCCATCCTGGGCTCCTTTCTTTCCTCCCTTCACCCAAGTTGGCCGGCTTCCTTTTTAAAGACACTCCCTCCTCTTCCCCACTACCCTGGGTCCCTCTGCCCCCAGAAGGCAGATGCCTCCCCTTTCTGCAGGCAGTGGCTGCCCCCCTCCTGGGCCTCCGGTGTACCCCACATTATGCTGCAGCAGGTACGGCCATGGACTTTGAGCTGCGCAGTCTGGGTTCTGATCCCAGCTCTGCCACCTGCTCCCTGTGTGCCTAGAGATAAGTCACTTCCCCCTTCTGTGCCTCCTTTTGTCATCTGTCAGATGGAGATGTGGGGCTCCACGCCCTAGAGGGAATCATTTCGTATTCACTTTTTGTGAGCGCTTGAGATCCAGGCACTGAGCTGGAGCTTTACCCGCCTGATGTATTTCGTCCCGAGGGCAGTGTCCCCATGTACTGGGACAAGTGGAGGCTCAGAAAAGGAGTGCCACCGGCCCACCATCATGCACCGTCCAGTATGTGCTGGACCTGGGACCTGAACCACGCTTGTCTGAATCCAAGCACGACCATGATGAGGACCACTTGTCTAACACTCTCTCAACCCTAATCGATGCCAGGCTGGTCCGTCCCCTTCAGCCCCAGGAAACATTCTCTGCCCCTTGGTAGGCAGCCTCTGACCCAGCCCCTGATGGAACTTTTTAGCCTTGCCTTTCTGTGTCCCTGTTCTGAGGACTGGGCATAGCCTGGCCCTCGGTCTCCTTGAAAGTGTGTGACGGGGTGGGTTTGAAATGGGGGACATTGTCACCTTCAGAGAGGCAGTTAGGAGGCTCAGGGGAGGGCCTCTGTGCCAGTCATGGCCAGGCTGCCCTGTCTCATCACCAAGACGGTTGGAGGTTTGACCCAGAGACACCACAGGGGCGTTCTGCGATGCAGTGGGGACGCCACCGTCACCCTGCTGCCCTTCCCTCCGGGATCAGCTCCTGGGGCTTTGGAGCCATCTTCTCACCCGACTGTGCCTTCAGGGCTACTACACTGTACAGCCCCAGGGGCTGCCCTTCACATTATAGTCTAAGTGAATGGCTCCTGGCCTCCGCGGCTGTCTACCGGAGCTTGTTCCACAGCCTGCTCCTCCTCGCCCACTCCGTCTCCTGTCCTGGCCCCTCCCCAGGACCAGTCTTCTGGCCAGGTTCCCAGGAACCTTTGAGGAGCTGGAGAAACCTCTAGTGGCCGCCATCTGTGTCTTCCAGAAGCGGCTGCTCCAAGGCTTGCAGTATGATGTGCAAGTGAGTGGGACAGGCCCTTCTCTCCCCACTTTCCACACCCAGCGGCTGCGTCCTGTGCCCTGGAGCCTGGGGCCCCCAAGTCTCAGCACTCCCTCACCTCAGGGGCAGTTTCGGGGGTGGTGCTTTGGGGGGTGGGCAAGGGACCCAGATAAATTCCTAGTTGAGCAGGGAGGTCAGGAAACGCCTACCTACTTGAGACTCTCAGAGAGGGTGTGTTCAAGGAACCAGACCCCTCACCCCGCCCCTCAAGGCCTCCCCAGGCTCCCCTAGGCAGGGCCTGCCTAGAGGCTCAAACTCAAACCCTGTCCCCTGGAGCTCAGGGCTTGGAGGAGTCATCCTTGCAACAGGCTAAATGACATTCATGGCTGAGAGAGCTGTTACTCGGGTGACATTAGAAGGGGGTCAGTCCCCCCAAAGTTTCTTCCTGGCGACAGATTGTCCATCGGCCTGAAACACCCCTGTTAGGAGCCACGCACTGGCTCTGAGGAGAGGGTCTAGGGGATGAGGAGGAGACGGTTTGAGGAGGGTTAGAAGACTCCTGTCCCCCTCTGCCCCCAGCCGCTTTTCAGGGTCCTGTGTACCAAGGCCTGGCTGACACACGACGTGCTGCAGCCCCTCATGGACAAAGTGGTGGCCTTCGCCCATCACCTGGAGCACGTGGCCCCACTGCGGGCACAGGTATTTCGGGACAGGGCTCTGGTGGGGCCGTGCCCTGGGCTGGGGCCTGTGACTCTGACTCTGACCCTGGCCCTGATCCCCCGACGGCCCAGGAGACTCTGCAGGAGGCACACCGATACGTGGTCCGTGAATACCTGGCACAGGTGCTGAGTCCTCGTGAGCGGTTCCGCGGTGTCGATCGCGTGACTGGCTCCCAGAAGATGGGCCTCGACGCCCAGGCCATTGGCAACACCTTCCAGGGCTTGGTAGGAGCATCGACTGACTGCCCCCAGTGCTCGCCTCCTCCTAGGGCCTCTGGCGTGAGGAGCCTCCCCTGGCACCCCCTATTCTCATTTCCGGGAGGGGGGGGGCTCCGCAAGAGCCCCCTGGGGAGGCTTTGGCAGAGGTGGTTGTCCCCACTCTGCAGCAACCGAGAGGGTTTGGGAGCGCTGGCACAGCGGGGGCGGGGCCAGGTGGGATCATTTCCATATATTTGCATACGGCCCTCGCGGCAGAAGTGAGCAGCCAAGGGGCGGGGCCTCCGGGGGGCCCCTCCAGCATCCCTGACCCAGCCTTTGGAGCCTGGGCACCTGTTCCTTATGCCGGCGCGGATGCGCTGTAGGATTCCCGGCAGGACTTCCGGGCCTGGGTCTCGGTTTACCCACCTGCGCAGAGACCGGAAGACCTCTCTGAAAGTGCTGCGGCTCCGTCCACAGCGCCGAGACCCGAGTCCCCTAACGCCGCCCGTGCAGTCACAGCGGAGGACGGTGCATTAGTGTTGGGGCTGCAGGCAGGGGCGGCAAGGGGGCTCCCGCGGGAGGCGGCCCGTGCCCTAGGAGGCTCCCTGTCCCCGCAGGGCTCAGAGGCCACGTGGCTGGGCCAGGCTATCCCATGCGTCGCTGACATTCTCGGCGAGACTTACAAGGACGACATCGGGCGGCACCTGGAGACACTCATCGGGAGCTACCCAGACATCAGGTCCGTTCCCCACCTGCTCCCTCATTGGGCGCCGCCGACCCCGAGGTCGGGGGACCGGGGCCTTCAGAAGGGTCCCTGTGGCTCTGGAGGGGGGGCAGGGGAGGAACCAGAGGGAGGTGCAGCGCGTTCCGTACGGAGTGGGGCCGGCATCGGGCGCGGGCTCGTGCGCGGGTGCGTGAGGTCCCGGGCGTGCGGGGTGGCCCTTGACCTTCAGGCGCGGAGCGGGGGCGGGGCGTGAGAGCCGGGGCGGCCCCTCCTTCTACTGCTGTTCTCGGATTTGGCGTTCGGTGCCTTGGGGTCCCGAGGCCTCTAGAGTGTGAGGGGGTCGGGGCCCCTCCTCATGCGTCCGAGGATGGGGACAAGTACCCGTCCCGGAGTCTGAAGGGGAGACGCCCCCTCTACGAGAAAGCCCTATTGGCAGCCCGGGACTCCTGAGACCTGGCCAAGAGGAAAGAGGCTTTGATTCCGGGGTTTGGAGGGGAGGTGGGGGGGATGGTGAGTCATCGAACCCGTGGAAATTCCAGCCCGAATCTCTCCATAGCCTTGGAGATTCCGGGATGGAGAGGTCGCAGAGAGCCTGGGACAAAGCCCTTTTCCCCAGCTCGGACTGTCTCCGCCTTTGGCCTGGAGTGACTACTTCCCCCACAGTGCTGCGGGGTTCCCCCCCCCCCCCCGTTCCTGGGGCTTCTCTACTCTTGGCTGCCTGCCCCTGTCTGCCTCCCCCCCCCCCGCCCCACCCCCATTCCTGGAGGCGGCACTGCTAGTGCTGTGCCTGGGCCTCTCTCCTCGCTGTCTGTCTGTGGCTCCCCGCACAGGAAGAGGCCTCCGACACCTCTGGGCCTGGACCCGCTGTCCTTGAGGCCTTATCTCTTCTCTCACTCCACTGATCTTTGAACCTCTGCTTAGACTGTGTTCCCCCACGGGCATGCCCCTTCCCCTCCCCACCCAGCTCAGCCCCCTTCGAGGCCCAACCAGCTGTCCAGGGCCCTGCCCCTCCTGCTTCCGTCATTCGCAGCCTTTCTCGGGCCAGCTTCCGGGAATGCCGGGGGCACCCGCACTTGGGCCCAGGGGCTCGCCTCGCTCGAGGCTTTAAGTGCCACGGAGATGCGGGGCCTGCAGTGATAGGGGCGTGTCTTTGCAGGCGCGACCACGTGCTGGCCATTCTGGCGCTGCGCAGACTGGGCCGCCGTCGGAACCAGCGCCTCCTGCAGCGTGCCCAGGGCCTGCTGAGGGCTGCGGCCAAGGCAGAGGGCTCTGGGGCTGCTGGCGGCCGTGTGCTCTTCGAGGAGATCCAAGTGCCTACCTCCGTGGACCTGCTGATCACCTGCATCTAATGCTCCGGGTCTCGGAGGGGGCGGGCCTCAGGTGGGGGGCCGCATTAACTGAGGGGTCAGCACCTTCACGCAGGCATCACCCAGACACTAAGCCCCAGGCTGGGAGTCTAGGGAGGCGCTCTCAGCCCTGCCCCCAACCTTGAAGCCCGTAATCACACGACGTTCGTCCTCAGCTGTGCGTGGTTGCTTACCAGAAGGAACAGCACGAAGAGAGGCATTTCAGGCATTTGTGGGAGAGTGTTTGGGGGTGGCGGAGGTTCCTTTCAATACTGCCTCCCGGCCTAACGGTCCAGCACCACCCCCAGTCTGAAAGTGAAGCAGAGAGTATTTATTTTTAAAATAAAGGTGAATTAAAACGGTGCCTCCCTAAAGAGGGGGCAGGGCCAAGTTGACGGTCTGAGTCTCCAGGTACCAAGGGGTCGGGATGGAAGGTTCTATGGTGACTCCATTTGGTAGATGGTCCTTTCCTGTACATTGCACAAATGGGGAGACTGAGGCAGGCCCAGAGCTGGGAAGGCTCGTGCCTGTGGCTGCAGAGAAAAACAGTCTTCAGCCCTGGGATCCTGGGTGCACTGGCCTCATGTGCCAAGTGCGCCTCACCCAGCAGGAGTTGGCACTGTTCTGTCCTGTTCTAACAGGCCTGGGCCCCTAGGAGACAAGAAAAGGCCGAGGCTTGTTCTGCAGCCTGAAGTATTTGGGTTAGATGTGACAGGGACTTCCCAGCAGCAAAAGCTGTAGGACTGGTGCAGGGCAAGTGTCAGCCCTGGAGAGTGTGTGTGTGGGGGGGGGGGGGGTGGGGTGGGGGTGGGGTCATGATCCTACCCGTCTCAGCTTGGCCGGCAGGGCTGCAAGGAGATTGCCCCACTGTGCACCTGTTATCCACCCCCATCCCCTGGTTCTTCTCTCCCGGAAAGCTGGCACTGAAATTTGACTCTAGCCTCTGGCAAGGCTGCTGAGAAACCCATTTGCATTGGCAGCCTCCAGCTTGCCAGGGAGGCTGAGTGCTGAGATGGTGTGTGCGTGTGGAGGGGGTGGGGTAGGCGCTGAGGCAGACAGTGATAGGTGCCTTCCTGGCCCATCCCTCTGCAGCAGGCCCCCCATGAGCCTGACCTTGACCTTGGCAGAGGTGGGGAGCAAGGAACTGCAGGTGGGCCAAGGTTCTAAGAACCCAGTGAAGTTGAGCCTCCCAAGGACAAGGCGAGAGTTCTGAAAGGCTGCAGGGCCAGGCCGGTGGGGGATCTGACTCCCCTAGCTCCTTTCAGGCCCATCTCCCTACACTGTGGACAGCCAGGGGCGGGTCTGCCACAATCCCTACACCAAGGCTGGAGAACTGCGTCTTGTTGGGGTGCTGAAGGGAGAGGGAGCAGGGACCAGGGACAGCCCCTCCGTGGATACACGGGGGTCAGGGGTGGGCGGGCAGGAGGCCTGGGTGTCCAGCCTTCCCTAAGCAGGTAATGCAGAGGGGTGGGGTGGGGTGGGAGGAGCAGGAGTGAGGATCAGGAGTGGTTGGGGCTCCCGGGCTCCAGGCTAAGGATGGGGACAGTGTGTTCCAGTGTCGACACTGACGAGCAGTCCTGTGTCTTTCCTTTGTGGGGAAACTGAGGCCAGTAGAGGGTAGAGGTTGCTTCACATGAGGCCAGCAGAGGGTAGAGGTTGCTTCACATCAGGCCCCAGCACAGGTAGCCTGAGACCCTCACAGTCAGGAGGAAGGGAGGTATCAGAGGGGTACCTCCTTCCCCAGGAAGGGCAGGGACTGACAGGCCAGCCTGACTCCACATTTGACCTCAGTAGCCATCAGTGGCCTGGGTGAGTCCAAGGCTGGGTGGGGTGGGGCATAGAAGGTTTGATTTGGTCCTGGCCGGGTTCTCCCTAGGGAGCCCATACCCCATGTTTGAGCCCCAGTCTCCTCACGGAAACTGCCCCCCCACCGGCAGCCCCTGCCTGCCCTGACCCCAGCCCTAACACGCCTGCCCCTCCCCCCCGCTCCCCTGAGCCCCAGGCTAGGGTGAGAGCCCTGGGGCTGGGTTCCCAAGGCAGGCTGCAGAGGTGGGGAAGGATGCAGTCCCAGCCCTGCCACTTTTCCGTCATGAGACCGTAGGCACATTCCTTTACTTCTCCATGCCTCTGTTTTCCTAGTTGCGAAATGGGGGTGCTGTCTGTGCCCCCCAGGCTGGGAAGGGTTACATACGAGCCAGCCAGAAAACCAGATTCCTGGCTCTCTTGTAATGCCATCCCCAGGGCCTGGCCAGGCCATGGTCTGCAAGCAAAACTTAAAAAGGCCCTGGTGCAGGAGTGGGGGCCTCTGAGTGATAGCGAAGCCTGAGGCCGGTGGGGTCGGTGAGTGGGGAAGGCGCCCAGGAGGAGGCTGGGAGGAGGCGCCAAAGTGGGGGAGCCCCTCGCTGACAGGAGCATCCTGTTGCAGTGGAAAGGATTCAGGCTGAGACCCAGGGCCATCTTCCGGAGTGTGTCTGGGCCTGGAGACAGGAAATCAGATTTTCCTGGCAGGAACCTTCATGCCCAGGCGGGTATGTGTGCCTCGTGTGTGTTCCTGTGAGCCCAGCAGTGCCTGGAGGCAGGGGCTGGCTTCCCGAGGCCAAGCTGAGGTGCACAGGAGGCTGGACAGCAGCTCCTCCGAGACTGTGGTCAGGACGGTGGGGCCCAGAGGTGGGCCAGGCCAGGGGCACCGGACTCTGGCCATTGACCATTCTGCCTCAGACCCCCTGGCTCTCCCATCCCACCAGGTTTTATGAGGCCTTGCGGAGAGCCTGGAGTATTTCGTTGGCCATCCTGTTGTCCGGGCCAAGTGTGGGGGAGGGGCTGGCCCTCAGAGGGCAGCTTCCGGACTTGTAGGCCAGGTTGTCTGGCTGACAAGGAAGCATGTGCGCATGGGTGTTCCTGGAATGTGCCTGGGGACGGAGGGGCCTTGCCCCGTGTCTGCACTCCCCAGGTGGAGCAGGACATCCGATCTGCCCCTAGAACTCGGGTCCTGGGCCCTCCCAGCTGATCCCTGGTTCCGCCCCTGTCTGGCCACCCTCTTTCTCCTGCACAGCTCCCTTCTCTTTCCTCTCCAGCTCAGCTTGGCTTCCTTCAATGCTCACGTTTCTTGGGGTTCCTTCCTGGCTTGGGGGTTGCTTCTGGCCTCTGGCCCCGAGCCTGCGGGCTCTTGAAACAAGGCTCGCTCTGAGAAGTTTTGGGGACCCCAGCCCAACCTGAGGAGGGCAGTGAGAATATGCGGAGGGCCACCCTGCCCAAGGCAGAGTGCCCAGGTCCCAGGACATGGTGAGCCACAGCCTGAGAGTCCTGCTAGCCCCAGGACAATCCTGGGGTGACAGACGGGGACTGGAGTGTCACCTAGGAGCCTCGCCCTAGCTCAGCCTCGGATTCGTGCCTTCTGTGGGCTCCTCTCCCTGCTGGGACTCGTGGCTGGGCCCAGCTCCCCTGGAGAGTGTTGTGCCGTACAAGCCCACGGGGCCATACCAGGCCGCAGTGTTTTCGGGTCTCGGCTCTGCCCTCCTCGCTGGTAACCCGGGGCCATCTCCTCCCTGAGGCTCTGTCCCCTCATCTGCAGCACCCCATAGGTGAGGGAGGGCGGGAGTAGATGAGACTGTCCTCAGATCCGGGCACGCTGTGAATGACAGTGTGTCGCCTCTGTCCCCGTACAGCCTCTCTCTCTCTTCCTTGCTTGCCTGGTGACCCCAGCCCCTTCCTTCCTGGCCCCTGACCACATGGAGCCCCCGTACATAGGGCGGCACCCTCATCGGCCAGCAGGCCGTCCTTACGGGGCCCCCACCCCTTCAGGGGAGGGGAGAGGAGGCTGCAGTGTTCCCAGAGTCACCCTCCAGCCGCATTGTCACTTCCTTCCTTTGCTGCCACCAAGTCCCTTTGGGAACTCCAGCAGGCCAGAGGGGCCCTTCTCCCGGTCAGGGCCCGCCCTTCCCCTGCTGGCTGTGGAGCACTGGGTGCTGAGGGGCCTGTAAGGAATGCTGCTGATGAGGGCCAGCTCCACAGAGGCCTGGGTCTGGGAGGACCAGGCCCCCCTGGTGGCAGTGCAGGCCCTCTTGTGGGAGAGATGTGGCCGGTGCCGGGAGCTCCCCTGGGCAAGTGCTGCCAGGGTCTCAGCCCGTCCCCCCCACCCCCCGCCCCGCCCCGCCCCAGGCCCTCCTCTGGTGAAATGGTTCGAGGGGACTAAACCCCAGACAAGTCAAGCCCACCCCTGGGTCCACTCCTCTCCTGGGGCCTGTGACTGGTCCATTGCAAAGACTTTCCTCCTCTCGAGATTCCCCTACTCTGCACAGTATAGCTCCCCACCTGTTAGTGGCCTTTAACATTTATTTGTGAAATGTTTTCATTTTTAACTCTCATAATATTTTGGATAGTGACACAATCACACAGCTCAGAATTTTTGTTAATGTTTACTTACTGATTTTGAGAGAGAGAGGGAGAGAGAGAACCCCAAGCAGGCTCGGTGCTATCCACACAAAGCCTGACGTGGGGCTCGAACTCACAAACTGTGAGATATGATCTTGATTTCAATCAAGAGTCAGATGCTTAACTGAGTGAGCCACCCAGGCGCCCCCACATAGCTCAGAATTGTAAACGTACAAAAAGGTTATAAGGTGAGATGTCTCCATATTCCCATCCCCTATATCCTTCCCCAGAAGCAACCAGGGGATCCTCACAGGATACTGGCCTTTGTAAAAAGCGATGCTCATCCGAGGAATATACGTGAATAACGAAATGTCAGGCATCCATGAGACCTCTTGCTGGAGGCGGCTGGGGACGCGGGCAGTCCTGTAAACAGAGCAAGTGATGAAGAACCTAACGCCGTCAGATTGCCAGAATCCTCAAATCATGGAATCTCAGGATGTTGGAAAAGAGGAATGTCATGAAAAGCCCCGCGGTTTCTGGGGCACCCACTGGGTGCCTGCCTGGCTGTGCTCCGCGATTTACGGCTTCCCCCCTTCCTGTGGATTCGGGGCAGCGGTAAGAGTCAGCTTCTGGATTCAGACACCCCGGGCTGGGACCCCAGCTCTGCACCTTCTTGGCTGTGTGACATTGAGCAAGTTACTCTCCCTCTCTGGGTTCCATCTCCTGGTGTAAAATTGGAAGCGTTACATGAGAAAACGCAAATATGGTGCTGGATGAGAGCCTGGCTTGTGGCTTGCACTCACCAAGAGGAGCGTTACTGCTCTTTGCACGCACGTCTCTCGTAAGCCTTTCCTGGCAACCTCCTGAGCGTGTGTCCCCTCCACTTCCAGGAGGGAAGACTGAGGCCTGAGGGGTGGAGCCACGTGTCTGAAAATACAGATGTGAGCGACGCAGCTCCCCAGGGGCCAGGTGGTCTTCGCGCCCAAATCCCCATCATCATGCCTTCCTTCTCCAAAATCCAGAAGCTCGCAGCTTCCGGTGCCCTGTCGGATGAGGGGGAGTTCTCAGCACCCAGGCCCTGAGAGGCTGCGGGGAAGCATCCCTGTCGTCCCCGCCTGGCCAGGCCCATGCGGTGCTGGGATTCCCAGAGAGCCCCTGCCATGCGACTGGCCTCTGCCACTGGTGGGGCCTTTGGGGGGAGCAAGCCTCCTGGCCGTTTTCCTGGAAATCCCACGGACTCGGAGAAGGGCCCCAGGGCAGCCCCAGGCCAGAAGAGACAGGAGCTGAACTTGACTTGCACTGCCCTGCACTCCTTGGAAGAGTGCTGGGCTTGAGGTGGGCCAGTCTCATGGAACAGCTGCAGGAGCCATTTCTCCCTGCCTCAGTTTCTCCATCAGGCAGACGCTGAAGGGATTGTGCTGCCGGCTTCCTCTGGGGGAGGGGGGAGGGGAGAGGCTTCATGGGTGATGGGAGGGGCACTATCTATTGGTAAACATTTGGCCTGGTGAGTGCGCGCGAGGGCGGGCATGCCCTGTGAGGGAGGTTCCCGGTCAGCTGTCCTGGCCGTCCCGTGGTCCCTGGGGAGGTCAGCAGACTCCAGCTGAGGTCTGGTGCAACTTCAGATACCCTTGAACAAGTGACTTCCCCTTTTGGGAAAGGTCAGTGGCAGCAGGGACCACAGCCTCAAGGCCTCAAACCCTGTGTCCACTTACACTCTGAGACTCAGTTTCCTCATCTGTCAACAGGGGATACAATGGCTCTGCCCAGTGCCGTTGGTGAGTGGGGCGTCCCCAGGATGAGGGAAGGGTCCCAGGTCGGGGACGGACAGGGAGAAGTGGGACTGGAGAGCTGGTTTAGGGCGGTGGTAAATGCATAGTCGTCTCGCAAAAGGAAGTGGCCTGTGCCATGGGGGAAGGGCTCAGTGACATCCTGGAATGCCCTAGACACCCAGTCCTGGGGAGTCCACCACACGGTCAACACTGCCCTTGCGACCGAGGCACTTTGGCCGGTCTTCCCAGTGAAGCCCAGCCCTTCATTCCTGCGCGATCCCCTCCCTGGGCCTTTGCACCTGCTGACCCTTGCTCCACGCTGCACCCTCCTTCTGCACATGACTGGACCTATCTGTGCCTCTGTTTCCCTCGTCTGTGAAAAGGGGGTAATGAAGGAGTGTCTGCTAATGCGCGTAAAGCACTTAGAACAGAGCTCGGCACCTGTGGAGGCCAACACACGTCAACTGACCACCCTCAGAATTGAAAGCAGGGTCTCAAACAGGTATTTGCACACCCACGTTCAAAGCAGCGTCACTCACGACGGCCACAGGGTAGCAGCAATCCAAGCGTCCACTGACAGGCCGTGTTGCATAAACAATGAAATATTCAGTTGGAAAAAGGAAGGAGAGTCTGACTCAGCTACAACACGGGTGACCCTTGGGGGCATCGTGCTGAGTGACATAAGCCAGTTACAAAAGGAGTAATGCTGTTATGATTCCACTTCTATGAGGTGCTTGGAATAGTCCAGTTTACAAAGAGAAAATGGAACAGTGGTTGCCAGGGGCTCGGGGAAGAAGAAACGGGGAGTTAACGTTTAATAAGTACAGAATTTCATTCTTGCAAGGTGAAAAATGTTCTGGAGAGGGATGGTGGTGAAGTAATAATAATATTGCATAATAATGTACACACCACCGAACCGTATACTTAAGATGGTCAAAATGGGAAATTACGTTATGCGTACTTCATCACAACTTTAAAAACCAACCAGCTGTCATTTCTGAGCAGAGGGAAGGGAGGCCGACTCGCTTTGTCCTGGGCTTCTGAGCCCTGGGCTGCCGGTGAGGAGCTGACCGCTACTGCTGGCCGGGAGCTGATACACTTGACTTCCGGGCTAGGCTGGAGGGGTCTGATGCCACTCTGCTCTGCCTGCTGTCCACCCCTCTCTTCCGGGTGGAGCTGGCCTGCTCTCCCCTACCCATCCCTCAGGGAGGTGGCCACTGGGACAGCAGCTGGCAGGAACACCCCCAACCGGCATCTGATGCTCATTTCCTGCTGAGGGTGGAATCCTTGGCTGGCCTTCTCTGGAAGTGTCTGCCTCTTGGGGAGGTTTCCTCATCTCTCCAGACGGGATAAAAGCAGCACCTGCCCCACTGGCTGTCGTCCCCTGGCCGTCTATGCAGCCCTGTTTTCAGAGGATTTCCCTTGTGTTGGGGGCTCCGTGTAGGAAGCACTTGACCTCCTATCTCAACTCAGGGAAAGGGGAAGTGAGTGGTACGACCACAAAGGAGAAGGCAACTTTTCCCAACTCTTGGCTGCTGCCCAGGGTGAGGCCATGGAGAGGGAGCCCGGGCAGCCCGGGCATCCAGGGATGAAGTTGGCCGCCCAGCACCTGCCCTGTGAAGTGTCCGTCCTGTCTCTGCTGATCAGGATCTGGGGCTCTGATGGGTGGTGGGGTGTGTGGGCCTGACAACCCCCTCCCCCGGACACACACCCACAATGACCCAGAAAACTTCAGATTCTCCAGTGATTTCCCAATCTGTTTGGGGAGAGGAGAGGAGAGGAGGGCTGGCAGGAAAGTGTGGGGATTGCACAATGTGGCCACAGGAGGCAATGAGCCAGGACCCCTTGGCTCCCACCCTCCTGGCCCCTGTCTGGCTGGATGAACTTGGGGGAGTGGCCTTTCATCCCCACAGTCTGTTCACTAGGGAGGAAATGGAATGACCCTCCCAGCCCCGGGGCACTGTGGCTCTGTTGGCTCCTCTGCAATGGTCACCGCCCCCCCCACCACCAGGGACTTAGGGAAAGAGAGTGTGGAATCCGTCTTACTGCCATTTCCTGAGGTCCCCCCACAAGTGCCCCCCAGGGACAGGATCTATAGCCAAGCCCAAGCCTGGTACTTGACCACCACTCCCAAGGAGGAAGAGGAAGTTCTTAGTGCAAAGGGCACCCCCAGCTCCCCTCTACCCCACCTACTCCCTGACCTCAGAGATCTTTGCCCAGCTGGTACGGGGAGCAGGAATCCACACATTGGGGGAGAGAGACCAAGGGCAGAGGCAAACAAAAGGTTGGAAGGGGCAGAGGCTCTAGCAAGAAGTAAAAGGGAAGCTGGTGCCCAGCTGGGGAATTCCTCAATGACACCACTCTTTCCAGAAGGCAAGAATTCCTAAAACAAGAAATGGGGAAGGGGGTGAGGCGCTAATGGTTGCTCTTCACCAGCAACGCCCCCCCCCCCGCCCTCCCCCCCCCCCCCCCCGCTCCCCCAGACCCAGAGAGAGGGAGAAACTGGGTTTGGATGAGGAAACTGAGGCCCAGAAAGGGGCCTGCCCTGCCCAAGGCCGGTAAGGACAAGGCTGCACTGCGTGAGGATCAAGCCTGAGCTGCAGGGGTCTGGGCCTGGTGCCTCGGAAGACGTCCCGGCCCCACCCCAATCCCAGAAAGGGAAAGTGCCCCCGCGGGAGTCCGGCAGCACGGTGTGCAACCTCGGGCGACTTGGAGGTCACGTCACCTTTCTGAGCCGTTACCCCCTTTCGAGCCAGGCTTGTGAACGAGCGGATGCCAAGCCCCCAGCACGGTGCGCTGTGTCAGTAGCTGGCCAGCCCTGCGGCCCCCTTCCCCTCCCCGCCTCCTCCAGCAGCGCCGCCCCCCTGCCTCCCGGATACCCGGAGCGGGGACGCCCCAGAGGGGGCAACCCTCGCGCGGCCCAGGGAGTCAGGGTGGGACGGTCCCCGGGACCCCGCGGGGAGAGAGCTCGGGAGCCGGGGCGGGTGCTGGCTCTGTGACGCGGGACAGAGGTCCCGAGCCCCTTCCAGCCGGCCAATCAGAAGCCGTGGTCGGACAATGCCAGCGCCTGGCGGGTCCCCGTCCGCCCAGGGTGCGGTTCCCGCGCCCCCAAGCCGCGGCGACGCCCGGCCAGCCCCACCACCCCGCCCGGGCTGGTGCCAAGCAGTGCCGCCCCCACTCCCCTCGGCGGGGCGCGCGCGACTCGGGACTCGGGGACACTCGGGCCCGGCCCCCGCCCGCGGGGTTTCCGCGCCTGCCGCGGGCGGGGCAGGAGGGCGGGCGGGGGCGGGGGCGGGGTCTGCGACTATTTCAGGCGGCGCCGGGCTCTGCGGGGACAGCGGCGGCCCGGCCCGGACACAGTAAGTGACCTCCACCCGCGCAGCGTCTGTCCCCCGCCGCTCCGCGCGGCTGCCCGCCCGCCTCCGCCCCGGGTTCCCGGCCGATCCCCCGACGGAGCGGCCTGGGCACGTGCGGACCGAGGGGGCAGAAGGCTCCGAGGGCCCCAGGCCTCCGGCGGCCCCACTTCTAGGGAAACTGAGGCCCCTGGGCTGAGCGGCGGCGCGTCAGGGTGCAGGGGGCCCGGATTTGGTGCCCCCAGCCAAGAGCTCCGTCCTGCAAGAGGCAGGGGGGAGGAGTGTGGGGGCAAGGCGCAGGGGTCTCTGGTCCTTCTGCAGTAGGGAGGCTGAAGGCGGTGGGGCTGGCTGGCTTGTGTGACCTAGGCCAAGTCACTCTGCCTGCCTGGGTCTGGGTGTCCTCACTTGGGGGGATGGCTGTGCCCTCCGTCTCTGGGCCAGGACAGAGGAGCCAGGGACAGAGGCTGTGAGAAACTGTGGGCCTCAGCCCTGACCCAGAAAGGAGGTAAAGGGGTGTGCGGTGCCTGAGAAGAAGCTGGGAGGCCGGGATGGGGTGGGGGGGGGGAGGGTGCTGCTGGGCCACAGGCTGTGGTCACATGATATGACTGAGCCAGTCCCTTGTGTCAGCGTGCCTAGCCTAGAGCCCAGGCTTGAAGGGACGCCTTTCCTGCCCTCCTCCGCTCTACCCCAATGCTGAGGTTGGCTTGACAGACAAGGGGACACACGACAACCTCCCCTTCCTTACAAAGGCTGGCTGGGGGCCAGCACATGGCGGTGGGGTTTTGCCACTTCCTTCAGCAGCCCTGTGAGGTGGGGGTCGTCATCTTCATTTCACAGATGGGGAAACTGAGGCCGATGAAGGAAGGGAGTTATTGCCCACATGCTAGTGAGTGGTGCAGCTGATCCCCTAGCCCATTAACTTTCCACTGCACCAGCCGCCTCTGAAAATCAAGTCCCGGGACCGAGCCAAGGGGGCTGCTGCTTTCTCAAGGTGTGAGAAAGATTTTGTGTCATAGAGGCAAGGAGGCAGCGATGTCGTGTGGGGACCTGCAGGAGCCAGGTCTGGAGGTCAGATAGAGCCTAGCATGTGTGGGGACCGAGGAGGTGTGGGACAAGGAAGGGAGGGCAGAAGTGGGGCCTGGCCACTCAGGGTGGTGCCCAGTAGCCCCGGCCTGCTGGCCAGACCAGCTCCTGTGGGTGTGCAGTGTGACAACAGGACAGATTGGGAGAGGGCTGGGGCAGTGGGTGGGAAGGGCGGGAGAGCCTGGCGGCCTTGCACCTTGGCTTTGGGGCTCCCCGGAGCACCCCCTGCTTGGTCCTGGAGCGGAACCCTCAGCCCAAATGGCACAGGGAGACAGCTGAGGTCCAGCGGTGTTGGACTCTGCTGAGGGCACTTGGTGAAGCCACTTGGGAGAAACTCAGGCCATCTGCCCCCCCAAGCGGCTCTGGCCAAACTCAGGGGTTTGTGCTGAGGCCCTGGAGGGATGTGGGGGCGGGGGGTAGTTGGGCTGGTGAGGATGTAGCAGGGGCTGTGAAAAGGGTCTGACAGCCCTGATCCATGCCTGCTATGGGCTTGAGGCAAGGCATCTCCCTCCTTGCCTCAATTTCTCCTGGATGATGGATCATCCTATCTGCCTTGCAGAGTTGCCGCAGAGGTGAATCAAAGTCACCATGTTCTATGAGTCACAACTTGTCGTGTTTGCTCTTGGGTGGCGGGGCAGGCACCAGGGTGGTGGATCGCCCCAGTCATCAGGGAGGCCTGATCCTATCTGCTCCCCATTCCCAGCCCTGCCTTGCTCCCCTCTCCTGGGCTCAGCCATGTTCCCCTCCACCGGCCTTGCTCTGATAATGGTTACGGTGCTGGGGGGGGGGGGGGGAGGGTGGTGGTGCTGGGCACAAGGGGGTCCTGCCTCTCTGAATGCAGCCTGTGAGGCGGTGGGGGACAGGGAGGCAGGAGAACGCAGCACCCGGTGATCTGAGTTCCAGGCCCAGGCTGTTGACCGCAGGCACATTTCCCCGATTCAGTTCTGTGTGATGAGGACAATAAATCCCCTCCTTTAAGGGAATGAGGAAGAGGAGGGATGGGCACCTGGGGAGGGCGTGGGAAGTGGAGGCTTTTGTGGTGACAGTGTCACCGAATTTGGGACCGGCGGGGTAAAGCAAGAGCCAGGAAGCCTGGCTTCTGGTCTGAGTTGCTGGGTGACCTCAGATAGCTCGGTGCCTCGTCGGGCCCCTGGCCTCTGCTGGCGTGTGAAAGCCTCTCTGAGGTCCCTTCCCACCCCTGGAAGTTTGAGGGGCGCTACGCTTTCCAGACCTGAGCCCCAAAGCCAGGATGGCGGGTGGGGCTCTGCTCCCCTCATGGTCCCAGCAGGAGCAACAGCCATGTTTCTGCTCAGAGCATCCCTCTGGGACTCCACACAGACAAGAAGAACCAGGCAAGATGGAGCGGCCGCTGGTGCCGTGACCCTTGTGGACCTCAGTTCTTGCTCTGTGCAGAGGCGCAGCAGCCCGGGCTCTGCCTCCTCTCCCGGGGTCTCACGGGATGCAGGATGGCACTCGCACCCTCCGGTCCTTTCTCCTGGCCCAGGAGGATTCGCCGAAATGAAGTGAAGGCCCCCTCTGCCTGGGACACCTGGCACGCCCAGATTCCTCCCTGCCTCTGGTGATCTCGGGAGGGACTGGGCAGTACTGGAAGAGAAACCATAGGTGCTGAGAAACTGGTGTCCGGGGAGGGAGCTGAATTGTTCGTGCCGCTCTGGGCCGGGATCACCAGACCTGGAAGGTCACACGGTGAAAACAGGCCAAGCAGGCTCATGGCGGCCCCTGCGGATGTGTGCCGGGGCCTGTCTGCTGCAGCCGCTCTTACCTTCCCTCTCCCCTTGCCTGTTGCCCATCTGCAGGCCCGAGTCGGGGTGATGCTGAAGATGATGACCTTCTTCCAAGGCCTACCCGGCCAGCAGACTGTCCCAGGGGTTCCCGACCTCCCCACAAGCTCCCAGAAGTTGCCCCCCGCCTCAGAGGTGGAATCAGAGGCCTCCATGTCGGAGGCCTCTTCTGAGGACCTGGTGCCACCCCAGGAGGCCAAGGGAGCCCCGCACAGGGATGAGGAAGAGGCTACCAAGAAGAAGAAGAAGAAGAGGCCAAAAGGACTGGCCAACGTGTTCAGCGTCTTCACCAAAGGAAGGAAGAAGAAGGGTCAGCCCAGCTCGGCACAGCCAGAGGGCCAGCCCGAGTCCCAGCCTGAGCCGAGTGGCCCGCTGCCCACAGGTAGGCCGGGGCCCCGGGCGGCGTGGGTACCCGGGATCGGAGCCGGCGGGGGCGCCCCGGGCAGGGCTGGGGCGCACGCCGGCGAGCGGGGCGCGAGCGCGGGAGAGACGGGCTCGGCCCCCGCCGCGCCGGGAGGAGGCCGACCCGCTTCCGCCCGGGCCGGGGCGCGCGACGCCCCCTCCCGGGCGCCCGCTGACGGCGTGTCCCCGGCCCCGCAGCGGAGGAGCTCAAGGCGGACCTGGAGCGCGGGCGGCTGGAGGCGGCGCGGCCGCTGCTGGTGCTGGAGCGCGAGCTGCAGGCGGCGGCGGCGGCGGGCGGCGAGAGCGCGGAGGAGCTGGTGCGGCGCCAGAGCAAGGTGGAGGCGCTGTACGCGCTGCTGCGCCACCAGGTGCTCGGCCTGCTGCTGCGGCCGCTGGACGTGGCGCCCGAGCGGCTGCGCCAGGCGCTGGCGGTGCTGACGGAGCAGGAGCGCGAGGACCGCCGGGCGGCGGCGGCGGCGGCGGCGGCGGCGGCCGGGGGCTCCGGGGCGCTGGTGGCCGCGCGGCCCCGGCGCTGGCTGCAGCTGTGGCGGCGCGGCGTGGAGGAGGCGGCCGAGGAGCGCCTGGGCCGCCGGCCGGCCGCGGGCGCCGAGGGCCTCTCGGAGGCCGAGCGCACCTTTCTGCACATGGGCCGCACCATGAAGGAGGACCTGGAGGCCGTGGTGGAGCGACTGAAGCCGCTGTTCCCCGCCGAGGTGGACGTGGTGGCCGCCTACGCCGAGAGCTACCACCGGCACTTCGCGGCCCAGCTGGCGGCCATGGCGCAGTTCGAGCTGTGCGAGCGCGACACCTACATGCTGCTGGTCTGGGTGCAGAACCTCTACCCCAAGTGAGTGAGGAGGCCGCGCTGGGAGCGGTGCTCGGCGAGTCTCTGCCGTCTGTCTGGCCCCAGAGACTCAAAGGAGCAGGGCCCGCGCTGGGTCTGCTTTGCACTCGGAACCCTTCGTTTCCTGGCTTCAGCCACCTTCCACAGGTGGGGAAACTGAGCCGCCGAGAACGGCAGGGACTTCGTCATTCGTTCCTGAGCTCCCATCCTGAGGAGGGGGCCAGGTGGTGACCATCCAGGGCAGGGAGGGCGGTGGCAGAGGAGACCAGGGACCGTGGGAACCAGGAGCAGGGGCCCTGACCAGCCTGAGTCACTTGAGGGAGCCGTCCAGGAGGTGGTGGAGGAGGAGAAAGAGGAGGGAAGGGAGGGGGAACCAAATTCTGCCCGCGGCCGGAAGGGAGAGAGGCGGGCGGGGAGGGGACACGGCAGGCCTGGAAGAAACTGGAGAATGATGTCCCCGCAAAAGGAGTCATCTTCCACCGCCCAGAGGCTGAGCCCTGACACGTTCTGGCAGCTGTGCAGAGCTTGCCAGTGTTTGGATTTACCCGGCAGGCTATGGGGCACTCCCAGGGGTGCAGCAGGGCTGTGTGGCCATCGAGCCGGGTCACCCCGTGAGCCCACTGCAGAGCTGGGTTCTGGCCACTGAGGCCCAGGGCTCCCTGGGTGGGAGGCTGGCTCTGCTAACAGAGTGCCTCGGGGTGTCTCGGGTCTCCTCTGATTGACCCAGACTCTGCGGGGCCCTGAGCGCATCTGTCAGTTGTACAAGCAGGGTGAGGAAAGACTGGCAGCGCCGTGTGGAAAGGTCCAGGGCACGGAATGCCGGGGGCTCCTATGGGGGCTGACCCTGGTCCCCAGTGTGAAGCCTGCAGGAAGCCTGGAGGTATAGACAGCGTAAGCAGTGTCTGAGGGTCTCGGAGATAAATCTGGGTGGCCAGGGGTCTCAGCTGGTGCTGGTGTGTCGGCCTCCAGCAGGGGGCGAGAGGAAGGGCCCTGCGGGGGCAGTGGGCGAAGCAGCAGGGTGCAGGGAGATTGGCATAGGGCAGGAGCTGTGGGAGAGACAGGCCGGTCGTGAGCCAGTTTCTTCTTGCTTATCCTAACTCACCAGGAAACGCTGGGCACTTGCATCTCAACCTTCCTGTCCCAGTGACCTCAGGGCTTTTGGCCTGGGGGCCACTGGGGTCAGCGCAGCAGGAAAGTGAGGCCAGCTGAGTGGAGCCGTGGGGAGAGGGAGTCTCAGGAGGTGCCGTCGGGGCCTTTGTGGTCAGAGTGGCCAGAATGCAGGGAACAGAGGGACGCAGCCACATCCAGACAGGGGAGAGGGGCAAGTGTCCAGGCGGACAAAGGCCTCTGAGGAAGTGCCAGGGCTGGGCAGTCCCTGGGGACCCGGGGTCCCACACAGGCGCCACAGAATGAGTGGAGTAGCTGGGGTGGGGCAGCCCTTCCGGCCGGGACTGACCCACCCTTCGGGGGCAGCAGGGCCAACCTGGGGGTGGTGGAATAGGGCTGGCAGGATGCCCGAGGCCAGCAGTGAGGGGATGAGGTCGGGGCGAGGCCGAGAGCGAGTGGCTTGTCTCACAGCTGCCACCAAAGGAGCCGGGTTTTATCTGTATGAGACGGAGGCCTTGTGGCAGGGAGGAGGCCGGAGTTGGGTTCGAGAGGCAGTTCCGCCTGCCGGCTGGAGGAGGGATTGCTGGGGACGAGGGTGGGAGCCCGGAGGCTGGAGAGGACGCCTCTGCCATGACCCCGGGGAGAGCTGGTAGAGGCCGGGCATCAGGCGGGCTTCTGACCTGAGCCAAACTGGGCAGACAGAGACGGAGAAGCAGGGATGGGGGAGGGCGATCGAGTTCTGGGCCCGCCAGGAACTGAGGCTGCGAAGGCGGGCTCTCGCTCAGCGAGGCGCCGAGGGGGTGCAGGCTTCCTCATGCTAGCCCCCCTTTGCCTGCAGTGACATCATCAACAGTCCGAAGCTGGCCGGGGAGCTGCAGAGACTCAGGCTTGGGAGCCTCCTGCCCCCCAGGCAGATCCGGCTGCTGGAGGCCACGTTCCTGTCCAATGAGATGGTGAGTCCAGCGCCAGGGCGGGGGTGGCGAGGGGGGGGGGGCAGGAAGGAAGCTAGGGGAGGCTCGGAGACAGGACGCAGGCAAGGAGCTTGACAGGGACTCTTCCACGTGGGCAGGGTGATGGGGCTCCGTGCTACCCTAACCTGCCTCTCCTCCCCACAGACCAGTGTGAAGGAGTTGATGGCCCGTGCCCTGGAGCTAGAGTGTCAGCGCTGGGCCCGGGATGTGGCTCCCCAGAGGCTGGACAGCCACTGCCACAGCGAGCTGGCCATTGACATCATCCAGGTAGCACAGCCGGCCCCTCGTGCTCTCGTACAGGCTGCGTGCAAGAAGCCGTGCACCGTGCGGGGCCCACACCCATGGGATCCCTGCGTGTGCACACGCACGTGTCCACTCCGAGCACCACCCGCCCCTTGTTCCCGCATGTTCCCCGGTCCTGGTCCAGGTGGGCTCTCGCTCAGCTCTCCCCTCACCCCTGCAGATCGTCTCCCAGGGCCAGGCCAAGGCCGAGAGCATCACCCTTGACCTGGGCACGCAGATAAAGCAGATGCTGCTCCTGGAGCTGGCCACATTCCTGAGGAGGTGGGTGTGTGGTGGGGGGGGGGGGGTCTGCCTAGCCACTCCTCTCAGAGCCGTCTCTCCTCCCTTGTGGCCCAGGTGGGTATCCCTTTCCTGCCTCTGGGGTGTCTGTCACTATAAGCAGGAGTCCTTTCTGCCCCCACACCTCCCCCGGGACCCCTGAGCGCCTCAGGTGATCTGACCACCCACCCCCTCCCACTCAGCAAGAAGCTCTCAGCACTGCAGCCTCCAGCTGCAAAGAGGACCCCCCCCCCCCCCCATGAGGCTGCTGGCCTCCTTTCTGGTGGCGCGCCGGGTCTCCAGCCCTGCATTTCTCTTGGCTGCTCCCCACCCCTCACCCCCTCTCTAGTCCTCCAGCTATAGAGGGATCTGGGGGGAGGAGTGGGGGCAGCGGGAGCCTTGACCCCACTGGCTTTAGCGTGTGAAGCCGGTTCCGTGATGCTCGGGGGCCAGCAGCCCCTCCCTGGACTGCAGGGAGCCTGTCAACCGGAAAAGCACTCTGTAGACCCAGGGAGGCTGCTGGGCTGGCCGGAGGCTGCTATTGTCCCGGTGTTTGTGCGGGTCCGGCATGTGCCCCTTCCGGTTTCAACAGCTACCAGCGAGCCTTTGATGAATTTCTGGAGAGAGGCAAGCAGCTGAGAAATTACAGGGCCAATGTCATTGCCAATATCAACAACTGCCTGTCCTTCCGGTAAGGGCGCTAGGAGGGGTTTGTGGGAGCGGGAATCACTGGGCCTGCCAGCCTATTGGAGGGAAGGGCAGCTGGAAGGGGGAGAGGAGTTGCAGGGTTCGGGAGGGGGTGGAGGGTGCAGCATAAGCGAAGATGTGGAATTCGAACGAGCATGGCCTGTGAGTTGATCGGGGTCTGTAGGGGCAGCGGCAGCAACGTTTATCAAGTGCTGGTGGGCCAGCACTCCTGCGGAGGATTTATTTCTTATTTTATTCTCATGACACCCTTGTGAAGTAGGCGCAGTGGTTACATCTGTGAAGCAGATGTGGGTTAAGAGCATGTGGTGCAGGTGTTTCCAGGGGCTGAGAAGGGCTGGGTGCTGCCTGGGGCGCAGAGATGGGTTGACTTGGACTTGCTTCCACAGGGAATGGGGAGTCACAGAAGGTTCTAAAGTGAAAAGGTGGTTTAGGAAGGTTTGCCGAGGGCATTGGGCTCTCTGGGTATGGGGCTGTAGGTTGACCTCCCTGCCTCCATCCATGTCCTTCCAGGACAGCCATGCAGCAGAAATGGCAGACACAAGACCTCCCCGGCCACCTGCTGGGCCCCCTGAGTGAGCTCAAGAGTCATGGCTTTGACACCCTGCTCCAGAGCCTGTTCGGGGACCTGAAGGTAGAGGGAGCCCCCCGCCCTGGGATGCACGCTGAGCTTAGCATTGGAGGGGGGCACAGAGGGGGCCCGGGAGGGGAGGAAGGGCAGAAGCCAGTGCCTGGCACTTGTGCGGCCAGCTTTGAGGCCCATGCTGCCCAGGCGATGGGGGCCATGGAGGGCTTTGACCTCGTCCCCACCACTTCAGCCCGGACTTGGTCTCAGAGGGGTTGCCCAGGGCTGGGAGCACGCAGAAAAGCTTTAGTGCCCCTCCCCACATCAAGACCCCGTCCTGAGCCTGCACGCTTTTTCTCCAGCTCCCCCATACCCACCTGCCCATGCCGTGTCCCCATGCCCGACTCCCAGCTGTGATGCCCAGAGCCTTTGATGGCCACTGCCTCATCTGTTCTGGGCCAAAAAATACACAGAAAGCCCTTGGCTCCCATAGCAGAGGACGAGGCAAGGGTCCCTGGAAATGAAGAGGAGGGTTCCCTGCCTGCTTTCTGTGGGAGCCCGCCTTGTCCCTGCTGCTCAGGACAGGCGGCCATGAGTGGCCAGCCAGTGGTGAAGGCCGGGCAGTGACCCTGGGTGACTTGGCACAGGTCTTTAGAGGCTCAGCCAAGCACAAACCCTTGTTTATGCAGGAATTTATTTATTTCAGAGGGGGCGGTGGAAAAGGCCCCAAGGCAGACAGATGGTTGTCCTGGCTCCAGAGCTGCAGCTGGATGACCTTGGAGAAGGGTACACGGACCCTGTCTCCACTTCCCGTCTGTGAACGGGGACTTGAGTTCCCTGGGGAGTCCTCGAGACCCCCTTGCCCCTGCACTGGGCCCTGTGTGTCCGCGTGCGTGTGTCTGCGGCTGGTGGCCCTTCCTCTGTAGGGCGTGACCAGACATCCTGCCTCTCTCCTGTCACAGCCGCTGTTTAAGAGGTTTACACAGACCCGCTGGGCCGCCCCCGCGCAGACCCTGGAGGAAATCATCTCCACCGTGGGCGAGAGGCTGCCTGAGTTTTCAGAACTGCATGACTGTTTCCGGGAGGTGAGGAGGTGCCGGGCTGATGGCTGGGCCCGGCGGGGAGGGGCGGGAGGGACAGTCTGGACACACGCTATCGTGCATATACATACTCAGAAAACACATGCACACACACACATGCACACGTACCACTCTTTTGCTTGGCCTCTGCCCCTCCCCGGACTCCTGGCTTCAAGGCTTCGAGGGAAGGTGGTGAGCTCCCCACCGGTGATGGCTCACGCGTCCCCGCCTGCTCGCCTCCCAGGAGCTCATGGAGATTGTACACCTGCACCTGGTGAAGGAGTACATCGTCCGCCTCAGCAAGCGGAGCCTGGTCCTCAAGTCCGCGGAGCAGCAGCAGCAACTGGCGGGTCACATCCTGGCCAATGCCGAGCTCATCCAGCGTTTCTGCACTCAGAACGTAAGCTCCCGTCTACCCTTCCCAAGCGCCACTGGGATGGGCGGCCCCTCCCCCCAAGTCCGTTCAGGGCCAGGCACGACCCCAGGCCACTCCAAACCCGATCGGTTCTGACCTGAACTTCTCTGAGCCCTTGGGTGCCTTTTGGGGAAGGGGCAGCCTACCTCCAACCACACCTGTGCCTGCAGGGCTCCCCAGCGACCTGGCTGCATCACGCCCTCCCCAAGCTTGCCGAGATCATTCGCCTGCAAGACCCCAGTGCCATCAAGATTGAGGTGGCCACTTATGCGGCCTGGTACCCTGACTTCAGGTGAGAAACAAGGGCGCCACGGGACCTGGGCAGTCAGCATGGCCCTGCTGGACCCGGTCGGAGCCTGGTAGGGCCGGAGTCGGTCCCTGCAGGGCTGGTAGAGCTCAGATACTGGCCTTGAGGATGCAGTCCCAGCAGTTAGCCTGTGCAGAGGGCTGACTGTGTGCCCGACGCTGCCAGGACCTTTACAGCAGCTCATGCGTCTGAAGCTCACTGACCACCTTATGATGCTGGTGAGGTCTGGAGAGCTTAAGGAACTTGTCTAAGGTGACACAGCTGGTCAGTGGTAAAGCCAAGATGGCAAAGCCAGGTAGTCTGGCTCCACAGTCCATGGTTCTAGCCTAATAAGATACTGCCCTCAGAGGGGAAACTGAGACCAGAGAGACTAGGGACCTGCTAGAGGCCATGGCAAGTCAGGAGTGAAGCTGGGGTCCACCGCTGAGGTCATCCTAGGGATCCTCAGAGTGGAGGTGCAGCCCCCCGCTGCCTGAAGGTCTGGTGAAGTAGGGCAGTTTTTTCTCTAGGCTGAGTCCTCTGACATGACAGGGAAAGTTTGCACAGTCTTGAGTTGGAGTGCTTAGCCTAGTCCAGCCTAGTCTAGTCTCTGGCTGATCCACTCCATCCATCCACCTACCTGTCTACTTATCTATACGCTCATCCATCCATCCATCCATCCATCCATCCATTTATCCATTCACTCATCAACCCATCCACCCATCCATCCATTCACTCATCAACCCATCCACCCATCCATCCATTCACTCATCAACCCATCCACCCATCCATCCATCCATCCATCCATCCAGTCATCCAACCAATCAATTATCCATCCATCCATCCATCCATCCATCCATCCATCCATCCAAACACCCATCTACATGTCTACTCATTTACCCATCTGTGTAGCTATCCAGCCATCCGCTCATCCACCCTTCTACCTATCTCCAACTGTCTAACCTTCTGCCTACTCATTCATCCATCCATCCATTTAGCTACCTGTTCATCTACCCGTCTACGTCTACCCATGCATCCATTCATCCCATCCATCTTCCCCCTTACCTACCTATCCATCCACTCATCCGCTTACCCGTCCATCCACCCACCCATACAAACACCAATATACTCATCTACCCATCCATCGAGGTATCCATCCATTTGATCAGTCACCTGTCTACCTATCCAACAATCCATCTACCTCCCCACCCACTCATTCATCCATTTATCCATTCACCTACCTAGTCATCCATCCGTCTACTCATCCATCCATTCACTGATCTGCCTATCCATCCATTTATCCATCTACCCATCCATCTACTCACCAACCCACTTACCCATCCCCTCATCCATCCATCCCCTCATCCATCTACCCACCTGTCCCCCATCCATCCATCTATCCATCTACCCACCCACCCACATGTCCATCCATCTACCCATCCATCCTCCCTTGCTCCCTCCATCTACCCATTATTGAGTGGTGTCCTGCTTAGTGCCAAACTCTGTTCTCGCTATATGCGTTACTTCTGCAATGAAGTAGAAGACAGAACAGTCTCAGTCCTCCCTCGTGTAGGTTGCAGCGTGATGAGAGTCATAATGAAGTGATCAGGCACAGAAATAAACTTATGAGCTGTAAGGATGGTTTAAGCAAGGTTGTGAATGACAGGAGGTGCTGACTTTAGAGATGGGAAATCTTGGGGGAGGTGACATTTTAGCTGAGACCCGAAGAGTAAGGAGCCGCTCACCTCCAGAGTGTGGGGAAGAATATTTCAGGAGGAACAGCCAGTGCAGAGGTCTGAGGTGGGCAGGGGTTCGGTGCACTCCAGGGAAGGACAGGTGTCCAGGGTCCTGGAGTACAGCGGGCAAAGGATCGAGTGAGTCCCCCTCATGGGCAGGGGCTTGGCTGCGGGGCCCTGTGGCTTGGGCCAGGTGTCTGGGGAGCTGGAAAGAGGGGTGAGCAGGGGTGTTGGTGACTAGACTGGACTGACAGGATGCTTTCCTTGCCAGCAAAGGCCACTTGAGTGCCATCTTGGCCATCAAGGGAAACCTATCGAGCAGTGAGGTCAAGAGCATCCGAAGCATCCTGGACGTCAGCACGGGGACACATGAGCCCTTCAAGTCCCTATTTTCGCTTATAAAAGTTGGTTAGCTTTTCCTGCCACCTGACCTGCTTGTGAGCATACAGTGAGCATCGGGCACCACCCCGCTTGGTGGGCAGCCACCCACTTGGGGGCTGTTCAGACCAGCCCCCGCTTCTTGGCCCCTCGACAGGCTTCCGGCCTACTGCTGCTGCTTCTGCCCAGCCTTGGCTAAGGCACAAACCCCTGGGCAGCTAGAATTGGATAGGCCCCGATTTGTTTACTGGTCCAGCTGGGGGCGGGACACCCAGTGTGGGGAGCTGCATGGAGCTGGGCTCAGCACGTCTATGGACTCGAAGGCAGAATTGGAAAGGCAAGGAGGCAAAAATGAACTCTTATCCAGGGCCTCGGCCTCCTGGGTCCTCCATGCACTGACAGGGGTGCCTCCATGGGTCCTCCTGGAAGTCAGCTTGAGGTCTGGACAGGGCAAGCCTGACCTCTGACCCCTTGGCCTCTGTATCAGTGTCCCTGTTGCTGCTGGAACACATTTCCACAAACGTGGCAGTTTCAGTTGGGACTTATCCTTCAGTTCCGGAGGTTAGAAGTCTGACACAGGTCTCATGGGCTACAACCAAGATCTCAGCAGGGTGGACTCCTTCTGGAGGCTCTGGAGGGGATTTCGTTGCTTTTCCCAGTTTTTAGAGGCTGCCTGAATATCGTGGCCCGTGGCTGCCTTCCATCTTGAAAGCCAGCAGTGGCCAGTCAAACCTTTTTCACATCACAGACCTGAGACCTTCTCTCCTGCCTCTGCTCCCGTCTTCCAGCTTTAAGGACCCTTTTGATTACCTTTGGCCCACCTAGATAATCTGGGATCATCCCCATTTTAAGGTTAGCTGATTAGCAGCCATAATTCCTTAATTATGTCAGGTCCCTTGGCCGTGGACCCTGACATAATCACAGCTCCAGGAGTCAGGACGTGGGCATCTCTGGGGTGGGGGGGGGGGCACTATTTTGCCCACTGCAGCCTTCATGCATCCCTGCCCTGTAGGGCACCTTATCCTACCCCTCTGTCACCACCCCCCCCCCCCCCCAGGCCTCTGCCCACCCACAAGGCCCTCCAGCTCAGCCAGTGCAGTTCAGACTTAGGCACGCCTCAGCCGCGTGCCTCTGACAGTACTGAGCTGAGGTTTGTCCCCTCTTTCCAGGTACTGTGGCCAGGAGCTGGCCTGTGTAAATGGTGCACAAAGGCCTTTGTACATTTGTAGGAGTTAGTGTGTGTTAATAATGTCATTAATATTATTTTTGATAGTACTGCTTTTGTATGTATGTACTCAGGACATGGTCCGGATTTTTATAGCTTAATATAAAAAACTGATTTCAGACGTGGCTTGGAGTGATTTATTTGGGGAGCAGGAATGAGGGGCAGCAATGGCTTTCTTAGCCTCCGGGGGCCTGGGAAAAGCCCGTCTCCCAGGCTCTGGGTCAGACCCCCAATGTGTCCGATCCTACAGCGCCCCTCCCCCTTCTCACCCATAAGCATGAGCTTTGGAAGGGTCTGCCTGTGGGGCATGACCAGTCACTTCACTCTCTCGTGCCTCAGGTTCCTTACCTGTAAATAGAGGACCATAAGCCAGTTTGACCTCCCCACTGTCCTTCTGAGGATGCAGGGGTAGGCAGTGGACCCCAGACAGTCATGTCAGCCCCATCCGTAGGCCTCTGTGGGGACTCACCCTTATATTTCTGGAACCGATCTCACAAAGCTGCAGCTGTGATCAGGGGAGCCCCACAATCTACCTTCAGAGATGGCCCCAGCTCACCTGGACACCAGTTCACCTGGCCCAGGATTTGGGGAGGGGCAGAGTCCCTGGGACCAGGATCCCCTCCATTCCACATAGCTGAGGGGGGGTCCCCAAGGGAGCCATGTGTGGAGTCTGGGGCCCCTTGGGTGAATTCCAGAGGAGGGGAGAGGGGCCTGTGGAGGTGGGAATGGGATGGGATGGAGCCAGACTCTCAGTGGGGAGCAAGGAGGGAGGGGGACAGTGGCCCCTGGACATCCTACTCCCCAGAGCTGGGGCCGCAGGTCCACGCCACGCAGGTTGAGGGTGGGTTGGAACCTTGCTGCTCCCACAGAGCACGGGGTGGGAGGGGGGCAGGGGGTCCTGGGACCAGCGCGCCTGCCCCCCACTGGATAGGGCCTGCGGGGAGCTATGGCACCGGCACCCGGGACAAGCTGGAAACGTCAAATCCCTTGGGCCAGGCCGACCTGATGGACCTAAAAGCCCAGGCTGCGGCTGGGATGGGTGGGGGTCCTCAACACGGAGCTCCCCGCCCCGCCCCAATGCGCCCCTGCACCCCCCCCCCCCCCCCGCCTCCAGGAAGCAGAACTCCAGGAGGAATGAGGAAGAAGAGGCACAAGGGGTGGGGAAGGGACCAAGTCGCTGGCCCTGGCTACCACCAAGGGTTCCACTTCAGGAACTTCCCCATCCCGCAGGAAAATCCCCTTAAGGGAAGAATTTGACCCTAGTGGTGGAGTGAGTCACCAGGCTCAGGGCACAGAGGGGCGGCCTGGACAGGGGGCCTTCTGTGGCCACCTGCTCTCAGCTGTACATGGACATGGGGCCCCGTGTGAACGGGGAGTGAGGGGCACAGCATTGATGGGGCCCTCCACCCCTCCCCCATCCCTGCTGGGGGCGGAGCAGCGGGGAGAGCTGGCCAAGGCCGCCCAGAAGGGCTGACATTCCCTGAGGCCCATGAGAAACACAGAGCCAGTAAATAAACAGTTCAGGTCCAAGTACAGTGGGGTGATGGGTGGGAGTGACTCAGTAGAGATTAAAGCAGGCCGGGGGGGAGTGCTCACGCAGGAGGCGATACTTGGTTTGGGACCCCAAACTTGGCAAGGCCACTTACACAGTCCTCGACAGAGCAGTGCAGGGGAGGGGAGCAGCCCGGCAAAGGACGTGGGGTGGGGGCGGGAGCGGGGTGCTGGCAGGGTTCCAGTTCTAGGAGGAGCTCCAGGGTTGGGTGGTGAAGGTAGGAGGTGGAGCGGATCCCCCCGGAGAGGCAGACGAGGGTCCGAGAACCTTAGCTAGGCCTGGGAGTTGGGGTTCACGAGGAAAGCACTGAGGGTTTTGAAGAGGCAGTTGGGACTGATGTGATGTAGGACTTGGAAAGACCTCTCTGGCTGCTGCATGGACACTGGAGGGCCGAGGGGAGGCCAGGAGACCCCTTAAGGGGTGTGGGGTTGCCTGGGGGAGAGATGATGTTGTCAGTGAGGGCTGCAGTGTGAAGGGAGACAGGGCTGGCTCTGGGGTGGCGTGTGAGACGAGCAAGTCCCCGAACCGTTGAAAAGACACTGACTCCGACATATGGACCATGGTGCCACCTCCCAAATGAGGAAGGCCTGAAGGGGAGAGTGGGGAGGCCCCAGGAGAGACATCTGGGGGGTTAAGTTTGAGAGGTCTGCAGAAAGAGTATGTCTCATAAGATTGTCGAAAGCATGCGAGGCCGACAGCCATCAGGTGCTCTCACCCCCTACTCTGGGAGGGCGATTTGACACCCTCATGGAGGGCCATTTGAGAATATCAGTCAACTCAACAAAAACTCTCTGAACCAATCATTCCCCTTCCAGCAATGTAGCTTTTTTTTTTTTTAAGAGAGAGAGAAAGATAAAGGGGGGGAGGGGCAGAGAGAGAGAGAAAGAGACAGAATCCCAAGCAGGCTCCATGCTCAGTGAGGAGCCCACCGTGGGCCTCGATCCCTAGGATCTTGACCCGAGCCGATCTCAAGAGTCGGTTGCCCAACACACTGAGCCACCCGGGCACCCCCTTCCAGGAATGTATCTTATCCATGTTGGAAACTCCTTACATGTCCATCAGTAACCCCAGGCAGATAATTGCAGTGCACCAAACAATGGAGTACTATACAGCCATAAAAAGGAAGTTCTCTCTGTCCTGATGTGGAACTGTTCCAATATATAATGTCAAGGAGAAAAAAAGCACACTGCATAACAATTTGTGGTATGTTACCTCCAAATAAACAAACGTGGGAAAAGGTATCTATAGAATCTTACATCGACCTACCATACGTATATGCATATGCATATACATATGCATATGTATTATATTCATTTGCATTTGCCTACGTGTGCATTGAGGCAGCCTGGAGGAATAATATGCCAGGAACTAATGAGAGTGGTTACTTGTGAGTGTGTGAGCACACAGGTGTGTGTCTGCACACCGGAAACGGGGAGGGGAGAGCAGGAGGCAGGAAGGTGATGGGGAGGGAGATGGGGAAGCAGATATTTCACTGTATATCCTGTTTAAAATTTTTATTACTGAACCACATGAACGTGTTACACATCAACATGTTATAATATGACATTTAACTGAGAAACGCAAGCCAGCGTGGCTGGAGGTTTGAGGGGAGACTAAATGAGACCTGGGGTCTCAGGTGTGAGGCTGTCCAGCAATGTCAAGTGCCCTCTGAAGTGTGTTCAGCAGCAGCCTGAGACCTCCTCCAGCCAAGTTCAGTACTCAGGTGCCCGCCCGGAGTCCCAGAGTTGCATTTAACTGAGAACAGGGCTTTGGTCAGACGGTCGCACCAGGGGATGAGCACAGCTGTGGCGTTGAGGAGGGCTCCCTGGGGAGGTCATGGCCTTGGCCCTGGGGGCTGGGGGAAAGTGGGAGGGGCTGTGATATCAGGCTGGGTCAGAGGGGGGTGGAGCCAAGGGCTGGGGTGAAGTCACAGGAGGAAGGGAGTGATGGGAAGAGGGCTCTCCGGTCACAGAGGAGGACCCTTACAATTGAGGTCGTGGCAGGGTTGCTGGTGAGGACGCCCCCGGGGGCATGACCTTGAGAGAGTGTGGCTGACGTTGGCGGTGTCGAGGGCTCAAGGAACAGGAGGCAACCGGTGGGTACAGAAGCCCCCAAGAACATTGACGAAATCACGGAAGGGATAATGGGCGGGGGCTGCTGTCCTCTTGAGGGTGCCACGGAGGGACCCAGCGGTGAGCAGAGGACAGCGGCGGGGAGGACAGGGGAGCCCGCAAGCTTGCCAGCGGCAGGGGGCACGATCAGCTTTAGCCCCCCGGCATCTGTCCCTCACCCTAGGGCAGCAGACAGTCCTCAGCTGAGCGGACGCATTGGGCTTGTGACGGATCACGACGCCAGAGCTCGGGCTGGAAGGCTGAGCCTGTGGAAGGAGCGGTGCCTTCTTGTGGGTGGTGCTGACAGTGGACCTGAGGACTGCGGGGGAGTCAGGTGGCCGGTGCTCCCTAAGGACAGTTACTGTCCCTGCAGAGACACCCTGAGGGCCTGGGGTTTGTCAGGGGCAACTAGCCCGGGAGGCGAACCTGGGCTTGTTCACAGACCGCCAGAAGGTTCTAGTAGCAAGTGAAGACGAGCCTGGGTGCACAAGTGCGTCTCCAGCTTCTGCTCGTGTCACGTTTGCTCATGCCCCCGTGGTCAAAGCCAGTCACTCGACCAGGTCCAGATTCAAGGGAAGGACTAGGTGCCCTTCTGATGGGAGGGACTGGAGCGCGTGGTGGCATCTCCTCCAATCTGTGTTGTGACTGCAAGTACTACACTCCCCCTCGTGAAACTCAGGCTCCGGCCGTCCTCAGGTCTCCCAGGCTCCTCCAGTTATGGGTCAGACGGACCAGGCGTGCGGGACCGAACGGTGACGGGCTTCTCACGCGTGTTCCTTGGGTCAGCAACTCCAGACCCACACGCCGTGAACTAAGAGGACAAGTCAGTTGCCAGACACACTCGGTGGTGGGCCCAGGGACAGGACGGCCACCGCTGGCGGCATCACTCAGAAGAGGAGGGGCAGGAGACGAGGGCCGGTCTCCTCCGCAGCCCTAGACTCCCCGGCTTTGCCCTCCGACGGGCCTTCCTTTGCCTTTTTTTTCGTTTTTAATTTTTTAATGTTTATTTATCTTTGCGAGAGAGAGAGAGAGAGTGAGTGAGGGGCACGGAGGAGCAGAGAGACAGTGAGACACAGAATCCGAAACAGGCTCTGAGCTGTCAGCACAGAGTCTGACACGGGGCTCGAACTCACGAACCATGAGATCATGACCTGAGCCAAAGTCGGATGCTTAACCGACTGAGCCACCCGGGCACCCCGGGCCTTCCTTTGCCTTAATGCACGGCCTGTTTGGTAGCTGAGCAATTTCCTCAGTCTTTCTATCGTTCAGGGTCCAACCAAGAGGAGGAAACCCCCCCGCTCACTGGAACAGGGGACGCTTAAAGAAGGACTGTGGCAGGGGGTTGGGGTAACAAGGGGTTGGCTACGGAGGGTGAGGGGAACTCTAAAAATGCAGGAACAGCAGACATGTGGCCGCCACCCCAGAGCGGAGGCAGAGCTCCAAGGAAGGAGCAACTCCGGAAGAGTCTCCTCACCCCCCAAACCCGCACTGGGATCCGGTCAGGCCTCATTGGATGCAGCCTTGGTGAAGTTCACGGAGGTCTTCTGCCAGCAGAACTAGCTGGAAAGCCACTCCCTGGGATGCCAGGTAAGCCACGCGCAGGCAAGTGCTGTGCCCGGGACTTGCTGCAAAGCCCCGTGAGGAAGTGGTAGAAAAAGAAGTCCCTGGGGAGGTGTGGCCGGTGCCAGCCCACGGCCACGAGTGATCTGGAAGAAAACCCCCTCCCTCCATTGCTGTCCCTCCAGTGCCCTCTACTGACAAAGTTTAGCACTCTGCCAGCGCGCAAGGCAGAAAAGTTCCAGAATGCCCAAGAGACCGATGAAAGATGAGCTTGGGGCTCAGTTTCCAGACACGCTCCTCTACGCGCGTTTGACCTATGTGAAAGCGCCCAGCAAACACAATACATCTTCCTACAAGTGAAGCCCCTCCACGATGCGGAGACGCAGTCCCAAGAGTAACCACCTGTCCCTGGGGGTGTCCGTAACTCCTCAGGTCAGGTCCATGGCTGTCCCGTTACCTACAGACTCACTTGCACAGTTAACCTCTGACGCGTTGCACCCACGGGGAAAATGTCAAGGGGAGGAGGGCGGGAATGGTCAGCATGGGCGAACAGGCACGTTGAACAAGCAAAGAACACAAAGCAAAGCTGCCGCAGCCCCTGTTTCTGGGACCCTCCTCGTCCCAGAACTCCCCCCTCAGCCAGAGCCTCAGGAGTCGGGGATCTTTACTCGATGAGATGGCCTGGACCTTCATGCCCGAAGGGTCTGAGTCCCCAGTTACACTGTCTTCTGTGCGGGGGAGGGGGTAGCCTTCCATGAACCTTTCCGGACAGTAACTTGAAGACATATGGAGAAATAAAGATCTCGATAAAGGCAAATAATGGGCAATTTTAAAAGCTAGTATTGTTGTAACAATGGCTTATAACTGTAAATTTGCTTATTTTCTGTGTGATTTAAAACAATTACCAGTGTAAAAGCTAGTATTACTGTAACTTGGTTTGCAGTTCCAAGTCTTGTTTTCTACATAATTTAGGACACTAATGTCTTTAAAAGAATTATTAGTTTATGTTTTTGAGAATGCAAGTGTAAGTGCCTGGCATTACGCTTTTGATTGCTGAGACATTCATTTCAAAAGACACCATTTTTTGAAGTTTATTCATTTACTTTGAAAGAGAGAGAGAGCGTGCATAGGGGAGGGGTAGAGAGACAGAAGGAGAGAGAGAATTCCAAGCACGCTCCATGCTGTCAGCACAGAGCCCAATACGGGGCTCAGTCCCACAAACCGTGAGATCATGACTTGAGCTGAGATCAAGAGTTGGACGCTTAACCAACTGAGCCACCCAGACGCCCCAAGACACTCATTTTGAATAAATATATTGCCAGCTATAAGACACAGCATAACAACCAGATAAGGAATGAGGCCACCTACACCCATGAAGTGTCCCTTGTGGAAAACTGTGGGCACCTAGATAGCTGACCACTTGATTGGCCCTACCTCCACCCTCCCCCACCTTAATTCCCACTCCTATGCTTCAAATTAGCCAATACTGAGTGACCCCACAAAATCCCAGACACCCCACCCTGGGACCCTGATAGAGGCAGAGTCCCAGGTCCACATTCTCTCTCCCTCTCTCTGTCTCCCCATGACCTCACTTTTTGGCCCTCGGGTATGCCGTGTACCATCCAGAACGTGTAATAAAGGTTTCATGATTTTTTTTTTCTCAACTGCATCCTGGGATCACAATAAGAAATCCAGGGCTGGCCCAGCTATATAATTTGCCCCCTCAAGGGAGATGTCTGCGGGGCTCTCTGTGAGCAATACTGGTCTGGGCCAGTGCCCCAGACGTTCCTAGCTGAGGGGATTACCATCGGTGCTGGGACTGACACCACAATGTATAAGGATGCAATTTTGTGATATCAGTAACCAAAGAGGTGGGGACAGAACTGTAAAGGAGCAACATTTCTGTATGTTATTGAAGTTATGCTGGTATAAATTCAAATCAGGGCGTTATAACCTTAGGACGTTAAATGTAATCCTTACGGCAATCACAAGGAACATAGCTATGGAATATACACAAAAAGAATTTAAACATTTCACTACAAAAAAAAAAATCACCTACCACTCTTGTTAAACTTTTCCAAAAAAAAGTTGAAGAAGAGGGAACACTTCCTAACCCATTTAGTGAGGCTAGCATAACCCTGATGCCAAAGCCAGACAGACACCACAGGAAATTACAGACCAGTATTCCTTATAAACATTGATGCAAACATCCTCAACAAAATATTACAAACCAAATTCAGCAGCACATTAAAAAGATCGTGCACATGACCAAATAGGATTTATTACTGGAACGCAAGGGTGGTTTGACAAATGCAAATCAATCAGTGTAGTACACCACAGCAACAAATGAAGTTAAAAAAACAACATGATCATCTCAACTGATGCAGAAAAAGCATTGGACAAAATTCCTCACCCTTTCATGATAAAACACTCATCAAAATAACAATAGAAGGAAAATACCTCAACATAATAAAAGCCATATGTAAAAACTCCACAGAAAACATCATACCCAATGGTGAAAGACTGAAAGCTTTTCCTTCAAAATCAGGAACACCGTAAGGATGCCTATTTTCACTACCTTTCTTCAACATAGTATTGGAAGTCCTAGCCAGATCAATTGGCAAGAAAAATAAATAAAAGGCATCCTAATTGGAAAACACTTAAGAATTAACTAGTGGCAGGGGTGGTGGTGGTGGTCAAAGATTTGCACAATGTAAACTACAAGAGTTGGCCAAAATAAAGAAGACATAAATAAATGGAAGCACAATGATGTTCACGGAAGACTTAATATTGTCAAAATGTCAGTACTACCCAAAGTAATCTACAGATTCTATTATCTGCAGAAATAGAAAAAAAAAAAACACATTCTAAAATTCACATGGAATTTCAAGGGACACTGAATAGTCAAAAAAATTTTGAAAAAGAAGCACAAAACTGGAGGACTCACACTTACCGATTTCAAAACTACTACAGAACTACAGTAATCAAAACAGTGTCGTTTTGGCATGAAGATAGGCAAAGACCAATGGAATAGAACGCAGAGCTCAGATATAAACCCTCACATATATCATCAAATGATTTTTTTAAGTTTTTTTTTTTAGTACCCTCTACATCTAATGTGGGGCTCAAACTCACAACCCTGAGATCAAGAGCTGCTTGTTCTCCACTGAGCTAGCCAGGCACCCCTCATCAAATGATTCTTAATAAGGGTTTCAAGACCATTAAATGGGGGAAAAGACAGTCTTCTCAACAAATGGTGCTGGGGAAACTGGATATCTACATGCAAAAGACTGAATTTGTACCCTTACCTCACACCATATACAAAAACTAACTCGAAATGGATCAAAGACCTAAATGATAGACCTAAAACTATCAAACTCTTAGAGGAAAACATAGATCAAAAGCTGTACAACATTGGAATTGCCAGTGATTTCTTGGATGTGACACTAAAGGAACAGGTAACAAAATAAGATATCTACAAAGTGGACTTCATGAAAACTTAAAAAATGTGTGCATTAAAAGACACAATCCACAGAATAAAAATGCAGCCCAAAGAATAGGAGAAAATATTTACGGATCACAGATCTGATAAAGGATTAATAGCCACAATATGTAGGAAACTTCTAAAACTCAATAATAATAATAATAATGAAACACAACCATTTGGTTCAAAAATGGGCAAAAGACTTGAATAGACATTTCTGCAAAGAAGATACATCAATGGCCAGGAAGCACATGAAAAGGTACTCACACTATGCAAACCACAACTGCAGTGAAATACCAGTTCCTATCCAGGAGGGTGGCTACCATCAAAGGCAAAATAACAGAAACCAGGTGTTGGTGAGGATTTGGAGAAATTGGAACCCTGGGCACTGTTGGTAGGAATGCAAAACGGCACAGCTGCTCTGGAAAACAGAATGGTGGTCCGTCAAAAAATTAAATGGAATATGATCCAGCAATCCCATTTCTGGGTGTGTACCTTAAAGAGGAGGAAGCAGGATCTCAGGGGGAAATTTGCACCCTTACGTTCAGAGCAGCAGTATTCACAATAGCTAAAATGCGGAAGCAGCCAAAGTGTCCATGGATGGATGAATGGATAAGCAAAATTCAGTATATACATTAAATGGAATTAAATGGAATGTCATTGAATTAAAATAGAATTAATCACTCAGCTCAACACGGGGCTCAAACTCATGAACTTTGAGATCATGACCCGAGCCGAAGTCAGACACTCAACTGACTGAGCCACCCAGGTGCCCCGGGACTTTTAGAAATCTACAAATAGAATTAATCATTCAGTCTTAATTATTTTGCAATATGCTACAACGTGGACAAAACTCGAGGGCATTATGCTAAGTCACAGAAAGAGGAAGACTGTATGATTCCATGCAAAGACAGAAAGAGAAAAGCAGAACAAATTTAACAAATAAAGGCGGAGATAGAGAGACTCAGTGCCTCCACCCGACAGCCAGGTGTGAGTGCTTTCTCCTTCTCTTCAGGTGAGGGAGGGGGGAGGCTAAAGAGGCAAGGTCAGGGTCATGGCTCTCATGGATGCCTCCCGAATGCCTCTGCACGCACACTTCCCCTTACCTTGTTTCTCGGAGCAGTTTCCACATCAGAACAGAGAACTTCCTCATTCTTTTTACGGCTGTATAGTACTCCATTGTCTGGTGCCCTGCGATGATGTCCCTGGTTTTTGCTGATGGACATTTAGGGAGTTTCCAATACTGTGCTGCTACAGCCAAAGTAACTGATGTGATACCTGTGTCATTCCACATAAATGTTAGAGTATTCATAGGGTAAATTCCTAGAAGAGGGATGGCTGGCTCGCAGGAGTCTTTGTCAGTGGGACTGATATGGCCAAATGGCCCTCCACAGGGGACGTGCAAAATTACACTCCCGGAGCAGCGAGGGAGAGCTCTGGTGGCCGTCAGCCTCGCCGCTAGAAAATGTCAACTGATCTAGTTAAGAAAGCAGATGGGTCCGTGTCTGTGCGCGGGTGAGCAGGGAGGGCCAGGGGCAACTTTCAGTAATAATGGACATGTTAATTGTCTTTATCATTGTGATAGTTTCATGAGTATATGCACATATAAAAACTTATTAATATACTTTAAATATGTGCAGTTTATTGTATGCCAATTATATCTCTGTAAATGCAAAGACATAATAATTTTTTTTGTCTTATTAGATTGTCAAAAAAGAAACAAGATAATTGCCTCCAGGTCTGGCAAAGCTGTGAGGAAACTGGCTTCCCTACCCGTGGAAGAATGATTTGGCATAAGTCTTTTAGGAATGAATTTTTGCAGGAGCCATTACAAACTGTTTCTATTCTTTGGGGAAGAAAAAATATTGTAAGCTCTTATTAAGATCCTATTCATTTATTTCTTTTTTGTCTCAGTAAATTTGAATTTCACAGGTTGTAAGGGCAAGTAATGAATTTCCGGAGCCTGGCTTTTTTTTCCTTTAATCTATGCTTTTTAAATTTTTTTAAGTTTATTTATTTTTGAAAGAGAGAGAGATAGAGTGAGAGCAAGGGAGGGGCAGAGAGAAGGAGACACAGAATCCGAACCAGGCTCCAGGCTCTGAGCTGTCAGCACAGAGCCCGATGCGGGGCTCGAACTCATGAACCGTGAGATCATGACCTGAGCTGAAGTCAGACACTTAACTGACTGAGCCACCTGGATGCCCCCCCAGAGCCTGGCTTTAAAAAATGAAAGTCTACGTAATTAACAAAAGGCAAGGAAGGCGCCTGCACGACTCAGTCAGTTAAATGTCCATCTGACTCTTGATTTCGGCTCAGGTCATTATCTCACAGTTTCGTGAGTTCGAGGCCCACGTCGGGCTCTGCACTGACAGTATGGAGACTGTTTGAGAGTCTCCCTCTCTCTCTGCCCCTCCCCGGTGCGTACTCTGTCTTTCTCAAACATAAATAATACATTAAAAACTTAAAAGAAAAAAAAGGACCTAAATGTTAAAGATGTCTCTTTCCCCCTGAAAACATGGAGGGAAAGATACCATTCTGAATTATAAAACTCAAAGAATTTGATTTGGTAAGGTGTTGAATCAGGTCACTTACAAGTGTATAAATCTTGTTTTCCTACAAAACTGGGACCTGTCTGCACATTCATAACTGTTACCAACCTGCTCATTTCTCAGTTTCAATCTGTCTTTTAAAGAAAAGGATCTTAGGGGCGCCTGGGTTGCTCAGTCAGTTAAGCATCTGACTTCGGCTCAGGTCATGATCTCCCGGTATGTGAGCTCGAGCCCCATGTCAGGCTCTGTGCTGACAGCTCGGAGCCTGGAGCCTGCTTCGGGTTCTGGGTCTCCCTCTCTCTCTCTGCCCCTCCCCTGCTCATGCTCTGTCTCTCAAAAATAAATAAACATAGAAAAAATAAAGAAAAGGGTCTTACAATATTTCTAAGAAGATGCCTTCAGACAGAAAGCTGGAACTCTGCTCACTTGTCTTACTTGGTAACTGTTGTCCTGGAAATGTGTGCAGTCATGTTTCTGGATTCCTACACAGTGCAAGTACCTGGCAGATTTCTCCAACAGAAGACAGTTTGCATCCCTGCTACATTTCTTACCGTAATAAAGACATTGAGTCTTGGCTCACCTTAAATGAGATCCTTGAGGTACTAATTCTACTCCTAGGGAATATATGTTTCAAACCAATAGGACAAACGTGTCATACAGATACAAGATTTTCATTGTAGAGAAAACTGGAAAATCCCCAACTATCCAGCAAGAGGGAGGGAGCCAAACAATTACACCACATATGACAGTGTGGCCATTCAGATGACAGGCTGGGTCCATTGTCACTGGTGGGGAAAAGGTCCGTGACAAGGCATTCAGTCAAAGTTCAAATTTGCAGACCAATGTCGATAGCAGAATCGTTACATAAATATGGATGCGTTTGTGCCAAAACGCCAACACGGCCTACGCCTGGGGTGCGGGCATTGGGCATTGCACGGACTGAGGGGAAGGATGACATCCAGTGTATGCTTTACATAATTCCTTAGAATCTATTATTTCTGAAACATACATTCCCTAGAAGAAGATCTTGTTTAAGGTGAACCAAGACTTTCAGCCTAGGAGACTCTTCCTTGTTCAGATTTTTGAAAACAGTATTTTGTACAAACAGAGGGGCTGGGGAAGGCGTTTAAGACCTATGTTTAGTGCTTGAGTCTTTTGGGATTTGTGAGTAATTTTAAATTCCTTATTTTGATATTTTATTGGGTTTGGACACTTTCTCCAATGAAGTGCTTTTGAAACTAGGAAAAAAAGGTGAGGGGGAGGGGTGGTTCTTGCCCAGGAAGGTGTCATCGGCCGTGGAGTGAAAGGGGACTTGGGTCAAGAGTGGCCAACAGTTGAGCTCCTGGACTGGCAGGGTGTCTGTTTCTCAGGGATGGGCAAGGTCTGGACCTTGAAGGGCAGGAACGGTCTCCCAGGACCAGCCCCATCAACCCACCCCTGCCGGCCTGTTGCGCTGGCCGTCGTCCAGCTCCCTGAGAAGTAGAGACACAGCCCTACCGTGTGCAGGAGCCCTTGGGTCCTCCTCCAGCTCGACCAGAGGCGTGAGAGTTCCACTTTAGCCAAGAGGGCCTCTGCCTCAAGTCCCCCAGCCCCACAGGGAGGAGAGGGCAGCTCTGTCAGGTGCCCGAGTGCAGTGAGTACAGCAATCCATGTGGAACTTGGAGGAATAGGAGAAAGGGGAACTCTTATTTTTTCCAAAGTATCCATGGATTGCTTCAGAATTGTTTAGCAAGGGCTGAGCTGCCTTGTAAGCATCTAGACTGACTTAAAGACGAAGCAGTGTTGGGATTCCCAAGGAAAGAGGGCACCATGGCTGGACCGAGCAAAACCAGGTGGGCAGAGGGGCCCAATGAACCCCAGAAAGAGGAGACCACGGGAGCCATTAGCAGCCTCTCCCTCCTGCGTTCGTGGGGAGGGGCCCCTAGTCCCAGGGACAGAGAAGAGGCTGGGTCACCCATGGGGATGCCCAGGGATTGTGGATGCTGGGCTGGGAGCCCCCCTGGCCTCCCTTTGGTAGTTTCCTCACTGGTCAGATGCAAATATGTAAAACCACCTCTCCAACAGTCTGTGGGAACGATGGGTGGGCCAGCTCCCGGCTGGCCAGGGCCATCGTCACTCTGGGTTCCTCAGGCTGTTGTCTGAAGGTGTTGTCCTGACGACATCATGGTCCACATCCACTCTGTTTGCATCACTCAGCCCTCAGATCCGTGGCCCTTGGGTCAAGGCACGGGACCTGGACCGTGCCACCTTTCCTGTGTGTCCATGTGCTGCCCTGGGCAGAGGGCAGCCCAGGTTCCCGCCTCAGGCAGGCATCTCCAGGGAAATTGCGGCCACCAGAAGGAGGGTGTCAGTCAGGCAGTGGCTCCAGGGACTGCCCCGGACTGTGGGACACTCAGCTTCATAGAGCAGTGCCTCTGGACGCTGAGGAAACCGTGGCTGTAGAGAAAGCTGGTGGGGTGGGGGGGCTGAGGGGATTTCCAGGAGCCCTCTCCCCCTCCCCCAGGGGAGCCCCAGAGAGCAGGGTCCCCTGGCCGAGAGAAGACAAGCCATCTAGGTTTTGCAGGAAGCTGTCTGGGGATGGCAGGCCCTGGCCCGATATCCTGATGTGGAAGCCGTGCTGGTTCTGCCCCCTCGTGTTGGCAGCTGGGGCGGTGCCTCTCCTGGACACATCCCTCCCCCTTCATAGGGCACGTTGGTTACTCCCCTTGAGTTAGGGATTTATGACCCAGTTCTCACTACAAGGTCAAGGCGGCTCTCATCAGCACCCAATGGCGTAGAAGGTCAGTCCAAGGGAAAGCATGGAGTAGACTTTGACACTTGTTGCTAAAGTACTCGCTGAAACAATTTTGAAACCCGTTGAACTCACATTTTTTTAAATGTGAATATACAACCTTTTTAAACATAAGTTTAAATTGTTTCTAGGGATGTGATTTCTGGGATGGTGCCAACACTGACACCTTAAAGTAAAACAGTCATATCACTCTCCTAAATGTATCTAACTGAATCTAAATATCTCAGTGATTTATGGAGCTGTAACTCAAGTTCAGCAGAGTGCATGAATGTGGAGTGTCATTTTTACATCTGTTTGGCTGGTAGAACCAGATCAAGACGTGGACAGTTTCCTGACCCCAGTATTCCTTTGTGCCCCCATCCAGGCAATATGTCCCTACCCCCCCACTGAAGGGCAGTCCTCATGGCTTCTATCATAGATTGACTGGTTTTGATCATAAAACTGGAATCATACATCGTGTTCTCTCTTATGTCCCACTTCTTCCACTAGAACTGTGTCTGTGAGGTGTATGCCTTTGTCCCTTGTATCTGCACTTTATTTTTTTCCACTGTTGCAGATTATTCCATTATATGACTACACCACAATTTATTCATTCTACTATTGATGGGCATTTGGTTTCCAGTTTGGGGCAATTGTGAATAAAGCTGCTATGAACATTCTCACACACGCCTCGTGGGACGAGAGCCCTAATTTTGTTAGTCACACATACACCCAACCGGGAGTGACATGCTGGCCTGGGTGCCCACGCGCTTCGCTCTAGGGGGCGCTGCTGGCTCTTCTCCAGGGTGCTCTTGTCTTCTGCTCCCCACCGCCATCCATCCAATTATACCTGATTTTTCTTTTCTATGTCTTCTTATATCTCCTGAACTCTGGGCCAACGGAAGTTAAATTGACAAAAGTAATAAAGCAGGTGACGGAAGATCTAAACAACATAATCAATAAGGTAGATCGTGTACACGTACACTGTGCAGCCAAGTAAAAGAATGGCACATCGCCATGCTGGCTGCCATGTCCCAGGGAGCCACAAGGAAACAAGCAGATTGCTTAGCACATGGGACTTCTCTGGATAAACTGCAAGGAATTTTCCTCAGTGCTTCAGAGAGGCAGGAGAAGGAGTTTATCTGCCTAGATCCTTCCCATCTTTGGTTTTCCATTGGTCAAACTTTGCCCTATGAGGATCTCACTTCTTCAAGCTTCTAAGTTGCATCATTGGTCCTTCAGGGGCCAGACAGCAGATCCCACCGCAGGGGGCGTGGCGCTTCATCCAGAGGAGTAGAGAGGAGGCCAACAGGCCACATGGGTGTTGGGTGTGTTTGACCACAAAGTGGCGGCCAAGGGGGAGAGTCCAGCATACCCCGGGCACACAGCCTATCTGTCACGGGTGCCAGAACAATCTGGGCCTTGGGGGAGTCAATCGAGGGTGGAGACAGCTAAGGACGAGCAAGCAGCAGAGGAGTTTAGGAGGTGAGTGGCACGTGGGGAAGTGCATGACACTTGTGTCCATCACAGTCCTCCTCCTGTTGCTTCATGGGATCGTCTCCTCCTATATCTAGCTTCCACACTGTACTATGGGGTCTCCTTTTTTGTTTGTTTGTTTGTAATGAGAACAGGATAGTGTCATTCCAAATAATCACAGATTCCCTTTCAGGGTGGAGGCCAGTAACTACCTCTTGGAAGTCTTAAGATTAGATGTCCTGGTGAATCCCCAGGTTCCAGACGATCTCTCGCTGCCCCCATCGCATGGGAGCAGCCATAGCATCTCATGGTAATCAGGATCTAGTACCTTCCTGCCTGTTGGTTCACTAGCATGAGAAGCTGCACGATATTCAAAGGAAATCTTACCAGTGATAACTCGTGGCCAGGTGACAACCAGCAAAACCGATAGCGTTAAGAGCTCTTTCCTGGGAGAGACCTACAGACCATAATTTGGCAGACTTTTAGGGGCGGGAAGCACCAATTTCACAAGTGGGTCACTGGCCCTAGTCCTTCTTTTCCTGTCAGTTGGACTCCTCATGAGTCCATAGGTGTGGGTGGACCGAGAAGAGGCGGCACATGTACTGAGAGAGTATATTCGTGTCTTCTGGACTGGTTTGAGCCTGATGTTGAAATATATTACATGATGGATTGCTCCTGTGCGTGCCTGTCCTATGACTCTGCTATGACTCAGTGGGTCAAACAACAGCTCACGCTGGGGAATTCTGGTTGCATAGTCACTTGTGTCCCGTGACCCCCTGCTGTTTGTCTTCTAGGGCCTGACAGCTTGCTAGCAGCTGGTTCTCAGGTGCTCGGAAGGGCACAGAAATGCTCCATATGCTAGATGGCTTTGTAGCAATTCCCTGATCAGGATTGTCGGAGAATCTAAACTATTCAAATCCAATCCAGATACTTCGATTTCCATTAGATCCGTTGGGTCTGTGACTCAAGAGGCATCCTGGACCTTTTGCAAAGCTCTCCCTCCCTCTCTCTCTTGTTCTGGGCCCTATCCAAAACTGGAAGTCTCTGGATCACTAAAATAGATGCGGTGTTTGTTACCTCCTAAACCAAAAGGGCCCCCTCAAATAGCTGTACCTCTTATGTAGCTACCTAGCTGTACCTCTTTTTCAGTGGTAGGAGAAGCAAGAAGTAGCAACTTGTACTTTACCTTAGGAGACATGGTTCAGAAGGTCCATACCACTGAACCCCTAAAAATGTCACCGATGTGGCAGTTCACTGATTATTCTTTAGGATTTCGCTTCTCATTATCTGTACATATGAGACTTACTAGCATACCCAAAGTAGTTGCCACTTCCTTTTTAACAGGTTTTTTTTAAGTTTATTTATTTATTTTGAGAAATTGGGGGTGGGAGGGTCAGAGAGAGAGGAAGAGAGACTCCCAAGCAGGATTTGCACTGTCAGCGTAGTTCGTGGCACGGGGCTCCAACTCACAAACCGTGAGATCATGATCTGAGCTGAAACCAAGAGTCCGCCACTCAACCGACTGAGCCATCCACGCACCCCCTGTTTAACAGGTCTAATTAGCATGATGCCATCAGTAGGGTGGACCACCATGATGTCATATAAAACATCAAGATGATCAAACCTCTATAGACTCTATATCACTGAGGCAAGACACAGAGGTAAATTGCTATCCTTATCACGCAGAGATGAACTCTCTTGCCCTTCTGTCTTCATAGGTATTGAGATAAAACCACTCACTAAATCAATAACCATTTATCCAATTCCAGAGGCTTGGTTGATCTGCTCCAGTGAAAATACCACATCTGGAACAGCAGCTGTAGCTGGAACCACCACCTGTTTAAGTTAACATTAGTCCATGATCATCTGCCATCACCCACCTAGGCCACACAGGGGAACCGAATGAATATTTTGGAGGGGCCACCACCCTTGTATGTTTTAAGTCTTTGATGATGGTGCTTTTACTTGGCTCTTTCTACCATACTGGCCTGCACTCGGTAGGCTAAGGAACGACTGGAAAGGCAGGTCTCAATGAACAAGTACTTTTCAAGCCTCGGTTGCTGATGTTTGCTAATGTCACCTTGGCCAAAGGGACTCACGTGTCCAAGCCTGAATTCAAGCAGTAGAGACAGACAACGCCTCTTGATGGGATGAACTTCAGAGAATTTGTGGTCGTTTTTAAAAAATTGACTCCAGCCCTGCTGTAGAGTGGAAATATCTCAAAAGTACCCTCTTGACTTGGGATGAGTCTGGGGTGAGTCTCAGCTCACACGGACTCCTCCATTGCACTTGTGGCTGATGGTCTGTGACACGGGGCATTGGAAAGGTCAGCCACAGCAGCGTCTTGCATCACTCAGATCTTCTCATGCCACCTGTGAGTCCAATTTCTCAGTTTCTTTCAATTCCTCTAAAGGCTTAGTGCACAAAAACCAGGGGAATAAGCTAGAACTGTTAATGCAACTGAATCTCAGATTGCAATTGATATTGTCTTCCTTCTCCACCAGTCACTGTAGATTTCCCTCCCCTTCAACAATAACATTAGTTGGTCTAGGTTTCTTGCTTGGTAGCATGTCCAAGTCTTTCAGACTTGAGGAGTCCGAGACTTCAGATGTCTTTCCTTTGTCAACATATGCTTGCCGTGATGCCCATTCATCATTTTCATTTAGTACATAAGCACCAAGCGATGCCGTAGAGAATCCTGAGTTCCAGACCGATTCCTCTCTGTCTTCATTGTATGGTAGCACCATAGCTCCTCATGGTCATTAGGGTCAATTACCTACCCAACAAAGTAACTCTTTTTTTTTTTTTTTTTTTTTTGCCTGTGGGTCCATCAGGATAGAGTTCAGAGTGATGAGACAGTAAGCATGGCTTCGAAATCTTACAGCTCCTGGAGGAAGAATTCACCCCCCAGACAGTAATGTAGTAGAACATAAGTTTTCAGTGACTGGAAGCACGGACTCTTCACGCGGGTTCTGGGAGTGATGTTGAGTGTGGTCACTATCTCCACCCAAGGTCTTCTATTTGGATATGGCACCGTATGTGGCTATTCTGCATCCTGGCAGACAGAACCGCAACCCTGCAGGGTGAGGACCCCAGTCTGGTGCCTCAGCTGAAAATTCCAGTCTTGTGTCTGGCCAGCTGCTTCAGGGTGATATGGTCTGTATTAGGAATAGGTCACAGCCATAGCCCATCGTCCCACTACTGACACTGAGGTGACATCATGTAAGATCTACAAAAATCTATATCCAGGGTAGGTGTTGATTCTTTTGAGGGAGAATCTCTTCCCCTCCTGGTTAGAAGAGGCCTGATGTAATAAATGGTCAAGGGAGTGGTCGGTCTCCTCAGGGGACAGTGCCACACTGAGGGCGACCATGGAAGATGCCATCTCTTCAGCTGTAGGGCAACATTTGGTGACTTCACCAGTGAGATGAATCTCAGTGAGGAGTCCACACACAGCCTCCGCCTCTGCCAGCATTGCTCTCCTGGCCAGGGTCCCATTGTGCAAGTGTTCGGGTCGAGGAGGACAGAGGCTGGCTGACTCCTACTGGAAAAGTCATCTTGTCTGCCAGGTTGTCAGGCACTTCCTTAAGGGAAGGGGGTCTAGGGAGGGCTCTGGTGAGATGCAAAGATCTGCTCACTTCCTGCCCAGCCCCCTCATGTTCACATGTTCTTCCCCAGAACCCCTGATCACCAGTCTTCCAGCCTTGCTCTTTTCTCATCCCTAACCCAACGGCCAACCATTCAGCGCTGCCCAGGAATCAGGTATAACCTTACCCCAGGCCTCTCCCCCTCCCCTAAATCAGATGGCCATGTGTATTTCTCATAGCTCTGCCTGCTGGCAGGGGTGGGGTTCACTTCACCACTGTCCCTTAGGGACAATCCCGAGTGCGGGAGCAATCTATCTTTAGCTTACACCACAGTATCAAGCAGTTCTATCTACGAATCAAGCCAAGTTCTGTCCTCTTCTATCAGCCAGTCTTCGGAAACGTCTCATGAAGGCGTAGGTGTGTGTATTGAACGAGAAGTGTTAGCACGGGAGAGCTGGGTCACATGTGGGTCTGGACCACCTGCCCAGGGAGCTTATTGGCTTGATCCCACTTTGGCATCGTTCACTGTCTGATGAGTTTCTGCTGGTCTACCTGACTCTAGGACTTGGTAATACTTCTAATGTCCCATCCAGAACACCAGTTATGTCCTCACAGTTACCTAACCTCCTGTAGCCAGGTGCTCAGACTCTACTAGGATCCAGGCGTGCCAGGATCTCATTCTCAAACCTGCTCTGTGTGTCATGCCTTCACCCCAGAACCCTGGGGGCTCTGCCCTGTGACTCCCCTGTTAGGCTCGCCACAGATTTCCCACAGCATCGTTACCTAGTGCAGATATTTTGAGTACCGTGGGACCTACTGTGAAAGGGCAGCTCTGGGCCCTACTCATGCTGAAGGGACAACGTATAGGACTTCTCTTTTACCTCAAAGGGAACATACGGACACACTGTCGACCACCGGATCCCTAAAAACATCATCAACGTGCAGGACCCAGAATTTCTTTAAGGTCTGTGCCCCACTCCCCGGCACACGTGTGACTTAACAGTGCATCCAGAGTGCTTGCTACT